>NC_088791.1:352313813-352613813 GCF_011386835.1 Chrysemys picta bellii
CTGGGATGATTTAGTTGGGGTTGGTTCTGCACTGAGCAGGGGGTTGGACTAGATGACCTCTTGAAGTCTCTTCCAACCCTAATCTTCTATGATTATATGATTATATGATACAATCTATTTAGCATTTTAGGCTTAGTTTGTGGTTTTGTTTATTTGCTAGGTAATTTGCTTTGATGTATTTGCTAGCACTTATAATCACTGACAATCCATCTTTCTGTACTTAAACTTGTTTTTTGCTTTATCTAAACCAGTGTGCCTTTGAGTCATGTGTTAGGGAAAATCTCAGGTTGGTTCACACAGGCTTGTTGCATATCCTCCTCACATCAAAGGTAGGGTGAACTCTGTTAATGAGCTTACATTGTACAGATCCTTGTGCAGTGCAAGACAGTGTATTTTTGGATTTATACTCTAGTGGGGGAGGAGCCTGGGGAGAAGGGAAATGAGCTGGTGTTTGCTGTTTCTATTTGGGTGGCTTAAGTAAGACCTCAAGTAACTCAGTTGGGTGTGTGGTGCCATCTTCTCTTGTGTTGGGTGATAACATGGTTGGAAGATGGAGAATCACTAACAAAGAATGAAAACAGGCCAGCTCAGCTGGATGGTTAAGGGCTGCTGCAGTTCTCACTGCTCTCAGACTGCATCCCAGGGGTGACAACTCATCACTCTGGAGCCCAAATTAGGTCTCCCAGGCACCTATGACACAAGCATGGTGGAAGGACAGTAGCCAGAACAAAAGATCCAGATATAGCAGTAGTTTGATTCCTTTACCACTGTGTTCTCACCCCAGCAGGGCTACCATCCCTAAATGGCCCCATGGCAACAGATCAGGGAAACTCTGTGGCTGTTCCCTCTTAAAATGTGGGTTACCATGTGAGATGAAGAGTGTGTGGAGCGGGCCCATGGTACTAGTTCTGACATAGCATAGCACATCCTGTTTCTGCATTGATTTCTGAAAGATCGACACAGTACTGAAATTGTATGCTTACCCAATGCATAGAGCAGATTAACTATAAGAACAACTGGGAGCTGCCAGATAAATATCCACTTTAGACCTCACAAAGTGATACTAGCAAATACCTTTGACGCCAGAATGCTGGGAGAAGAAAGCCTTTTCTATGCTCTTCTTCTTACATCAGTATAGGATCACTTAACTTCACCTCCACATGGTGGCAGTCACTCTTCAGAGGTTAATCGACTGGATATTACAACTGCATGGACAGTATGCAGCGGTACACTGCTACGATCAATTGAAAATGGTTTTTGGTCCCATATCTTGTGGTACCATTCCACACATAGTACAGATGGCAGTACACTACACAAAGAAAAGAAAGCCATCATCAGTTGCTAGGCTGAACAGTCTGCAAGACTCAGTTTAAACTGAAAATCTGAGCCCCTGGTATTGGTGAATCATTTCTTCACTCCCAGGGGAGGCTCTCAACCTGAAGTTCTCCAGTGTCTATTTTCTGCTATTCCTGCTGCTCACAGAGCCAAGGGAATTGTCCCTGAATCCTAGCTAACCTGAGAGTCCACGGGGACTGTACAGATCAACCATAAAGGTTGCTGCTAAGGACACCAAATGTCACACATGTGAGATTGAAACACTGATTCTCAGGGCTGTGCCTTCCTGTCACAGTAAGGAGATTTCCTCTTTCCGCTCAGCAGGATTGAGGTGAGTTTCCTCTTTCTGCATTAAAGTTAGTAAGGGCTTAGGAAGGGTTACGGGGTTCAAGTCAAGAACCATTTGGCAGGAATTTACCAGCACAGCAACTTCAACTATTTAGTATTGTCAGAAACATGAGCAGATTTACCTGGGTAAAATTCGAACTACAAATATGTTGGAAATAGTTTAGACAATAGTTGTTTTTAAGATCTGTTCCTTGTGCCTTACTAAAAGAACAGGAGTACTTGTGGCACCGTAGAGACTAACAAATTTATTTGAGCATAAGCTTCGTGGGCTACATCCCACTTCTTCGGATGCATAGAATGGAACATATATTGAGGAGATATATAGACACACACATACAGAGAGCATGAACAGGTGGGAGTTGTCTTACCAACTCTGAGAGGCCAATTAAGTAAGAGAAAAAAAACTTTTGAAGTGATAAACAAGATAGCCCAGTACAGACAGGTTGATAAGAAGTGTGAGAGTACTTACATGGGGAGATAGATTCAATGTTTGTAATGGCTCAGCCATTCCCAGTCTTTATTCAAACCTAAATTGATTGTGTCTAATTTGCATATCAATTTGAGTTCAGCAGTTTCTCGTTGGAGTCTGTTTTTGAAGCTTTTCTGTTGTAAAATAGCCAACCGCAGGTCTGTCATTGAATGGCCAGACAGGTTAAAGTGTTCTCCCACTGTTTTTTGAGTATTATGATTCCTGATGTCAGATTTGTGTCCATTAATTCTTTTGCGTAGAGACTGTCCAGTTTGGCCAATATACATGGCAGGGGGCATTGCTGGCACATGATGGCATGTATCACATTGGTAGATGTGCAGGTGAACGAGCCCCTGATGTTATGGCTGATGTGATTAGGTTGTATGATGATGTCACTTGAATAGATATGTGGACAGAATTGGCATCGGGCTTTGTTGCAAGGATAGGTTCCTGGGTTAGTGTTTTTGTTCAGTGATGTGTGGTTGCTGGTGAGTATTTGCTTCAGGTTGGGGGATTGTCTGTAAGCGAGGACAGGTCTGTGTCCCAAGATCTGTGAGAATGAGGGATCATCTTTCAGGATAGGTTGTAGATCTTTGATGCTGCGCTGGAGAGGTTTTAGTTAGGGGCTGAAGGTGACAGCTAGTGGTGTTCTGTTATTTTCTTTGTTGGGCCTGTCTTGTAGGAGGTGACTTCTGGGTACTCGTCTGGCTCTGTCAATCTGTTTTTTCACTTCAGCAGGTGGGTATTGTAGTTTTAAGAATGCTTGATAGAGATCTTGTAGGTGCTTGTCTCTGTCTGAGGGATTGGAGCAAATGCGGTTGTATCTTAGAGCTTGGCTGTAGACAATGGATCTTGTGGTGTGTCCTGGATGGAAGCTAGAGGCATGTAGGTAAGTATAGCGGTCAGTAGGTTTCCGGTATAGAGTGGTATTTATGTGACCATCGCTTATTAGCACAGTAGTGTCCAGGAAATGGACCGCTTGTGTGGATTGATCTAGGCTGAGATTAATGGTGGGATGGAAATTATTGAAATCATGGTAGAATTCCTCAAGGGCTTCCGTTCTATGGGTCCAGATGATGAAGGTGTCATCGATGTAGCGCAAGTGGAGTAGGGGCGTTAGCGGACGAGAGCTAAGGGAGCGTTATTCTAAGTTAGCCATAAAAATGTTGGCATACTGTGGGGGCCATGCAGGTACCCATAGCAGTGCCACTGACTTGAAGGTATATATTGTCCCCAAATGTGAAATAGTTGTTGGTGAGGACAAAGTCACAAAGTTCAGCCACCAGGTTAGCTGTGACATTATCAGGGATACTGTTCCTGATAGCTTGTAGTCCATCTTTGTGTGGAATATTGGTGTAGAGGGCTTCTACATCCATAGTGGCCAGGATGGTGTTTTCTGGAAGATCACCGATGAATTGTAGTTTCCTCAGGAAATCAATGGTGTCTCGAAGATAGCTGGGAGTGCTGGTAGCGTAGGGCCTGAGGAGAGAGTCCACATAGCCAGACAATCCTGATGTTAGGGTGCCAATGCCTGAGATGATGGGGCATCCAGGATTTCCAGGTTTATGGATCTTGGGTAGCAAATAGAATACCCCTGGTCGTGGTTCTAGGCATGTGTCTGTACAGATTTGTTCCTGTGCTCTGTAAGGGAGTTTTTTTAGCAGATGGTGTAGTTTCTTTAGGTAATCCTCAGTGGGATCAGAGGATAATGGCCTGTAGAATGTGGTGTTAGAGAGCTGTCTAGCAGCCTCTTGGTCGTAATCCAATTTATTCATGATGTCGACAGCACCTCCTTTGTCAGCCTTTTTAATTATGATGTCAGGGTTGTTCCTGAGGCTGTAGTTGGTGTTGTGTTCAGCATGGCTGAAGTTGTGGGGCAAGTGATGTTGCTTTTCCACAATTTCAGCCTTTGCATGTTGACGGAAGCAATCTATGTAGAAATCCAGTCTGTTGTTTCGACCATCCGGAGGAGTCCACGCAGAATCCTTTTTTTTTTTTTGTAGTGCTGGTAGGGGGGATTCTGTGGGTTAGTATGCTGTTCAGAGTTATGTTGGAAATATTCTTTGAGTCGGAGACGTCGAAAGTAGGATTCTAGGTCACCGCAGAACTGTATCATGTTCGTGGGTCTGGAGGGACAAAAGGAGAGGCCTCGAGATAGGACAGACTCTTCTGCTGGGCTAAGAGTATAGCTGGAAAGATTAACAATATTGTTGGGTGGGTTAAGGGAACTACTGTTGTGGCTCCTTGTGGCATGTAGCAGTTTAGATAGTTTAGTGTCCTTTTTCCTTTGTAGAGAGGCAAAGTTTGTGTTGGAAATGGCTTGTCTAGTTTTTGTAAAATCAATCCATGAGGATCCTGTGGCACCTTTAAGACTAACAGAAGTATTGGGAGCATAAGCTTTCATGGGTAAGAACCTCACTTCTTCAGATGCCACCCACGAAAGCTTATGCTCCCAATACTTCTGTTAGTCTTAAAGGTGCCACAGGACCCTCTGTTGCTTTTTACAAACCCTTCATGATTCTTAAATAGTTCATGGCCTCAACTACCGCTTGTGGCAATGAGTTCCTCAGTCTAATTAGGCATTCAGTGAAGAAAGCATCATTTTTATCTGTTTTGAATTTGCCATGTTGCAGTTTAATTGAATGTCCTCTTGATCTTGTGTTATGAGTCAGGAAGACCATATTTTCAATCTACGCTACTCTCTACCAGTCAGTATTTTATAGACTTTTCTCATCTTGTCTCTAATTCTTTTCTTTTGTAAGGTACCAATCCCAGTCTTTTCAATCTCTCTCCATGTAAGAGTTTTCCCAGATCATTGATCTTTCCCCTTGAATAAGCTCCTGTTCTGCAACAAGTTCTGCAACATCCTGTGTGAAAAGGGAGTGCAGAACTACACAGAGGTGTACAGAGGAGGGTGAAACATTGACTGACTGATCTCATGGCATTTCATTTTCTGTATGATTTCCCAACCCACTACTCCTGGATCCTAATGTTTTGCTTAATTTTTTTCTGTGCTTTGACTTTGAGCAGGGTTTCACAGAGCTGTGTACCAAGATGCACAGGTCCCGGTCCTGAGTTCATACAGTTGAATTAGAAGCTTGTTAGGTGTTTGAGGACTTCAAATTTTTCCCTCCAATGCGCATGCATTTTATAGTTATTACCATCAAAATGCATCTGCCAACATGCGGCCCATTCACCTGTCTTACTGAGCTCCCTCTAAGGACTTCTCTAGACTTGACTATGACTAAAATAAACAGGTGCAATCTGCAAATATTGCCACCTCACTCCTCACCCCCCCTTTCTAGATTGTTAGTAAGTATAAAATATTTACCATGCTATTTCTTATAAAGAGTGTTACACCCCTCGCTGTGCTTCTCTCCCTTCACAGGTAGCTTGAGCATTTCTGAGCTCGATTGATGCATCAACAACCTCATGGCTGTTTTCAACCTCACCCCTTCTGACTCTTCAACATTCATCCTAACGGGCATCCCAGGCCTGGAAGCTGCTCACGTCTGGATTTCCATCCCTTTCTCTATGTTCTACCTTATTGGCCTGTTGGGAAATTTCACAGTTCTGTTTGTTGTAGGGAAAGAGCAGACCCTACACAAGCCGATGTACCTCCTGCTCTGCATGCTGGCGCTCACAGAAATCATTACGTCTACCTCCGTCGTGCCGAAGGCACTGTGTATATTTTGGTTCAATTTGAAAGGCATTACTGTGGCTGGCTGCCTCACCCAGATGTTCTTCCTTCACATGGGTTCTATGATGCACTCAGCTGTCCTTGTGACAATGGCCTTTGATCGCTACGTCGCCATATGTAACCCTCTGAGATATGACACCATCCTCACTAATGCACGAATAGCTAAGCTAGGGCTAGTGGGTTTGATAAGAACCATTCTCTTCATTCTGCCTCTTCCCCTGCTCCTGATCAGGCAGCCATTCTGTGCCAACCGCATTATCCCCCACACGTACTGTGACCACATGGCTGTGGCAAAGATGTCATGTGGGGACATCACAGTGAACAGGACATACGGATTGGTGATGGCATTTGTAGTCATTGGGTTAGATCTCACACTGGTTGCCCTGTCCTATTGTCTAATCATCAGAGCTGTCCTCAGAATCTCCTCCAAGAGAGACCACCAGAAAGCCCTGAACACCTGCACAGCCCACATCGGTGTGATGCTGATGTCATATCCTTCCTTCTTCTTCTCCACTCTGACATACCGGTTTGGTCAGGGCATCGCTCCCCACATTCACGTCATTTTGGCCAACCTCTATTTGCTTCTCCCCCCTATGCTTGACCCTGTCATTTATGGTGTCAAAACCAAAGAGCTTCGTGACAAAGTCGGCAAGTACACCTACAGAAGGTGATCACCTGGGGCCACTGACTTTACACGTGTGTAAAAAGAGGTAGCAAGGATATCTCCACATTAATCAAGGGTGCTCTGTTCCAGTTTGGCTGAGCTCAGCATTGTGGAAGTTCACAGTCTTAAAAGCTCCTCAGCCTAACATCTTATCACTCCATCACCAAGCACTGCTCTTTCTGTTGCTAAGTTCCTTCTCTCTGACCGTCACCTAATCTCTTTCAGCATCACCCAGCAGCTCCCAGATCCACACACTCTGTCACTCAGCCGTTCCATGCTTTGCAGAACACAGAAGATACTGCAGCTTTCAGAAGCAAGGTGGCTTTGCATTAGAACCTGTGTGAACAGCATTATTGATCAGTTTGACAAATTGAAGCCACACTTTCTGATAGCCAAAAAAATATAGAAAGCAACAACAATGCTGACTTTCTTTATCATAAGTACACTGATTCTGTGAGCAAAATGTACCTGATTTTTCTACATCTAGTCGTTCAGGAAGCCTGACGTATAAACTAAATGTTTCAGTTGGAAAGTGCTAATTCTGGAAAGCTGCTGCAGAAATTGAGATCATTCTACTAGAGTTTATTAGTGAGAGTTGTGGAACTGTGGGTTTTTGAGAACTGGACTGGGTTACCCTGGATTCGAGGGGAGTGTACCCCAGAATGTGATCAAGCCAATTGCAACCATATGATGTTCATTCCACCATTACAAATTAATAAAATAGAGCACCACATAGTTTAGGGTTAATTGGAAAGCAGGCTTTTAGGTACAAAGTCAAAATCTAACTGGCAGTTTCTGCTAATCAGAATGGGAGGAGTGGACAGACAAGTAAACAAGTGAGAATGAAAGAACATAAATGGATGAAAACCTTGAGCCTAGATGCCTCTGATATTAGAAGTTTACTATAAGCCAGGGAAAGTGATGATCCAGTAGGGGTCACTATGACCTATGTGTGTTATAGAAATTATGAAAGATTAGCTCATACTGTGTAGTTGGAGGAGTCCTCTGAATCCATCTTGAGAGACCTTTTTCCTGACACCCTTTCTCCCCAGCAGGTGAGCAACTGGACACAGTGAACCTGCTGTTAATTACTCAATTCCACTCCAGATCTTAGGTAAATATCTGGGATGTTTTAAACCTATTGCTTATGTCTGTGTGTGCTCAAATCTAATAAACTGCAGTTTTAGAGAAGAGCATGCTTACTTGCATTTAATCCTTGATCAGACAGAATTGCTGTCTTCCCATTGATTTATTCCTGACAATGCCTGGAGTGAAATAGTGAAGTTGCCCCTGCTGTGGGTTCTGAAAACCGCAGGTAATAGAGTGCTGTGTTAAACTATGACATCACCGTGGAGTCCAACAACTTACGGCTTTGGGCAATCAATTTTGGAGTCACTTTCAGCTGGAAATTTCAAAATACACATTAACCATTCCTGTTCTTGGAGTTTGTGAAACAGAGGAAACATAGATTGCCACTAAATGTCCAGGTGATTAAATCACTTGCAGTACTAAGTGCTTCATGACCTAGATTGGCTGATATCTCATTTTTGCCATTGTTTCATGGAGACCTTGGACAGTTGGAGCAGCAGTGGATAGTTTTGCCTATGTTTCACTGGCCTGATACTGCAAATAATCAAGTAGGGCAGTTTTGTGTGGTGACGACGGAGGAAAGGAAACAGAACACTAGGTCTGTGGTAGCTGAAAAGCTCTTCTACTCTCAGGAACTTTTCTTGGGTCTTTTATTCTTTACACTTTCCTGCTTACAACGCTTCTCATTAGTACAAATCTTGCGCATAAAGAAGACATGCAATAGTCAGTTACATAAGATAACAGACCCATATCTTGTGCACGTGAAAGCTAGCTGCAAGGGAGACAAACAAGTCAGCCAAATAAATTCCCTAATCACAAACGCTGGGTTGAAGGCCACTCTTGCCTTGTAGCCATGGAAACAGTATGCCGTGACCATGGGCTGACAGTTTGGGAGCCATACATTCCTACAGTTTTGGGTTGAAGATCTCGAACATATGGCTGCCACTGTGGACAAAGACTTTAGTGAACTTGATTTGTTTGCTTTTTCAGGGTTTTCCACACCTTGTCCCTTTCAGATTTTGGAAGGCACTTCAGACTCTTAAACCTTGGTCGAGTGCTGTAGCTATCTTTAGAAATCTCACATAGGTATCTTCTTTGTGTTTTGTCAAATCTGCAATAAAAGTGTTTTTAAATCGAACAACATATGCTGGGACATCATCTGAGACTACCATAGCATGAAATATATGGCAGTATGTGAGTAAAACCATGGAGCAGGAGACATACAATTCTTCCCCAAGTAGTTCAGTCACAAATGTAATTAGTGCATTTTTTTTTAACTAGCATCATCAGCGTGGAATTATGTCCTCTGAATGGTGGCCGAAGCATGAAAGGGCATACGAATATTTAGCATATCTGGCACATAAATATCTTGCAACGCTAACCACAGCACTGCCATGTGAATCCCTGTTCTCACTTTGAGGTGACATTGTAAATAAGAAGCAAGCACTATTATCTCCCGTAAATGTAAACCAACTTGTTTGTCTTAGCAATTGTCTGAGAGATTGACTGAAGAAGAAGTAGAACTGAATGAACTTGTAGGCTCTAAAGTTTTATATTGTTTTATTTTTGAGTGCAGTTATGTAACTGCAAAATCTACATTTGTAAGCTGCACTTTCAAGATAAAGAGATTGTACTACAGTACTTGTATGAGGTGAATTTAAAAATACTATTTTTTATCTTTTTTACAATGAAAATATTTGTAATAAAAATAATTTAAATTGAGCACTGTAAACTTTGTATTCTGTTTTGTAATTGAAATCAATGTATTTGAAAATGTAGAAAACATCCAAAATATTTATAATAAATTTAAATTGGTATCCTATTATTGTTTAATACTGAGATTAAAACTGTGATTTATCGCAATTAATCGAGTTAACTCAAAACAAATTAATCACTTGAATTAAATGCAATTAATTGAGAACCCTAATTATCTCTGATATGAATATTAAGATTTAATTGAAGTTACTCTGGATTTACACTGGGGTAACTGAGATCCAGATCAGGTCCCAGGAGTTTGAATCTTGTGTAACTTAGTGGCAAGGAAAGAGAATTTCAGCTGCAGCCTATTGAATTCAATAGGGTTTAACATTCTCTCCTCAAAAGCTGGAGTATCCCGCCAATGCTGGTCTCCCAAGCCCACAAACAATAGCTGTGTCAGTGGCAGGCTTGGAAGACACCACAAAGCAGGAGACTTTCCCAAATAGCAGATGTGTGTATGTTTAGTCTATAAACGGCAGATAATCCACAGGCAGGAATAACTCAGTCTTTTAAACCATTCCTTGGTAATCCAGCCCCTTCCCAATGAAAAATAATCTCAATACTGAGCATTTATACAGCAACAGCACCAGGTCATAAAAACAAGCACCGTGAGTCAAGCCACTTACTGGAATTGCGTCCTAGACAGAAATGAATGTGACATCCAAAGCACAGGAACTGCCTGTCTCAGGCTCATGTGGCAGTATATATATAATCTATATGTCTAACTCCCTAATCACTGCAGGGTTTCCTGATCTCCACAGAAACTCTACAGCTGTGAATGCTCCTCTTCGTCTCATTACCTGCCACCTGGGTATTTATCTGTATCTGGCATTTGCATGAGATATTCACTTTATTTACATCACATGGGGGCAGACAACTAAATACTGACAAATCTTTTAAGTGACTGCATACAAATGCAAGAAGTCTAAATACTAAGATGGGTGAATTTGAGTGCCTGGTATTAAATGGGGATATTAACATAACAAGCATCACAGAAACTTCGTGGAAGGATTGTAATCAATGGGATGTGGTAATACCAGGGTATGAATTATAGAGGAATGACAGAGTAGGTCGTGCTGGTGGGGGAATGGTACTATATGTGAAAGACAGCAGAGAGTCAAATATAGTAAAAATCTTAAATGAATCAAATGTCCATGCTTGAATAATAGTACATCAGTAGGAATATACTACCAACCACCTGACTAGGATGGTGATGGTGACTTTGAAATGCTCATGGAGATTAAAGAGGCTCCAGAAATGGAAAACACATTAATAATGGGGGATTTCAACTATTCCCATATTGATTGGTTATGTCACCTCAGGATGGGCTGCAGAGATAACATTTCTAGACACCATAAATGACTGCTTCTTGGAGCTGCTACAAGGGGAGAGGCAATTCTTGATTCAATCAAAAATGTGCACAGGAGCTGGTCCAAGAGATGAATATAGCTGAGCCATTTGGTAATAGCAGCCATATAACATCTACAGTAGCATTTAATTTCAGAAAGGGAAACTACAGAAAAATTAAGAAGCTAGTTAAGTGGAAATTGAAAGGAACAGTCACAAGACTGAAATGCCTGCAAACTGCATGGAAGCTTTTAAAAAACACCATAATAGAGGCTCAAATTAAATATATCCCCCAAATAAAAACAAAACAAAACAGTAAGAGGACCAAAAAAAAAAAAACCTCTATGGCTATACAACAAAATAAAAGAAGCAGTTAGAGGCAAAAAGGCATCATATTACATTCTGAAGCTAAATCTACTGAGGAAAATAGAAAAAGCACAAACTCTGGCAAATAAAGTGAAAAAGTATAACCAGGCAGGCCAAAAAATAAAATGAAGCACAGCTAGCAAAAGAGACACAAACTAATAGCAAAAAAATTCTTAAGTACATCAGAAATAGGAAAGCTGCCAAATGATCACTGTGGCCACTGGACGCTCAAGGTGCTAAAGGAGCACTCGAGGAAGAGAAGGCCGTTGCAGAGAAGTTAAATGATTTATTTTAATTAGTCTTCACTTCAGAGGATGTGAGGGAGATTTCCACACCTGAGCTTTTTTTTTTTTTTAGGTGACACATCAGGGGAACTATCAACAAAGGAGGCTTTGGAACAGGTTGATAAATTAAACAGTAATACGTCACCAACACCAGATGGCATTTGCCCAAGAGGTCTGAAGGATATCAAATTGCAGAACTACTAACTGTGGTATGTAAATTATCACTTAAATCAGCCTCTGTGTTAGATGATTGGAGGATAGCTAACATGATGCTGATTTTTTAATAAGGGCTCCAGAGGCAATCCTGGCAGTTACAAGCCGGTAAGCCTAGCTTCAGCACCAGGCAAACTGATTAAAAGAACAGAATTATTAGACACATAGATGACCATGATATGTTGGGAAAGACTCAACATGGTTTTTGTAAAGGGAAATCACGCCTTATGGATCTATTAGAATTCTTTGAGGGGGTCCACAAACATGTGGACAAGGGTGATCCAGTTGATATACTGTACTTGAACTTTCAGAAAGACTTTGACAAGGTCCCTCACCAAAGGGTCTTAAGCAAGTAAGTAGTCATGGGATAAGAGGGAAGGTCCTCTCATGAGTCAGTAATAGGTTAAAGGATAGGAAACAAATGATAGGAATAAATGGTCAGTTTTCACAATGGAGAGAGGTAAATAGTGGTGTCCCCCAGGGGTCTGTACTGGGACCAGTGCTATTCAACATATTCATAAATGATCTGGAAAAAAGGTGTAAACAATGAGGTGGCAAAGATTGCAGGTGATACAAAGCTCAAGGGAGTAAAGTCCAAAGCAGACTGCAAAGAGTTACAAAGGAATCACACAAAACTGGGTGACTGGGCAACAAAATGGCAGATGAAATTCAGTGTAGATACTAGCTATCCCCAAGAGGTGTCATCTCCTGCCCAACAAGAGAAGGCCCATAGATACCTGACAAGCCACTGTGGAACATCAGAGGACAAAAGATTGTTCATTGCTCCCCCCACACCCATGAAGAGGAGACAAGCAGTTGGCCTCATCGCAACAGCTTGAACTGAGGGGGAAAGGACTAAAAATCTCTGCTGAGAAGGAACTGTCTCTCTTTGTGCTGCTCGGATTCTGAGGGGCAAAGATTTCTAAGCATAAGCAAGGAATTCCCAGCTGCTTAGCCTGAGTTAGGCTGAATGGACACACAGAGATTGCATATTACAGCAGCTTCTATCTCCTTTTGGAACGTAAGACTGTAATTCATTGGTGTGTGTATATTGACCTACTCTAAACTTGTAAATAACTCACTTCTTTTTCTTGGTTAATAAATCTTTAATTTATTTATTTGTTAATTTATTGTAGCGGTGTCTTCGGTGTGAGATCTAAGGTGCATTTGGGGTAAGTGACTGGTCCTTTGGGACTGGGAGTAACCTGAATATTGTGGTTTTTGGTGTAAGGGACCATCTATCACAAACTGGGTGGCAAGACAGAGAGTACCCCGGCAACTGTCTGTGACTCCATGTTAAGGCTATTGTACTGCTTGAAGGGTTCACACTGATAGTTGGTTGGTGAAATCAAAGTATAGAGTCACAACCACTTTGGGAGATGTGCCCTTCTCCTTAGCAGTGTTCCCTGAGGTTGATACTTACGCTCCTTAGCCACTTCAGTCAGCCGAGACATACTGTTTGTGCTTCTGTATTATTAGTGCCACATTTCACAAGCACACAGCCTCCCCCGACCCCAGCAATCACCCTGCACTACAGCCAGTGAGCAACTCTGCTGATGTAACAGTGTTGCTATCTCTCATGATTTGATATCAAGTCTCATAATATTTGATGTTTTTCTTAATACACCAACTCCTGGAGTCCTGGGATTAAGTGAGAATCTCAGCTGTAAAGAACACAGCAGTTCTCAGCCTTCTGGTTACAGAGGAAACCTTGAAAACATGACCCAGGTGCAACTTAATGGCCTAGAAACCAGAAGACACAATAAACACCACAGTACCTATTTTTGAGGCTTTTAAGCAATCTTATGATTTTTTGAGGTCTGACTCAAAGAATTCTAGTAGATTGGTGAGGCATTACCCTTTAGAAAAACCATGTTGACTATTCCCCAACAAATTGTGTTTATCTAGGTGTCTGACAATTCTGTTATTTTCTATAGTTTCAACCAGTTTGCCCGGTACTGAAATTAGGCTTACTGGCCTGTAATTTCCAGGGTCACCTCAGGAGCCATTTTTTAAAATTGGCGGCACATTAGCTACCCTCCAATGATAAACTGTCAAGAAGCAGATTTCGTTCTGGGGTGAGATTTCCCTCCCCACAAGGAAATTTCAAGTGATTGAGTAAAAGTTACTGAGGTAACAGTGGTTGCATGTAACAATGTCTTTCTTCTGTCTTCTTCGGCAGCAACTGCCTCTTCCTGTGGTATGGCCTAACCTCCGGGAGCCAGCTTAGTCCCAGAGCTCTTCCCTGCTGGAGTAGTCCAAACAGCAAATAAAGTGGATCAATCAAGACCAGGCTGTCCCAGCAGCAGGCCCTTCTTTCCCTAAAGGAGGAACTTTTGGGCAGTTGTTCAGGAGGAGATTCTACCTTCCCTCAGATCATCTCTGATCACAGTGGACGAGAAGCTGGATATGAGTCTACAGTGTGCTCTTGTTGCCAAGAAGGCTGTCGGGGACTTTTTAACCCAGACGGCAAGGTTCGTTGTCTGACCGCAGAGTGAGAGACAGGCAACACCAGCAAGGTCCAATACAAGCTCTTTATTGAAGAGTGCACACAACAATAGAGAGCGGCCCGTCTCCAGAGAGAACCAGCCACGATTACAACAACTAGTGAGATTATATAGACAGTTCCATCGCGTCATAGTTAAGCAACTTAAAACCCCCAAACCCCCCTTTACTAGTTAAAAGCTTCTAATATTCATGCATATCTATGTTCTTTGACAGTACAAACAGTTCATGATTCCTCAGCAGCTTCTTATCAGCTTTTTCGTCATGCACTAGAAAGTAGGGAGTTAAGAACAGAAACAGGGAGTGAAGACTGCAAGTCTCCATATGTCCAAACAAACTGTTCCTAGTACATTTGGTACAAGAATACGGTCCCCCCCTTTATCTCATTCTTTGAAGCTCAAGCAAGCATGTCCTCATGTTTCACAGAGAGACAGGAATGGCCCAGCAACTACAGTTAGCCTAACTTTGGCTAAGCTGGCCAAACAACCTGTTCTATACTCCATTTTCCTTGGACTTAACAAGGCTAATGGCATTTTGGGCTGTATAAGTAAGGGCGTTGCCAGCAGATCGAGGGACGTGATCGTTCCCCTTTATTCGACATTGGTGAGGCCTCATCTGGAATACTGTGTCCAGTTTTGGGCCCCACACTACAAGAAGGATGTGTAAAAATTGGAGAGTCCAACGGAGGGCAACAAAAATGATTAGGAGTCCGGAGCACATGACTTATGAGAAGAGGCTGAGGGAACTGGGATTGTTTAGTCTCCAGAAGAGAAGAATGAGGGGGGATTTGATAGCAGCCTTCAACTACCTGAAGGGGGGTTCCAAAGAGGATGGAGCTTGGCTGTTCTCAGTGGTGGCAGATGACAGAAGAAGGAGTAATGGTCTCAAGTTGCAGTGGGGGAGGTCCAGGTTGGATATTAGGAAACACTATTTCACTAGGAGGGTGGTGAAGCACTGGAATGAGTTACCTAGGGAGGTGGTGGAGTCTCCTTCCTTGGAGGTTTTTAAGGCCCGGCTTGACAAAGCCCTGGCTGGGATGATTTAGTTGGGAATTGGTCCTGCTTTGAGCAGGGGGTTGGACTAGATGA
Source organism: Chrysemys picta bellii (assembly GCF_011386835.1). Classification (NCBI taxonomy): domain Eukaryota; kingdom Metazoa; phylum Chordata; order Testudines; family Emydidae; genus Chrysemys; species Chrysemys picta. The sequence continues at coordinate 352,328,980 of NC_088791.1, forward strand.
CCTCTTGAGGTCCCTTCCAACCCTGATATTCTATGATTCTATGATCTCCCTGGAACTGCCAGTAGCAGGTCTGCTCACCTTCCTGATCTAACACAAAATGGGCTACTCCCATGCCTTTTAGCCTTTCTCAAGCACGTCTTTTCAGACTTGATTTCTCTCCCCTATTTTCCTGATAATTTACTTGCTGAATATCTGGCTTCGTTTAACTCAATTTGAAATTTAGCTAGAAGTTCAGTGCATTTGGCAAGTAATCTACTGCTTTGTATAGATGTGTGTCTTTGAATTGTAGAGGTTTGGAATCAGCATTTACTATTTCCAGAACCTTTCTTTGGAGCACAATGAGAAAAATAAAACTAAAATTTTCCATTAATTTCTTTAATGCTGGAGTCTCATAAACTTCATCAGCATTTTTGCTCAGGAGAATTATTTCTGTGGGTGCCTTCATTGTTTCTGAATACTGAATCTGAGAAGAAGGAGTGATTCATACTGGTTGTTGATCAACTGTGTAGTCAATTGCTTGACCAAGCTTTCATTTGTTATGAAATAGGTTCAAGAGGCCAAATAAACAATGTCAGGTTTACTGCTCTAACCCCATAATAAAATCGCACAGGAAACACTCACAAACACGTGCTAGTAGAATGTTCCCAAATCCTACTGCAGTTCTCCTGTATTAGGACTTTCCAAATGAAATATTAGCATTTTCTTCCAGTATCAGAGGGGTAGCCATGTTAGTCTGAAACTGTAAAAAGCAACAGAGGGTCCTGTGACACCTTTAAGACTAACAGAAGTATTGGAGCATAAGCTTTCATCGGACACAAGTAATGGAAATTTCAGAGGCAGGTATAAATCAGTATGGAGATAATGAGGTTAGTTCAATCAGGGAGGGTGAGGTTCTCTGCTAGCAGTTGAGGTGTGCACACCAAGGGAGGAGAAACTGCTTCTGTAGTTGCATAGCCATTCACAGGCCTGGTCTACACTACAAGTTTAGGTCGACTTTAGCAGCGTTAAATCGAATTAAGCCTGGAAACGTCCACACAACGAAGCCCTTTTTTTTGACTTAAGGGCCCTTTAAACTGGTTTCTTTACTCCATCTCCGACAAGGGGATTAGCGCTAAAATCGGCCTTTGCAGATCGGATTTGGGATAGTGTGGACGGAATTCGACGTTATTGGCCTCCGGGAGCTATCCCACAGTGCTTCATTGTGACCACTCTGGACAGCACTCTCAACTCAGATGCACTGACCAGGTAGACAGGAAAAGCCCTGCGAACGTTTGTATTTCATTTCCTGTTTGCCCAGCATGGAGAGCACAGGTGACCACGCAGAGCTCATCAGCACAGGAAACCATGATGGAGTCCCAGGATTGCAAAAGAGCTCCAGCAAGGACAGAACGGGAGGATTGGGATCTGCTCGCCATATGGGGAGACGAATCAGTGCTAGCTGAACTCCATAGCAGTAAACGAAATGGCAAAATATTAGAAAAAGTTTCAAAGGCCATGAAGGACAGAGGCCATAACAGGGACGCACAGCAGTGCCGCATGAAAATTAAGGAGCTAAGGCAAGCCTACCACAAAGCCAGAGAGGCAAATGGAAGGTCTGGGGCAGAGCCGCAAACATGCCGCTTCTACGTGGAGCTGCATGCCATTCTAGGGGGTGCAGCCACCACTACCCCAACCGTGTGCTTTGACTCCGTCAATAGAGAAACACGCAACAGGGAAGCAGGTTCGGGGTATGCGGAAGATGATGATGATGATGAAGACAATGAAGATAGCTCACAGCAAGAAAGTGGAGAGACCGGTTTCCCCAACAGCCAGGATATGTTTATCACCCTGGACCTGGAACCAGTAACCCCCGAACTCACCCAAGGAGTGCTTCCAGACTCTGAGGGCACACAAGGGAATCTCTGGTGAGTGTACCTTTGTAAATATTACACATGGTTTAAAAGCAAGCGTATTTAATGATTAACGATTAATTTGCCCTGGCAATCACGGCCAGTACAGCTACTGGAAAAGTCTTTTAACGTGTATGGGGATGGAGCGGAAATCCTCCAGGGACATCTTCAGAAAGCTCTCCTTCATGTACTCCCAAAACCTTTGCAAAAGGTTTCTGGGGAGGGCTGCCTTATCCCGTCCACCATGGTAGGACACTTTACCATGCCAGGCTAGTAGCACGTAGTCTGGAATCATTGCATAACAAAGCATGGCAGCATATGGCCCGGTGTTTGCTGGCATGCAGACAACATCCATTCCTTATCTCTCTTTGTTATCCTCAGGAGAGTGATATCATTCACGGTCACCTGGTTGAAATGGGGTGATTTTATTAAGGGGACATTCAGACGTGCCCGTTCCAGCTCGGCTGAACAGAAATGTTCCCCGCTGTTAGCCACGCAGTGCGGGGGGGGAGGGGTGAAGTGATCATCCCAGAGAATTATGTGTGTATGTGTGTGTGTGGGGGGGGGGGGGTAGTTGGGTTTGTGCTGCATGTTAACCCGGAAAACACAGCCCCTCCTTTTACATTGCAAACCCATTTTAAATGGCCAACCCAATGGGTCCTTGGTATGGGAAATGAGGGCGCTGCTGTTTGAAACCATTCCCACATGTTATAAAGGTTAAAAAAGCCAAAAGACTGTGGCTTACCATGGCTGCCTGCAAGCCGAAATCTGTTGCCTGGCACTGCGTGAGTGATCTCTCATGCCAAACCGTCAGGACCTCAATATAAGAGGAAAAATGCGACCTTGTAATGAAAGCACATGTGCTGTGTAATGTGAACAGCAAAATTTAACGTGAAAGAGTGTACACATTGTTCTCTTAAATGTGTCTTTTTTAACCACCTGTCCCTTCTCCTCCACCAGCTGCAAATGTTTCTCCTTCGCAGAGGCTAGCGAAGATTAGAAGGAGAAAACGGAGGACTTGGGATGATATGTTCACAGAGCTCCAGATGTCCTTCCATGCTGAAAGAGCACAGCAGAATGCGTGGAGGCAGTCAATGTCAGAGTGCAAAAAAGCATAACATGAACGAGAGGAGAGGTGGCGGGATGAATCGCGGGCTGAACAGAGCAAGTGGCGGGTTGAAGATGATAGGTGGTGTCAGCTTGCAGACAGAAGGCAAGAGTCGATGCTCCGGCTGCTGGAGCATCAAACTGATATGCTCCAGTGTATGGTTGAGCTGCAGGAAAGGCAGCAGGAGCAGAGACCGCCGCTACAGCCCCTGTGTAACCAACAGCCCTCCTCCCCAAATCCCATTGCCTCCTCACCCAGATGCCCGAGAACACAGTGGGGGGGCCTCCGGCCACCCAGTCACTCCACCCCAGATGATTGCCCGAGCATCAGAAGGCTGGCCTTCAATAAGTGTTAAAGTTTTAAAGTTTTAAACTGCAATGTGTCCTTTTCCTTCCCTCCTCCCCCACCCATCCCAGGCTACCTTGGCAATTATCCCCCTAGTTGTGTGATGAATTAATAAAGAATGCATGAATGAGAAGTAACAATTACTTTATTGCCTCTGCAAGCGGTGCTCGAAGGGGGGAGGGGAGGGTGGGGTGGTTGGTTTACAGGGAAGTAGAGTGAACCAGAGGGGGGGAGCGGAGGGGTTCATCAAGGAGAAACAAAGAGAAGTTTCACACCATAGCCTGGCCAGTCACAAAACTGGTTTTCAAAGCTTCTCTGATGTGCATCGCGCCCTGCTGTACTCTTCCCTGAGAGGGAAGCCCTGGTGCCTGGCTGCGCGTAATCAGCGGCCAGACGATTTGCCTCAACCTCCCACCCCGCCATAAATGTCTCCCCCTTACTCTCACAGATATTGTGGAGTGCACAGCGAGCAGCAATAACAATGGTGATATTGGTTTCACTGAGGTCTATCCGAGTCAATAGGCTGCGCCAGCGCGCTTTTAAACATCCAAATGCACATTCCACCACAATTCCGCACTTGCTCAGCCTATAGTTGGACAGGTCCTGACTACTGTCCAGGCTGCCTGTGTACGGCTTCATGAGCCATGTCATTAAGGGGTAGGCTGGGTCCCCAAGGATAACAATAGGCATTTCTACATCCCCAACGGTTATTTTCTGGTCCGGGAAGAAAGTCCCTTCCTCCAGCTTTCGAAACAGAGCAGAGTGCCTGAAGACGCGAGCATCATGTACATTTCCCGGCCATCCCAAGTTGATGTTGGTGAAATGTCCCTTGTGATCCTCCAGGGCTTGCAGCAGCATTGAAAAGTACCCCTTGTGGTTTATGTACTCGGTGGCTTGTTGCTTCGGTGACAAGATAGGGATATGGCTTCCGTATATCGCCCCACCACAGTTTGGGAATCCCATTGCAGCAAAGCCATCCATTATGACTTGCACATTTCCCAGAGTCACTACCCTTGATATCAGCAGGTCTTTGATTGCCCTGGCAACTTGGATCACAGCAGCCCCCACAGTAGATTTGTCCACTCCAAATTGATTCCCGACTGACCGGTAGCTGTCTGGCATTGCCAGCTTCCACAGGGCTATCGCCACTCGCTTCTCAACTGTGAGGGCTGCTCTCATCCTGGTATTCTGACACTTCAGTGCAGGGGAAAGCAAGTCACAAAGTTCCATGAAAGTGCCCTTACACATGCGAAAGTTTTGCAGCCACTGGGAATCGTCCCACACCTGCAACACGATGCGGTCCCACCAGTCTGTGCTTGTTTCCTGGGCCCAGAATCGGAATTCCACACCATGAACCTGCCCCAGTAACACCATGATTTGCACATTGCTGGGGCCCGTACTTTGTGAGAGGTCTATGTCAATTTCCTCATCACTGTCATTGCCGCACTGCAATCACCTCTTTGGCTGGTCCTGGTTTTGCTTTGGCATGTCCTGGCTCTGCATATACTCCAGGACAATGCGCGTGGTGTTCATAGTGCTCATAATTGCCGTGGTGATCTGAGCAGGCTCCATGATCCCAGTGCTATGGCGTTTGGTCTTAAAAAATGCGTGAAACTAGTGTCTGACAGAGGGAGGGAGGGGCGACTGACGACATGGCTTACAGTATAGGGAGTTAAAATCAAGAAAGGTGGCTGTGCATCAGGGAGAAACACAAACAACTGTCACACAGAATTGGGCCCCCAAAGATTGAACTCAAAACCCTGGGTTTAGCAGTCCATTGAATTCATGGAGGGAGGGGGAAGCAAATGAATACAGAACAAATCTATTTTTTACATCTTAAGCTGGCAGCCAATGGTGCAGCGTGACTGATAGCCCTCGGCATCTTCTGGGTGCTTGGCAGAAAATACTGGGTGCTTGGCAGAAAATAGTGCATTACGACTGATAGCCGCCATCATCATTGGGAAGGCAGCAGAATACGACTGGGGGACATATGGAGTTTCAGCCATCATCTGATCAAACTGCTGTATGACGATGACGGATACCAGTCATAATATATGAGCATGGCCGGATTCACTCTTCTGGGGTCTCTGCATTCCATTAACATTGGCCAGGCACTTCAGCTTCTCCTGGAGGGTTTTCTGGGGGCCAGAGTAAATCACTGGAAGCATTTGGTAACAGTGAGTTAATAGAGCCTGGTTTTGAGTGAATTTACACATGAAACTCTGGCATTAAATTAAGGATCTGACCCTAAAAAATTGTCCCATATGCTGGAAAGAGGCAGTTGCATAACTTGAACTGTCAGGGGCGCACAAAAAAATAATTCATGTAATGAAGCTATAAAATACATTTAAAAATAGCTTCAGTGCAGGACAGATAAATACGACTGTTTTCACCATGCACTTGCTATGTTTTTACACACATGGCATGATACAGTGGGACACACTCAGAAGTGGAGGGCCAAAAAGGGTGTCTGTGTGAAGGGTATAACAGAGTTCAAAAGAGAACTACATAAATTCATGGACGATGGATCACTTGATGATGACCTGTTCTGTTCATTCCCTCTGGGGCACCTGGCCTAAGCCACTGTCAAAGACGGGATACTGGGCTAGATGGACTTTTGGTCTGACCCAGTATGGCTACTCTTGAGTTTTTATGGTCTAAGGTCACAATTTTAAAATCATATAGTGCTCAAGTAGGCTGTGGTATTCACAGCCACAAGGTATCAATGGGGCCAAGAGCTTAGCAGGATTCAAAGATGGACTGATTAACCAGAAAATCCAATTACAGTAGAGGATTGTTTTTAAAAAGTTTTGGAGAGGCTCTAAACCTTCCTGATTTAGACCACAAAATAACTCTAACTAGTGGGTCTCATAGCTGCCTAATTAGGGCTTCTTCCACCTTCCTCTGAAGCATCTAGACATATCCACTGGTTACTGGATAGATAGACTTCAAGTCTGATCCAATCTGAATAATCAGATTCATGTAAATCCAACAGTATGTTTTTGCTTATCTATCTTGAGCTCTGGGAGTCTGTAGGCTTGCACTGAAAGCAAAATGATTTATTGCTAAATATCATCTAATCTCCTCTTATTTTTCTTTCAGGAAGCACATTTCAGAACTCCTCCGACCTGCCCAGTACATTATGTCAGCTGTCAATGACACCAAATTAAAATCTGTAATATTCCTTCTCACTGGGCTACTGAGTCATGGAGACACACATCTCTGGATTTCTATTCCTTTTTGCTCGATGTATGTTATTTCGACAGTAGGAAATTCAGTCATTCTGTTCATTGTAAAAACAGATCCAAGCCTCCATGAGCCCATGTACATTTTCCTTTCCATGTTGGCCATCACAGACCTTTGCATATCGATAACCACCATACCCACGATAATGGGCATATACTTGTTTAACTCTAGGGAGATCAGCCTCGGTGCCTGTTTAGCCCAGCTCTTCTTCATCCACTTGCTTCAGTGCATTGAATCCTGTCTGCTGCTGTTCATGGCCTTTGACCGCTTCATTGCAATTTATAACCCTCTGAGATATGCTTCCATCTTAAACCTGCCGAGAATAACCAAGATGGGACTGGTGGCTGTGGTAAGAGCGATGGTCATAATACTTCCACTTCCCTTTCTCCTGAACCGGTTCCAATACTGCCGAGTCAATGTCCTCTCCCATTCCTTCTGCATGCACCGGGAGGTCATGAACATGGCTTGTTCGGATATCAAAGTCAGCATCATCTATGGTTTGTTTACTAAACTCTTAACAATGGGGTTGGATTCACTACTCATCTTCCTCTCTTATGTGATGATCCTCAAAACAGTGCTGCGCATCACCACCTACAAGGAGTGCCTGAGGGCCCTGAACACCTGCGTCTGCCACCTCTGCACCCTGCTGCTCTTCTACACACCAGAGATCAGCTTGACTGTGATACACAGCTTTGGGAAGGACTCTTATCCCTTACTTCTGATTCTCCTCGGATACATCTCCCTGTTTCTCCCACCAATGATGAACCCAATTGTGTACAGCGTGAAAATCAAACATCTTCGTGTGAAGATAATCAGGGTATTCATGAAGTGAGGGGTCAGTTCACCACCTGGGTCCAGTGACATGGGAGATGTAAATCATGGGCCACCTCTTCCATACTGGACCGCTACATCCAAGATCACATGAGTTATTGATCTCTACTATAAAGAGGGGTTCAGATGGGGTTTAAGACTGGTGAAGGGGGACAGGAATGGTGATGGAGGACTGGGCAGTGGGGGAGTGAGACCAAGGCAGGCAGCAGCATTTACAGAGTGACTTTTTGTGGAGAGCCAGGGGATCGGTTGGATGTTGGACGAAAAACGGTCGTATTAGTGGCCGCTCCGACCTCACAATTCATGTCGATAATCAATAAAGAGAAGGGATGTGGATGCTGTTTCCCATTAGACCTGGCCTGTCACTGTCCCTTCTCTGGCTATACATCCAAGGACTATTCAAGGGGCACTGTCACTCAGTCTTCCCATGCACACTCAGCCAGATGCTTGTGTCTGAGTGGTGTCAGGGACATAACTAACACAGGAGAGCCAGGAGAAGCCTTTCAGGCAAGGCCCCCATTAATGGCTTTGTGCACACCACACCTGCTCAGTCCACTCCCCACTGAGGCAGGGCAGAGCTGCACGTGTGAGTAATGGTCTGACACACAGGAGTTGTGGTAAGAGACTCAGGCCTAGGTTCCCTCCCGGTCAGATCCATCTGTGCTGCCCCAGCAATGTGAAACAGAGGAAACTGGTCTCAGCTCAGGCCCAGCTAGCTCCTATCCCAGCCCAGCCCATTCAGTGTAGGGTGACCACCTTTCCAAAAGGCAAAAGCAGCACACAGGCTGGGAGCCTGGTCCCCTTGGTGACCCTGCCCCTGCCCCTCTTCTTCCCCCTGGAGGCCCCACGCCCTGCTCCTCCTCCTCCACTGAGGCTCCACATCCTGTCCAGTCCAGAAGCCAGAGCCAGGCCATAGAAAGAGCTGATCAGGGAGCCGGAGCCTCTGTGAGGAGCCCCAGATCCTCCACCTCCCCTGGGCAAGGGACTGGGGGGACAAGAGAATGCCCCAGCCTATGTCCCTGCCCCTCAGGACGCATCCCCAGAGCAAGTGGAGAGACTGGGAATCCCCACAACAGCCTGGGCTCCTGGGGTAGCTGTAACCGTGCTTTTTTGGGTCACAACTGAAAATATCAAATTCAGGACAAACTGCTGAGAAATAGGGGAGAGAGACCCCGCAAAGTCTCTGGTCGTGGTTATTCTCCTGTGAGATATACCAAGGATGACCACAGTGAGTGGGGTGAGGTGAGGGAGAAGAGAGGGGCATGGTAAAGGAACTTTTTGTTGTAGAACTCAAGCATATGAGGTAGAAAACACTGCCCCACATGCACTGTTCTGCTCACAATTTTATGTTTATGAACCCTGCTTGTGGCATTTTCCCTAATTAATATCGGATGACTTCCCTCCTTTAATTAAAAGTTACTTTCCTACCCTCAGATTTTGTGCTTGCAGGTGGAGAAGTATTGCCTTTCAGGGGCACCAAGGGGTGGGGTGTAATTTTCCCAGTTTACTGGATGGGGGCTCGAGCTGCTTCTCTGTTGTATTGTTGAAAAGGAACCCCTAGAGATTGAAGGCGGCCCTGGTTGCTGCTGCCTCTACTTGGCAGAAGGAGGGCATCTGCCAAGCTCCATTGTAAAACCAACTGGGTTGTTTGCTCAACACTGCTCCTGTTGGGAAGCTGTTCCAGAACATCCCTCCTCAGATGGTCAGAAACCTCCTTCTCCTTTCCAGCCTCAGTTTGCTCCCGGTCAGTTTGTCCCCATTTGTTCTTGTGCCAACACTGTATTTTAGCTTCAGGAGCTTATCTCCCTCCCTGGTGTTTACTCCCCTGATATATTTATAGAGGAATTGGATCCCCACTCAGCCTGCCTTGTCTTATGCTAAACCTGCCAAGTTCTTTCAGTCTTCTCCTAAACCAGGCCCTCCATTGCCCTGACCATGCTCTGCAATTCCAGCCTGAATTCTTCTTTCTGGAATAGGAGTGACCAGAATTTTACACAGTTTGCCAGAGTAGGTCCCATCAGGGTCTGGTATAAGGATATTAATACTTCCCTTTGTCCTTGACACATTCTAGGATCTCATGTGCCTTGTTCACAGCCGCATCACATCGATGTCCCACAGTCGTCGTTGGACTGACTAACACACCCAGGTCTTTCCCCTCCTTTGCTGTTAACAACTTACCCATGGTATATAAATAGGAGTGTAATGAATAGAAGTAGGGAAGATTGAAAGCTGAACTGATGACAGTGTACAAGCACTTTCACTGGGATGAAATAGGAGCTATTAACAGGTTCTTTAATCTAGCAGGGAAAAGTATAACAAGAACCAATGGCTGGTAACTGAAGCCAGAAAAAAAAATACAATTGGAAATGAGGCACCCATTCTTCATAGCAAGGATGCTTAACCAGTGGAACAAACTCCCAAGGGAAGTGGTGGATTCTCCAGACATCCCCATATGAAGTTTGGATGCCTTCCTGGAAGATATGTTTTAGATTAATACAAGAGGTGGTTTAGTCAAACACAAGTCATTGTGCTCATTATGGAGGTAACTGAGTAAAATTATGCAGGACGTCAGATGAGATGATCTTATAATTCCATTTGCCCATAAATTCTATGAATCTATGAATAATTTTCTTGAGTGTGTTAGGATATAGATATTCAGGCCTGTTTGCAAAGGCCTATACTTTAAGAATTTAGCTAGTTACAAAAGTATAATAGAAAGAGTTAAAATCACTGTCTGCTGGTATAACGGTCTTTTCTCACTGTGACAGTCTAAGGCCTTGTTCTAAGCCTAAGGCCTTCGGCTAAGCAGCAGAGGCAGCCATAAACTGAAAAGTGTATGGTCACATCCTTACATTTCAAACTAGTCACATGGAAATAAGGTGCTATTGGGCTGTTAGGAAAACAATCCTGTCCTAATATTTTTATCACCTCCAGAGAAATGTAAGAGCCTAGAAGATGTAAAAGGAAACTTAGTTTGATAGCATCCTGTCTGGCAAGAACTCACTTATCAATAGCTGGGATGTAAAATCCTCATTTCTGTATTGTTCTATCACTGTAGTCTCTACTTCCCTATTGTTTGTCTGTATAATCTCTGTCTGATTCTGTGATTGATTCTGTCTGCTGTATAATTAATTTTGTTGGGTGTAAACCAATTAAGGTGAGGGTATATAATTGGTTAAATAATCATGTTACAATACGTTAGGATTGGTTAGTTAAATTTCAGTAAAATGATTGGTTAAGGTATAGCTAAGCAAAACTCAAGTTTTACTATATAGTCTGCAGTCAATCAGGAAGTAAGGGGGGGATGGGAACAGGGACTCAGGCAAGGCTCTGTGGTGTCAGAGCTGGGAAGGGGGACACTGAGGAAGGAACTTGGAATCATTGCTTGCTGGAAGTTGACCCCAATAAACATCAATTGTTTGCACCTTCGGGCTTCAGGTATTGTTGCTCTCTGTTCATGCGAGAAGGACCAGGGAAGTGAGAGGGTGAAGGAATAAGCCCCCTAACAGAGTGGATCATTATCTCGGATGCAACATGAACAAGTAGCGACTCTGAATGCTGATAGGCAGTCAGCAAGGACATATGCTGGCCAAGAAGAATCAGGATTGTCACAATAAAATTCTGATATATGGTCTCTTTACCCTCTAAACTGGGTCTTTGCCTGTCATGACAGGTGAAGAGAAAGTAATTAGGGAATTGTTATTTACTCTTTCTCATAACAAAAAAACTAGGGGTCATAAAAATAAATTAATAGGCAGCAACTTTAAAAAAAACATATTTCTTCACACAACACACAGTCAACCTGTGGAACTCCTTTCCAAAGGATGTTGTGGCTTCCAAGACTTTAAAATGGTTCAAAAAAGAACAAGTTAGGAGGATTAATGGAGGATAGGTCCATCAATGGCTATTAGCCAGGATGGTCAGGGACGGTGTCCCTAGCCTCTGTTTGCCAGAAGTTGGGAATGGGTAACAGGGGATGGATCACTTGATAATTGTCTATTCTTTCCATTCCTTCTGGGGCATTTGGCATTGGCCATTGTAAGAAGACAAGATACTTGGCTAGATGTAATATCAGTCTCACCCACTGATGCATCCGACGAAGTGGGCATTCAGCCATGAAAGCTTATGCTCCAATACATCTGTTAGTCTTAAAGGTGCCACAGGACTCTCTGTTGCTTTTTACAGATCCAGACTAACACGGCTTCCCCTCTGATACAGTCTCACCCAGTATTGCCATTCTTATATTCTTAATTATCCCACTCTTAGAGTTTGGAACAACACCCCATCTCTGCTAAATGCTCATCACCAAGCAGATCTGACTCAGTCTCTTCCCTTTGGGTACTCATGACCAGAGTTATAAACTCACCTGCAGCCTCCTTAAAACAAGTAGGTTTAGGAGTAAGGAGCACAAAGCTTTAAGAAATTGGTTTTAAAATAGCAGACAGCTGTCACACATCTACAATATCACTGAAAGCTAAGGTAGACAGGCTTTGCTCTGGAGATAGAGAAACAAAACTGGTCCAACTTAAATTCTTTCAGGAAGCCAAGGAACTCTTGGGACCCAGCTTAGTTTCCCTATGTCTCTGACAGCATCTTCCCATCTGTTTGCCCCTTTCCTGTGGAAGCAGCTTTTGCTGAAACCTGTGTGAGGTTGGCCAACTCGCCATTGTGCTCAGCCGTCTCCATGTTACAGGGCCAAGGCGTGAAGCTGACCTCTGCCCTCAGACTGCTGTAACTGGTGCTCCTTTCTCCTCAGTTAAATCCATTCAGACTGTGTAGCTTGCAAACACTGGTCCGCTGACTGTGCTGAACCAGTTGGAATCCCTGTGATGCTCCAATACTCCCCTCACTGTCAAGCCTGAGCACCACACATTTGCCATGAAAACCAAGGGGCTGGACTCATGGGGCATCACAGAATCCAGTTTTTACCGGAGGCTCTGGTGAGAACCTTTTGTAGAGAAATGTCAGAGGTGTTGTTCGTGAAACCCTGAAACAGCCCCGATCTTAGAGACTCAGAGTATCTGAGTACCTTGAATGTATTTATCCTCTCTGCAAGGCAGGGCTGGGGTACTATCCACCTGAGTAGAGGCTCAGAGACAACCAATGGCTTGCCCATGGTCACAGACGACAAGGGAATTAAACGTGCCTGTCCTGAGTCACAGAGCAGTGCCTAGACCACAGCCCCAGGCTTCCAGCCATCTGAGTGGTGACAGGCCGGGATAGAATCTCTGCTGCACCTGCAGAGCTCCCCCTCCCGGCCATGCTGTACAGAGCGGGGATGGCAAGGAGCCAGTTACAGAGGTTTGATTCTCTGGCTTGTTCTCCCCCTGCCTCAGCAGAGTTTAGAGCAGCCTGGGCACTTGGCTAACCTCTGCCTGATTTTAAAAGCTTCAAAGAGCTCAGCACACTCTGGCCATCTTCCTGTGGATCAGGGCCCCCACAGAGTGCACCCTGGGGGCTTGAGGTAGCCCTACAGACACCCTGCCCTTCCCTCTAAGGTTCTTGCAATGGCTTACTCTCAGGCTGGAATATTCAAAACAAGAGCTCCCATTGAGGGGTCACATTTATTCAGTCTTCTCCAAAACACAAGGTCTCCTACCCTCCAACTTGACCAGTCTGATTTACTCATGAACACCCTAACATCCTTGCTGCTGGTGTCAGCATTGCTTCAGACTTTCTGCAAACCCTTTTCCCTTGAGCCCCTCCCCGCATCTCTTACCACTAGGCCCTGCCCCCTGCTGATCCACTTCCCCTGAGGCTCCACCTCCAGGCCATGCCAGAGCCAGGCCATGGTAAGAGCTACTGTGATGTTCTTTGATCAAAATATGACCATATACATCACTTTTGCAACCACTGTTATATATTTGCAACACACTTGGACAAAATGTGGCATGTAAGATGTCTATGAAAAGGTTATGATTTGCTGGTTATAGCTGTGCTAACTGTATGCATGTATCATTCTTGTATTTGAAAGTATAACTATTGGCTCTATACCTGGATTTTAAATGTTTGCTCCTGGGGTAATGCCCACAAACTAGTTAGTCTGCAAATCTTGGAGGGATTATTCAAATTAAGGGCTCATCAAGAAACACTTAACTGACAATGGACCATGGGAGACGCCCATCTACACGGAATGGACTGTCCTGCAAATGTACTGTCCGGGTATAGGTAATGGTTTCCTGCTGTGACTAAGAAAAATTATGATGGACATGTGATTGGCCATGTGATTCCAAACCCCCACTTGTCACCTGCAATTTTCCACTGGCTGTGCTGAGGGTTTTGTTTAAAACAATGGGTTTCCCTCCACATGGCAGATGCTATAAAAGGTTGTAAAAGAAAACACCTCCATTTGGCTTCTTTCCTGCTCAAGCCTCAGAACAATGAATTGATACTAACGGGAGCATTCTAACCAGTGGACTGAGGTCCTGCCAATCATTTTTAAGCAACTAGAGACTTATCAAGCCAGCAGCTTATTCCTTCACTGCTACAAACCCGAAATAAGAACTTTGCATTTTTTGTACGTATTTGACTCTGTAACAGGGTGCTGGCCAGGAGGCACTGAGCCAGGCCTCTGTTAGCCCAGCTCCAATTAAGAAGTATTAATTGGGGCTGGCTGGGTATGCCACGCCTAATTAGTGAAACAGAAGCACCAGCGGGCCTTATTAGCCAGGGGACTATATAAAGCTGACAGGAAGGCAGCAAAGGTGGGGCAGTGGTAAAGAGCAAGGAAAGGGAAGTGCTCCAGGCTGTGCATCCCTGCTTGCTGGAGAAGCTAGCTGTCCTCCAGGTTGCTGGTTTGCAACTGTCTGTAACTAGAAGGTGGTGGGAGTTGACAGTGTTGATAGGAGGGATAGCTCAGTGGTTTGGGCATTGGCCTGCTAAACCCAGGGTTGTGAGTTCAATCCTTAAGGGGGCCACTTAGGGATCTAGGGCAAAATCAGTACTTGGTCCTGCTAGTGAAGGCGGGGGTCTGGACTCCTTGACCTTTCAAGGTCCCTTCCAGTTCTAGGAGATGGGATATCTCCATTAATTTAATAAAAGAAGCACTGGTGATTGCACTTGGAGGAGGTCTCTGACTGATTTGCTCAAGGGCAAGTGAAGGCCTTGTTACAGGCTCCTTTAACCAATTATCAGTCTTCCCTTTCTTTCTTTCTTTATAAAAAAAGCTTTAGATTAGAGATAACAAAGGATTGGCATCATCATGATTTTTGGGTAAGATCTCAGTTATATACTGACCTGCATGTGCGGCTGGTCCTTTGGGATCAAATGAACCAGTTATTACATTAAATTTGTTTTAAAGATCCACTCATCTTTAAATCTAGTGTTTTGGGGGATATTAGGGCTGGAATATCTAAGGAAACTGCTTTTATGACTTCTTGTTAGCCATTGTGGTGAAACAGAAGTTAATTTTGTATTTCTGCTTTGGTATATCTCATGGGAGAATAACCACCAGTTTGGGGGTCTGTTTGCCCTGTTTCTCAGCAGTTTGTCCTGAATTTGGTATTCACAGTTGTGACCCACCAAAGCATCGTGTGACAGACCTAGACCAGTGGGGTACAGGAGTCTGGTAGAGGGCAAATATACTGGTCACTGGATGAGTAGTTTCTGTTCCCTGAGTGACCAGAGCAGGGGCTGCACTAGAGCAATCAGGAACCTGCTAGAACCAGTTAAGGCAGGCAGGCTAATTAGGACACCTGCAGTCAATTAAGAAGCTGCTAGACTCAATTAAGGCAGGCTAATCAGGGCACCTGGGTTTTAAAAAGGAGCTCACTTCAGTTTGTGGTGCAAGTGTGAGGAGCTTAGAGCAAGAGAAGCAAGGAGCTGAGTGGGAGGGGGAGGACTGAGGAGCGCAAGCGTTATCAGACACCAGGAGGAAGGTCCTGTGGTGAGACTAAGGAAGGTGTTTGGAGGAGGCCATGGGGAAGTAGCCCAGGGAGTTGTAGCTGTCATGCAGCTGTTACAGGAGGCACTATAGACAGCTGGAGTCCACAGGGCCCTGGGCTGGAACCTGAAGTAGAGGGTGGGCCTGAGTTCACCCCAAACCTCCCAATTGATCTGGACTGTGGGTTCTTCCAGAGGGGAAGGTTTCTGGGCTGTTCCTCAACCCACATGGTGAATCTCTGAGTCAAGAAAATCCACCAATAAGTGCAGGACCCACTATGATAGAGGAGGAACTTTGTCACAATGGTTACAGCTACCCTGGGAGCCCAGGCTGCCGTGGGGATTCCTAGACTCTCCATCTTCTCTGGGGATGTGCCCTGACGGGCAGAGACATAGGCTAGGGCATTCTCTTGTCCCCCTTGCCCAGGGCAGATGGAGGATCTGCGGCTCCTCACAGAGGCTCTGGTTCCCTGATGAGCTCTTTCCATGGCCTGGCTCTGGCTTCTTCCTGGACAGGGGGTGGAGCTTCAGTAGAAGACGAGGAGCAGGGAGTGGGACCTCAAGGGGGAGAAAGGGGTCAGGGTCACTGAGTGGATCTGGGTCCCGGCCTGTGTCCCACTTTTACCTTTTGAAAGGTACACTCAATGTGCTGGGCTGGGATAGGAGCTAGCTGGGGCAGCACAAATAGAGCGCACGGGGAGGGAACCTAGGCCTGAGTCTCTTACCAGGACTCCTGTGTGTCAGACCATTACTCACACATGCAGCTCTGCCCTGCCTCAGTGGGGAGTGGACTGAGCAGATGTGCTGTGTGCAAAGCCATTAATGGAGGGGTTGCCTGAATGGTTTCTCCCGGCGCTCCTCTGTTAATCATGTCCCTGACACCACTCAGTCTCAAGCACCGGACTGAGTGTGCAGGGGAACTCTCAGTGACCATGCCCCTTGAATAGCCCCGGTCCCCAGCTGGTGCAGTACCCATGGGTCATGCTGAAGTCAGAAATGGCCAGGACTGCTACAGCAGAACAGCTCTGCAGCTTTTTTCATAGTCCTTGGATGTTTAGCCAGACATGGGACAGTGACAAGCCAGGTGTCATGGGAAACAGCATCCACATCCCCTCTCTTTATTCACTATTAACAGATATTGTGGGGTCGAAGTGGCCACGAATATGGCTCTTTTTGGGCCAACATCCCACGGATCCCCAGGCTCTCCACAAAAAGTCGCTCTGTAAATGCTGATGGCTGCCTTCGTCTTCCTCCCCCATTGTCCAGTCTTCCTTCACAATCCCTGTCCCCACTCATCAGCCCTAGATGCTGTTTGAACCTCTCTATATAGTGGAGATCAGTAACTCATGTCATCTCGGGTGCAAAGGTCCAGGACAGAATAGGTGGCCCATGTTTTTCGTCTCCCATGTCACTGGACCAAGGTGGTGAACTGACCCTTCACTTCATGAATACCCTGATTATCCTCACGCGAAGGTGTTTGCTTTTCACACTGTACACAATTGGGTTCATCAGCGGGGGGAGAAGCAGGGAGATGTAGCCCAGGACAATCTGAAGTAAGGGATGAAAGCCCTTCTCAAAGCTGTGTACCACAGTCAAGCTGATCTCTGGTGTGTAGAAGAGCAGGAGGGCACAGAGGTGGGAGACACAGGTGTTCAGAGCCCTCAGGCACTCCTCGTGGGATCCGATGCTCAGCACTGTTTTGAGGATCATCACGTAAGAGAGGAAGATGAGCAGCGAGTCCAACCCCATTGTTAAGAGTTGAGTAAACAATCGATAGATGATGTTGACTGTGATATCTGAACAAGCCATGTTCATGACCTCCCGGTGCATACAGTAGGAATAGGAGAGGACATTGGCTCGACAGTAGTGGAACCGTTTCAGGAGAAAGGGAAGTGGAAGTATTATGACCATCGCTCTTAGCACAGCCAGCAGTCCCATCTTGGCTATTCTCGGCAGGGTTAAGATGGAAGGATATCTCAGCGGGTTATAAATCGCGATGAAGCGGTCAAAAGCCATCAACAACAGCAGAGAGGATTCAATGCAATGAAGCAAGTGGATGAAAAAGAGCTGGGCTAAACAGGCATCAAGGCTGATCTCCCTAGAGTTAAACAAATATATGCCCAGTATCGTTGGTATGGTGGTTATCAATATGCCAAGGTCTGTGACGGCCAACATGGAAAGGAAAATATACATGGGCTCACGGAGGCTTGGATCTGTTTTTACAATGAACACAATGACTGAATTTCCTATTATTGAAATAACATACATGAAGCAGAATGGGATAGAAATCCAGAGATGTGCATCTCCATGACTCGGTAGCCCGGTGAAAAGGAATATTACAGATTTTAATTTGGTGTCATTGACAGCTGACATAATGTACTGGGAAGGTCCGAGGAGTTCTGCAATGTCCTTTCTAAATGAAAAGTAAGAGAAGATTAGTTGATATTTAGCAAGTAATCATTCTGCTCTCAGTGCAGGCCTACAGACTCCCAGACCTCAAGATAGATAAGCAAAACATACTCTAGGATTTACATGGATCTGATTAGTCAGACAGGATCGGACTTGTAGTCTATCTACCCCAGTAACCAGTTGCCATGTCCAGATACTTCAGATGAGGTAGAAGAAGCCCTGAAATAGACAGCTATGAGATAACAGATAACCTGCTCCCAGGGTGTTTCCCCCTGATACCCACTAGTTAGAAATACTTAGTGGTGTAAATCAGGAAGGTTTAGAGCCTCTCCAAAAGTTTTTAAAAACAATCCTCTACTGTAATTGGATTTTCAGATTACTCAGTCCCCCTTGGAATCCTGCTAAGCTCTTGGCCACATTGATATCTTGTGGCTGTGAATTCCACAGCCTACTTGAATACTGTATGATTTTACTATTATGACCTTAGAACATACAAACATAAGAGTGGCCATACTGGGTGAGACAAAAGGTCCATCTGTCTTCGACAGTGGTTTATACCAGGTGCCCCAGAGAGAATGGGGAGAACAGGTCATCATCAAGTGATCCATCACCTATGAATTTCTGTAGTACTCATTTGAACCCTGATACACCTTCACACAGACACCTTTTCTGGCTCTCCACTTCTGAGCATGGCCCCTTGTATCATGACATGTGTGTAAACATATGGCAAGATTATGGTGAAAACGGTCGTTGTATTTCTGTCCTGCAGTGAAGCTATTTTTAAATGTCTTTTATAGCTTCAGTATGTGAAATATTTTTTTGTGTGCCCCTGACAGTACAGGTCATGCAGCTGCGTCTTTCCAGCATATGGGATACATTTTTAGGGTCAAGTTTTTAATTCAATAACAGTGATATCAACTGCCTCCGGACAGACTTTCATGTGTAAATTCAATCAGAACCAGGCTCTATTAACTCACCCGTACCAAAAGCTTCCAGTGATATACTCTGGCCCCCAAGAAACCCTCCAAGAGAGGCTGAAGTGATTTGCATGGCCAATGTTGATGGAATGCAGAGACTTTGATCATCCTACAGGCTTCTCTTTATACCCCTGGGACCTGAATCCTCTGCCCATGCAACAGTCTGTAGATATTTGGAAAATTACAAGCTGACACTGACAGTTATTTCAGCTGGGCAGGAGAGGAGCTGGCATCGTAAATGGTCAGTACTTCAAACACGGGTATTGCACTAATATCCACTGAAGTGTACAAAAAGAACAGGAATATGTGTGGCACCTTAGAGACGACCAAATTTATTTGAGCATAAGCTTTCGTTACTTCAGCCATGCTCATGTAATGGGTGACTGGGGTCAATTACATACAACCACTATACCACTCCCCTTTCCTGCACCTCAGCTAAACTCTTTGCTGGAACACAGACCAGCGGTTCTGGTCTCTCAGGACTTTTTGGAAAGTCTTGCACAAGCCTTGCAGACTTATTGAGTCCATGACTCTGAATGTAAGTGTTAGAAACAGCTTCTAGTCAGTTACCAGGAGACAGCATCACACAAATGTCCATGGAACAAAGAGTTAATAGCACTAACCCATTGCAAGCAGTATGTGGAGCACTTCTGAAACACTTTCCAAAGCCAAAGCCATTAAGCAATAAAGTTACCACTGCTCCTTCCTGCAGATATTCCAACAACTTTGCTGGTGGCCTTTGATATACAGACATGGCATGAAAGTTTGGTTTGTAATATTTGTATTACAATGAATAGTTTTGACCTTAGATTTACACATCTGTACCTTAGTACACACATGTCAACTGCAGGTGCTGAACCCAGTTGGACCTGCTCAGCATGCACAGTTGACCCACAGTGTGCGGTAGCCCAGTGCCCAGTCTGAGGGTGGGAGAATGGAGGGATTCCACCCCATGAGCAGGAAGGCTACAAGGCCTGACATCTGGCACTCAGAGACCAGAGAGGGGGAAGAGATGCCAGTAGCCCTGCAGCTATGGTAACTATAGGGCAAAAATATGCGCTCTCGGACCTGTTAGCACAAAGCAATGCAGCTCTGAATTCCTGCCTTCACAATCAAGCCAGAGAATAAAAGCTTTGAAAAAGCATTTGCTGATTAAAGTTCCAGGAGCAAATAAAACCAAATAGATTTGGGAACTAGTCACTGACATTCTGTGAGGTCTCCTCTCGCTCAACTCCTTGCAGGATCGTGCCCAGAGCACAGGGCACCTGTAGAAATGGGACCTCTTGAGAAATCCTGACTTGGGGCACTGGGGTTTTAACACTCCAAGCTCAGGTTTCTGTGTAACCTGAATAATGCTCTGAGCACCTTGGGCACATGCAGGGAGGGGTTCTCAAGTTACCTAGTGCTGCCTGTCCTCTTACCCCTGTTACTGGGTCACTATGACAGCCCAGCCGAGTTTGCTGCGGTGGCACAGAACATCTTCAGATTTAAACAGTTTTCAGCCTTTCCCCTTCACTTCACATTTTAAAGACAGTGAAACCTGCCAACGTACCCAATTCCTGCTAGAAGAGGAGCCGCTGACACGAGAGGTTTTCACTCTAAAGGACAAGGAGTCATCGGAGAGGTAGCACAGGCAGCAGGCAGGGTCTGTTCTGATAGGGAGGCAAGTGTCTTTATGAAGCATGTCTGCACATTCCCTTGGGGGCCACTTTGCCCTCAGGGAATCTCAGCTGCTTGGCTTCCTGTGCACCAGCTTTAACCCCCATCACGGCCAATGGCAAACTGCAGGATGCAAAATCACAGGGGACGTGGGGTGATGCTACCTAATTGGACTGCAGCACCAGCTCTGCTGCAGACTATTCCTGGAATTCGGGCTTGTCATAACTGTTCGAATGGTTCTGATTAGTCACATGGCTATGTTGAGGGCTGCTGAGTGGTAACGATGATGCTATCACAGCTGTGATCTTGCTGAAATAAAATAAAATAGAATAATAATATGGGGCCTGATTACTCCTTGGCAGCCCCTTTCCTGCATTACAAACCCAGGGTGCAGGCCAGGAAAGGGAGATTCCACAGGGCTCCCTACATGGAAATTTCCCTTGGATCCTTCCAGTAGGGGAGGACCCTTCCCTTTTCCACGAGGAATAAGGAAGAGGATTTTGGAGGGGAGTGTGGGAGTGTCACAAGGATGTTGGGAGTTTCAGCACAATCACCAGACTAGTGTTTGGAAGCCATTGCAAACAATGGAAGAACAGACACAGGAGCATCATCTTAGATGGTCTGGCTGGCAGAGAGTAGGCTGAGGGCAAAGGTCAGCTTCACATCTGACCCTGTAACCCACAGAGCACAGAGCACTATGGTGACAGGGCCTAGGCTCACATGGGGTTCAGCTTCCACAAGAAAGGAGCAAACAGATGGGAAGATGCTCTCAGAGACACAGGGAAACTAGGCTGGGTTGAAGCAGGGGTGTAGCCATGGGTGGGCCTGGGGGGCCAGGGCTCACTCAGTTAGCATCCAAGCCCAATCCACCAGCTGGGACTCCCGACTCCAGTTTCTGTATCCCTGTTCTGCCAATCCGGAGCGCTGATTCCCTGATCTCTCGCCCCAGATGGGGGTGTGCCTCATGGGGGCAGGTTTAGGCCAGTAGTGGATTAGCCACTGGTCCTGGGCCAATGATGTCACCCTGCTCCATTCCACCCACCTGCCAGTCCTGCGGTGAAGCAAGGTCCGGGAGGGGGGCACTGCCCCCCCCCCTGCCCCGGCTGCCGAAGAGTGGGTCAGGGCACTGGAATAGCACTGGGCAGTAGGAGTAGGGCAAGCCCAGCATCTCATAATTGCTGGGTGGGGAAAGTGGAATAAGCCCCCCCCACCAGATCGTTTTCCCTGATCCCACTCCCTGGCAGGAGTGCCGGGTGCAACCCCCTGCATCGTTTACCGCATTTCCCCAGCAGGAGGGGGGCTGCAGAAGGGATGGAAAGGGCACCTCAGTTTTCCTGGTTGAGCCAGGGCCACACAAAACCCTAATCTGCCCCTGTCATAACTATAAAGGGAAGGGTAACAACCCTCCTGTGTACAATACTTTAAAATCCCTCCTGGCCAGAGGCACCAAAATCCTTTTACCTGTAAAGGATTAAGAAGCTCAGATAACCTGGCTGACACCTGACCCAAAGGAACAATAAGGGGACAAGATACTTTCAAATCTTGGGGGCGGGCTGGGGGAGGCTTTTGTTTGTGCTCTTTGTTTTGTGTGTGTTCGCTCTTGGGACTAAGAGGGACCAGACATCCATTCATGCTCTCCAAATCTTTCTGAACAAGTCTATCATATTTCAAACTTGTAAGTAACAGCCAGTCAAGGTGTATTCATTTATCTTTGTTTTCTCAACTTGTAAATTTTTCCTTTGCTAGAGGGAGGTTTACCTCTGTTTTGTTGTAACTTTGAACTAAGGCTAGAGGAGCTTCCTCTGGGACCTTTGAATCTAATTACCCTGTAAAGTTATTTTCCATCCGGATTTTACAGAGATGATTTTTTTCCTTTTCTTTTTATTAAAATCCTTCTTTTAAGAACCTGACTGATTTTTCCATTGTCCAAAGACCCAGGGGTTTGGGTCTTTGATCACTTTGTAACCAATTTGTGAGGATATTATTCTCAAGCCTCCCCAGGAAAGGGGCTGTAAGGGCTTGGGGGGATATTTTGGGGGAAGAGGAACTCCAAGTGGTCCTTTCCCTGTTTCTTTTTAAATCACTTGATGGTGGCAGCGTACCAGGTTTTAACCTAAGCTGGTAGAAACAAGCTTAGGGTGCTGTCATGCGGGTCCCCACATCTGCACCTAGAGTTCAGAGTGGGGAAGGAATCCTGACAGCCCCTGTAGGTGGCGATGGGATTCCTGAAAGCTGGGCCCACCCAGTTTTCCTGCTCTAGCTACAACACTGGTCCCAAGAGCCCTTTGGCTTCCCAAAAGAACAAGTTGGATCATTTCTGTTCCTCTGTCTCCAGAACAAAGCCTGTCAAATTTAGCTTGTAGTGATATATGAGCATGACCGGATTAACTCTTCTGGGGGCCCAGGGTTATTAGAATTTGTGTGGCCCCCCAGGCTCCAGGGTGGGTACAAAGATGAGGGGTTCAGAGTGCAGGAGGAGGCTGCGGGTTGAGGCAGGACGGTGGGTGCAAGAGAGGGTGAGGGCTCCAACTGTGCATGTGGGCTCTGGGGTGGGTCTGAGGATGAGGCAGTTGGAGTGCAGGAGCATGGGGTTTGGGGTGGGAGTGCAGAGTCTGGATGGGACTTAGGGTTCAGGAGATGGCTGGGGGTTGAAGTGCGGGGCCTGGGCGGGAGTAAGGGTATGCAAGGGGGCTCAGGGCTGGGGCAGAGAGTTCTGGTGTGGGGCATGTCCTTAGGATAGATACTGTTTGGTGTGGGGGTGTGCAGGTGGCTCTGCATGGCACTGTGCTGTGCCCCCCTCAGAAGGAGCTTCATGACACTTGCAAAATTGTGACTCTAGCCGGGGGGCGGGGGATGGCAGCTCCCTGTTGCTCATCCCAGCTTCTGGGATACAGAGGCTAGGGACACTATATCTTCCCTTCCTGGCTAATAGCCATTAATGTACCTCTCCTCCATGAATTTCTCTAGTTCCTTTTTTAAACCTGTTATAGTCTTGACCTTCACAACATCCTCTGGCAAGTAATTCCACGGGTTGACTGTGCATTGTGTAAAGAAATACTTCCTTTTATTTTTGTTAAACCTGGGGCCCATTAATTTCATTTGGTGGCCCCTACTTCTTGTGTTATGAGAAATAGTAAACAACACTAACAACACTTCCTTCTTTACTTTCACCACACCAGTCATGATTTTATAGGCCTCAATCATATCCACATTTAGTTGTCTCTTTATCAAGCGGAAAAGTTACATTTCCAAGATACATTATTTTGGAAAGCCATAGGAGCTCTTAGGACCCAATCTAATTTCCCTGCGTCTCTGAGATCATCTTCCCACCTGTTTACCTCTTTCTGGTGGAAGGAGCCTTTGCTGAAACCTGTGAGAGCCTGGCACCAAACCACTTTTTCTCTCTGGGGTTAGTGGCTGGGGAGGGGGCAGCTGGAAGCTCAGCATGTTGAGATTACCAGGAACTCAGGGAATTAAACTCCTGTGACATCATTAGACAGGAGCCCAAGAACAATTCCTTTTTCAGATGGTAAACACTGAGTCATGCTTTCTCCTGAATCTACTGAAGGACAAATCCATTGGCCTGGCCACAGAGCAGGGTCATATTGGACAAGGAACTCCACATGAGCTCCCAGTGTGATGCATAGTGGGCTAATGTGACCAATAGGGACATAGACCTGGAAAGGACCTGCTGGGTCAGTGTCAGGGTTCCTTCCCGTCTTTGAACTCTCGGGTATAGATGTGGGGACCCACATGGAAAACCCTATAAGCTTATTTCTACCAGCTTAGGTTAAAAACTTCCTCAAGGCAGAAATCCTCTTCCTTGTCCTTGGACGGTATTGCTACCACCACTAAGTGATTTAGAAAAAAATTCAGGGAAGGATGAACTGGAGCCCTATCCCCCCAGAATATCCCAGAATCCCCTTCACTCCCTTTCCTGGGAGGCTTGAGAATTATATACCAACCAATTGCCTTTAATATAAATACAGATCGGACCCTTTATCTTTAGGACACTAAAATCAATCAGGTTCTTAAAAAAAAGAACTTTATTATAAAGAAAAATGTAAAAGAATCAGATCTGCAAACTCAGGATGAAAGGTAACTTTACAGTTTTAATGACAGGTTTCTGAATAGCAGCCATGTTAGTCTGTATCCGTAAAAAGAACAGGAGTACTTGTGGCACCTTAGAGACTAACAAATACAATTTTAATAAATAAATAAATGTGTTAGTCTCTAAGGTGCCACAAGTACTCCTGTTCTTTTTAAAAATATTTAAAACACAGAGGACTCCCCCCCCTGGACTAAGCTTCACACTTACAAAACAGGAATAAAACTCCCGCTTACCATAGGGAAAATTCAGAAGCTAAAACAAAAGATAACACTGCTCTACAGCCAAAATGCTTCTGAAATAAATGTAGTCAAACATTACTAATTCTGGGTCACTGAGAACAAAAATGATGCTTAAAATTGTTGATTGGCTCTAGTTTTCAAGATATGCTATTGGGTCAGTATATATGACCCTTGACTTGGGAATGGCGGAGGATAAGTTAGTTATAAAGGGAAGGGAGCCCTATATCAGCTCTAGAAATCATACAGTGTCGTGCTCTCTTATTTGTCAGTGTTTGATTTTGCAAAGGGACACATTTCTGTTTAGCCAAAGTGAGCAGAGATGCCTCGTACTTGTGTGAACAGTGCAGATAACTTCTGCTATGTTTGTGGTGAAGTGACTTTTGTATCACAAAAGCGCAGTATAACCACTATGGTTAAGAAAGCCTATCACCTTTATTTTAGCTGCAAAACTGGAGATCAGGACAAGAGGTGGGCCCCACACATATGCTGCAACACTTGTGCAACAAATCTTCGCCAGTGGTTGAACAGGAAAAGGAAATCTATGCCTTTTGCAGTGCCAATGATTTGGAGAGAGCCAACAGATCATACCAGCAATTGTTACTTCTGCATGGTGCCTCCAGTTGGGAAAGGTGTGTCAAAGAAGAAAAAGTGGACTGTGCATTATCCAAACATTCCATCAGCTATACACCCAGTACCCCACAGAGAAGGACTGCCGGTTCCTGATGCACCAGAATCATTCTCACTTGAGTCAGACGAGGAAGAGGAAGAGGATGAAACTTCTGGTCCTGAAACATCAATGTCACAGGACCCACATTTTCTCCCGTCCTCCTCCTCTGAACCACACCTCATAACACAAGGTGAACTGAATGACCTTGTCAGGGATTTGGAACTACCCAAGAGTAAGGCAGAGCTGTTGGGTTCCAGACTACAGCAGTGGAATCTCCTGGCAGGTGATGTTAGGGTTTCCATGTTCCATGACCGTCAAAAGGATCTTGTCCCATTCTTCTTCATGGAAGGTGATCTTGTAGCCTGCAACAACATCGATGGTGTGATGGCAGCCCTCAACATCGTTCACCATCCAGATGAGTGGAGACTGTTCATTGATTCATCGAAGATGAGTCTTAAAGCTGTTTTACTGCATAATGGCAATGTTTTGCCATCAATTCCAGTTGGTCATGCAGTCCATATGAAGGAAACTTATGACAACATGAAACAACTTTTGAGGTGCATAAACTATGACCAACATCAGTGGCAGCTTTGTGGTGATTTGAAGGTTGTTGCTCTCTTGCTTGGTCTGCAGACTGGATACACAAAGTACTGCTGTTTTCTCTGCGAATGGGATAGTCATGCAAGAGATTCCCAGTACATCAAGAAAGATTGGCCACTCTGACAGTCATTGGAGCTTGGGAGGAAAAGTGTTCAGCATCCACCACTTGTTGAATCAAGGAAGATTTTGTTACTACCCTTACACATCAAGCTGGGTCTGATGAAGAACTTTGTCAAGGCCATTGACAAAACACAAGCAGCTTTCAAGTACCTCCATGAAAAATTTCCAAGGTTAAGTGAAGCTACGATAAAGGAAGGTGTCTTTGTTGGTCCTCAGATTCGTGAACTTCTTTGAGATGATGCATTTGACCATTCACTGTGTGGCAAGGAAAAGACGACATGGAAAGCCTTCCAGTTAGTGGCAATAAATTTTCTCGGAAGCAGCAGGGCAGACAACTACAGGTTGTTGGTGGAAAACCTCCTCAAGGCAACATGTCACTAAAGATACATTTTTTGCACTCTGATCTAGATTTTTTTCCACCGAACTGCGGAGCAGTGAGCGACGAGCACGGCAAGCGATTTCACCAGGACATTGCAACAATGGAGAAACGCTATCAGGGCAAATGGAGCCCATCAATGCTTGCAGACTATTGTTGGACACTGACAAAAGATGCTCCATTTAATGAATACAAGAGACAAGCCAAGAAGCGCCGAGTAGACACTGAATAGGACTAAACGATGTACATAATAGTTTTTTTGCCTTTTGTTTCATAATAAATTTTATTAATATAACCCTTTTGCTGATTTTTAAAGTGTTACATAAACAGGACAGGTGAAATATTATCATGTAAAGCAACCATAAACACATGAAAAGACCTAGGTTTACAATTTATGGTTAAAACTCTACTATCTACACAATATACATAGACAGAAAATGTAAAAACTTAAATATCTTAGAAACAGTAGCCAATCAGTTGTTTTAATTGTCATATTTGAATTCAGCACATCAAAATGCATAATAAATAGCACATTTTATCTCTGAAGCAGACGACTTCTCAAAAATTGTAGACCAGTGTAATCTAACCCATTTCCTTGCCTCACTTACAATTTCTGTAATTCTTAGATGGATTATTTCGGGTATATTATCAGAAGATGTTGTCCTTGCTTGGCTTCTCTCTCTCCATCCAAAGAGGGAACAAAGAAAGAGAGAACAAAGAGAAAAACCTCCCTCCCCCCCCAGATTTGAAAGTATCTTCTTTCCTTATTGGTCTTCTTTTTCAGGTGCCAACCAGGTTATTTGAGCTTCTTAACTCCTTTCAGGTAAAGTGATTTAGTTCAACTACCCGGGAGGGATTTTATGTTGCCCTTATCTCTGTTTATGACAGTCAGTGTGACCGGTCCCCTTCTATAGCAGGTGACCGCGGGCATATCATCCTGTGAATGAGGCTGTGTAAGCAGGGTCTGAGTGAGTTCTCCCTACGGCTATCTTGGAGGGGGAGAGACTTCAGGAGCAAACTTTATTTTCATGAACACACTTACCCTGCCTAGGTATCCAGCAGATAGAGTGGTGATGCTCAAAGTGGTCAACTTTGGTTAGTGTTGGATTACAAATCACTGTAGTGCTGAATGCATTGGGGGTGAAATGTTATCAATGTTACTGCTATTTTTTGTATGAATAAAGGGGAGCAGAACTGTGCTTAACCTGCCCCAAATGAGGATTTCACCCTCAGCTGAAAGTATCATGTTAAGGCAGGGGCTCGAATGCCAGATTCCTGTGAGAGTGGGGACAGGTGTTCCTAGCTAGGATGTATGGAGTCTCCTGAAGGGTCCCAGGTCTGGTTTAACATTTTCCTATCCACTGTTCAAAGATAGAGCTAAATAGGGTCCATTGGTATTTTCAGTGATCAAATGAGAACTGAAATCACTCCTGGTGGGATGGCATTTCTGCCTAGCCTACTAAAAGTTGAAAATTACTAACTGCTGACAATCAAGAGACTGACCTTCCAAGATCAAAGTACAGATACTGGTGGCAGCAGAAGGAAAGTAACAGTCTGCCACTGGAGAAGAACTGAGTCTGGTGGGATGGCCAGACAGAGCAAGTGCTCAGGTGGAGGAACAAGCGAGGTTTCTTCTTCCCCAGGTGGGAGGTGAACTCACACATATGCACCTCTCAACCCTGTGTTCTCACTGACCAAGGATGACCACAGTGAGTGGGGTGAGGTGAGGGAGAATAGAGGGGCACAGTAAAGAAACTTTTCATTGTAGAACTCAAGCGTACGAGGCAGAAAACATTGCCCCATGCACTCTGTCCTGCTCACAGTTTTATGTTTATGAATCCTGCTTGTGGCATTTCCTCTAATTAATATCAGATGACTTCCCTCCTTTCATTAAAAGTTACTTTCCTACACTCAGGCCTGGTCTACACTACGAGTTTAGGTAGAATTTAGCAGCGTTAATTCGAATTAAGCCTGGACACGTTCACACGATGAAGCCCTTTTTTTTTACTTAAAGGGCCCTTTAAACCGGTTTCTTTACTCCACCTCCGACGAGGGGATTAGCGCTAAAATCAGCCTTTGCGGGTCGGAATTGGGGTAGTGTGGACGGAATTCGACGTTATTGGCCTCCGGGAGCTATCCCAGAGTGCTTCACTGTGACCGCTCTGGACAGCACTCTCAACTCAGATGCACTGACCAGGTAGACAGGAAAAGCCCCACAAACTTTTAAATTTCATTTCCTGTTTGCCCAGCGAGGAGAGCACAGGTGACCACGCAGAGCTCATCAGCATGGGTAACCATGATGGAGTCCCAGGATCGCAAAAGAGCTCCATCATGGACCGAACGGGAGGTACAGGATCTGCTTGCCATATGGGGAGATGAATCAGTGCTAGCTGAACTCCATAGCAGTAAACGAAATGGCAAAATATTAGGAAAGGTCTTAAAGGCCATGAAGGACAGAGGTCATAACAGGGACGCACAGCAGTGCCACATGAAAATTAAGGAGCTAAGGCAAGCCTACCACAAAGCCAGAAAGGCAAACGGAAGGTCCAGGGCAGAGCTGCAAACATGCTGCTTCTACGCGGAGCTGCATGCGATCCTAGGAGGTGCAGCCACCACTACCCCAACCGTGTGCTATGACTCCGTCAACGGAGAAACACGCAACAGCGGGTTCGGGGTATGAGGAAGATGAGGATGAAGATAATGTAGATAGCTCACAGCAGCAAAGAAGTGGAGAAACCGGTTTCCCCAACAGCCAGGATATGTTTATCACCCTGGACCTGGAACCAGTAACCCCCGAACTCACCCAAGGTGTGCTCCCAGACCCTGAGGGCACACAGGGGACCTCTGGTGAGTGTACCTTTGTAAATATTACACATGGTTTAAAAGCAAGCGTGTTTAATGATTAATGATTAATTTGCCCTGGCAATCGCGGCCAGTACAGCTACTGGAAAAGTCTGTTAACGTGTATGGGGATGGAGCGGAAATCCTCCAAGGACATCTCCAGAAAGCTCTCCTTCATGTACTCCCAAAACCTTTGCAAAAGGTTTCTGTGGAGGGCTGCCTTATCCTGTCCGTCATGGTAGGACACTTTACCACGCCAGGCCAGTAGCACATAGTTTGGAATCATTGCATAACAAAGCATGGCAGCGTATGGTCCCAGTCTCTGATGGCATGCAGACAACATCCATTCCTTATCTCTCTTTATTATCCTCAGGAGAGTGATATCATTCACGGTCACCTGGTTGAAATGGGGTGATTTTATTAAGAGGACATTCAGAGGTGCCCGTTCCTGCTCCGCTGAACAGAAATGTTCCCCGCTGTTAGCCACGCGGTAGGGGGGAGGGGTGAAGTGATCATCCCAGAGAATTGGGTGTGTGGGGGGGGGGTAGTAGGGTTTTTGCTGCATGTTAACCCAGAAACCGCAGCCCCTCCTTTTACATTGTAAACCCATTTTAAATGGCCAACCCAACGGGTGCTTGGTATGGGAAATGAGGGCGCTACTGTTTGAAACCATTCTCACATGTTAAGAAGGTTAAAAAAGCCAAAAGACTGTGGCTTACCATGGCTGCCTGCAAGCCGAAATCTGTTGCCTGGCACTGCGTGAGTGATCTCTCAGACCAAACCGGCAGGCCCTCAATATAAGAGGAAAAATGCGACCTTGTAACGAAAGCACATGTGCTGTGTAATGTGAACAGCAAAATTTAACATGAAAGAG
Organism: Chrysemys picta bellii; assembly: GCF_011386835.1. Lineage (NCBI taxonomy): Eukaryota > Metazoa > Chordata > Testudines > Emydidae > Chrysemys > Chrysemys picta. The sequence goes on from NC_088791.1 coordinate 352,359,153, forward strand.
TGTATCCATTGTTCTCTAAAATGTGTCTTTTTAAACCACCTCTCCCTTCTCCTCCACCAGCTACAAATGTTTCTCCTTCACAAAGGCTAGCAAAGATTAGAAGGAGAAAACGGCGGACTCGGGATGATATGTTCTCGGAGCTCCAGATGTCCTCCCACGCTGACAGAGCACAGCAGAATGCATGGAGGCAGTCAATGTCAGACTACAGAAAAGCACAATATGAATGAGAGGAGAGGTGGCGGGCTGAATCGCGGGATGAGCAGAGCAAGTGGCGGGCTGAAGATGATAGGTGGCGTCAGCTTTCAGACAGAAGGCAAGAGTCGATGCTCCGGCTGCTGGAGCATCAAACTGATATGCTCCAGTGTATGGTTGAGCTGCAGGAAAAGCAGCAGGAGCAGAGACCGCCGCTACAGACCCTGTGTAACCAACAGCCCTCCTCCCCAAGTTCCATAGCCTCCTCACCCAGACGCCCAAGAACACGGTGAGGGGGCCTCCGGCCACCCAGTCACTCCACCCCAGATGATTGCCCGAGCATCAGAAGGCTGGCCTTCAATAAGAGTTAAAGTTTTAAACTGCAGTGTGTCCTTTTCCTTCCCTCCTCCCCCACTCATCCCGGGCTACCTTGGCAATTATCCCCCTAGTTGTGTGATGAATTAATAAAGAATACATGAATGTGAAATAAAAATGACTTTATTGCCTCTGCAAGCAGTGCTCGAAGGGGGGAGGGGAGGGTGGGGTGGTTGGTTTACAGGGAAGTAGAGTGAACCAGGTGGCAGGTCCGGAGGGCTCATCAAGGAGAAACAAACAGAAGTTTCACACCATAGCCTGGCCAGTCACAAAACTCGTTTTCAAAGCTTCTCTGATGCGCACCGCGCCCTGCTGTGCTCTTCTAACCGCCCTGGTGTCTGTCTGTGCGTAATCAGCGGCCAGGCAATCTGCCTCAACCTCTCACCCCGCCATAAATGTCTCCCCCTTACTCTCACAGATATTGTGGAGCGCACAGCAAGCAGCAATAACAATGGAGATATTCTTTTCGCTGAGGTCTGAGCGAGTCAGTAAGCTGCGCCAGCACGCTTCTAAACATCCAAATGCACATTCCACCACCATTCGGCACTTGCTCAGCCTATAGTTGAACAGGTCCTGACTACTGTCCAGGCTGCCTGTTTACGGCTTCATGAGCCATGGCACTAAGGTCCCCAAGGATCACGATAGGCATTTCAGCATCCCCAACGGTTATTTTCTGGTCCGGGAAGAAAGTCCCTTCCTCCAGCTTTTGAAACAGAGCAGAGTGCCTGAAGACGCGAGCATCATGTACCTTTCCCGGCCATCCCACGTTGATGTTGGTGAAATGTCCCTTGTGATCCACCAGGGCTGGCAGCAGCATTGAAAAGTACCCCTTGCGGTTTATGTACTCGGTGACTTGGTGCTCCGGTGATAAGATAGGGATATGGGTTCCGTCTATCGCCCCACCACAGTTTGGGAATCCCATTGCAGCAAAGCCATCCACTATGGCCTGCACGTTTCCCAGAGTCACTACCCTTGATATCACCAAGTCTTTGATTGCCCTGGCAACTTGGATCACAGCAGCCCCCACAGTAGATTTGCCCACTCCAAATTGATTCCCGACTGACCGGTAGCTGTCTGGTATTGCAAGCTTCCACAGGACTATCGCCACTCGCTTCTCAACTGTGAGGGCTGCTCTCATCCTGGTATTCTGGCGCTTCAGGGCAGGGGAAAGCAAGTCACAAAGTTCCATGAAAGTGCCCTTACGCATGCGAAAGTTTCCCAGCCACTGGGAATCATCCCACACCTGCAACACGATGCGGTCCCACCAGTCTGTGCTTGTTTCCCGGGCCCAGAATCGGCATTCCACGGCATGAACCTGCCCCAGTAACACCATGATTTGCACATTGCTGGGGCCCATAGCTTGTGTGAGGTTTATGTCCATGTCAATTTCCTCATCACTCTCGTTGCCACACTGAAATCGCCTCATCGGCTCATCCTGGTTTTGCTTTGGCATGTCCTGGCTCTGCATATACTCCAGGAAATGCGCGTGGTGTTCATAGTGCTCATAATTGCCGCGGTGATCTGAGCGGGCTCTATGATTCCAGTGCTATGGCGTCTGGTCTGAAAAAAGGCGCAAAACTATTGTCTGACGGAGGGAGGGAGGGAGGGGCGAGTGATGACATGGCATACTGGTACAGAGAATTAAAATCAACAAAGGTGGCTGTGCATCAGGGAGAAACACAAACAACTGTCACACAGAATGGCCCCCCCAAAGATTGAACTCAAAACCCTGGGTTTAGCAGGCCATTGATTTCACGGAGGGAGGGGGAAGCAAATGAATACAGAACAAATCTATTTTTTACATCTTAAGCTGGCAGCCAATGGTGCAGCATGACGGATAGCCCTCGGCATCTTCTGGGTGCTTGGCAGAAAATGATGTACTACAACTGCTAGCCATCATCATCAAGACAGTTCAGTAGGCCAGGAAACAAAACATGTCTGCCCAGGTGCCTCTGATTGAACTGACTGCGGAATACGACGATGACGGATACCAGTCACAATACACCATCCACTGCCAAAAGGCAAAGAGCTGCTGCTGTGTAGCAAGGCAGCCCCACGTCTGCCAGCACCCAGATCGCCGATGACTGCTACCAGTCATACTGCACCGTCTACTGCCAAAAGGCAATTAGCTGCTGCTGTGTAACAATGCAGTACCACGTCTGCCAGCACTCAGATGACATATGGTGACAGTGAGCTGAGCGGGCTCCATGCTTGCCATGGTATGTTGTCTGCACAGGTAACCCAGGTAAAAAGGCGCGAATCTATTGTCTGCCGTTGCTCTGATGGAGGGGGAGGGGCCTGATGACATGTACCCAAAACCCCCCGCGACACTGTTTTGCATGATCAGGCATTGGGATCTCAACCCAGAATTCCAATGGGCGGCGGAGACTGTGGGAACTGGGGGATAGCTACCCACAGGGCAATGCTCCGGAAGTCAACACTAGCCTCGGTACTGTGGACGCGGTCCGCCGACTTAATACACTTAGAGCATCTTATGTGGGGACACGCACAATCAACTGTATAAAACCGATATCTATAAAACCGGCTTCTATAAATTCGACATACCCACAGTCTTTGTTTAATCCTGATCTGATGGTGTCAAATTTACAAATGAACTGGAGCTCAGCAGTTTCTCTTTGGAGTCTGATCCTGAAGTTTTTTTGCTGTAAGATGGCTACCTTTACATCTGCTATTGTGTGGCCAGGGAGGTTGAAGTGTTCTCCTACAGGCTTTTGTATATTGCCATTCCTGATATCTGACTTGTGTCCATTTATCCTCTTGCATAGTGACTGTCCAGTTTGGCCAATGTACATAGCAGAGGGGCATTGCTGGCACATGATGGCATATATAACATTGGTGGACTTGCAGGTGAATGAGCCGGTGATGTTGTAGCTGATCTGGTTAGGTCCTGTGATGGTGTTGCTGGTATAGATATGTGGGCAGAGTTGGCGTCGAGGTTTGTTGCATGGGTTGGTTCCTGAGTTAGAGTTTTTATGGTGCAGTGCGTGGTTGCTGGTGAGAATATGCTTAAGGTTTGCGGGTTGTCTGTGGGCGAGGACTGGCCTGCCTCCCAAGGTCTGTGAAAGTGAGGGATCATTGTCCAGGATGGGTTGTAGATCACTGATGATGTGTTGGAGAGGTTTAAGGGCTGAGGACTGAAGGTGATGGCCAGTGGAGTTCTGTTGGTTTCTTTTTTGGGCCTGTCTTGTAGCAGGAGGCTTCTGGGTACACGTCTGGCTCTGTTGATTTGTTTCTTTATTTCCTTGTGTGGGTATTGTAGTTTTGAGAATGCTTGGTGAAGATCTTGTAGGTGTTGGTCTCTGTCTGAGGGGTTGGAGCAGAGGTGGTTGTACCTCAGGGCTTGGCTGTAGATGATGGATCGTGTGGTGTGTCCAGAGTGGAAGCTGGAGGCATGAAGGTAGGTGTAGCAGTCGGTGGGTTTTCAGTATAGGGTGGTGTTAATGTGGCCATCGCTTATTTGTACTGTGGTGTCTAGGAAGTGGACATCCTGTGTAGATTGGTCCAGGCTGAGGTTGATGGTGGGGTGGAAGCTGTTGAAATCATGGTGGAATTCTTCCAGGGTCTCCTTCCCATGGGTTCAGATGATGAAGATGTCATCAATATAGCATAGGTAGAGAAGGGGTGTGAGTGGATGAGAGCTGAGGAAGCGTTGTTCCAGGTCAGCCATAAAAATGTTGGCATATTGTGGGTTCATACGGGTGCCCATGGCGGTACCACTGGTCTGGAGGTATATATTGTCACCAAATTTGAAATAATTGTGCGTGAGGATAAAGTCACAGAGCTCAGCAATAAGTTGTGCTGTGTCATCATCAGGGATACTGTTCCTGACAGCTTGTATTCCATCTGTGTGTGGGATGTTTGTCTAGAGAACCTCTACATCCATGCTGGCTAGGATGGTGTTTTCTGGAAGATCACCAATGCATTGTAGTTTTCTCAGGAAATCAGTGGTGTCACGCAGATAGCTGGGAGTCCTGGTGGCATAGGGTCTGAGTAGGGAGTCCACATATCTAGACAGTCCTCCAGTGAGAGTGCCAATGCCCGAGATGATGGGGTGCCCAGGATTTCCAGGTTTGTGGATCTTGGGTAGTAGATAGAATAACCCGAGTCAGGGCTCTAAGGGTATGTTGATTTGTTCCTGTGTTAGTGTAGGGAGTGTCCTAAGTAGATGGCACAGTTTCTTAGTGTATTCCTCAGTGGGATCTGAGGAATATACTTGCATCTGATGAAGTGGGCATTCACCCATGAAAGCTTATGCTCCAATACTTCTGTTAGTCTTAAAGGTGCCACAGGACCCTCTGTTGCATTTTCCTCCAGTTTCCTGATGGATTCGACATAGAAAAATCAGGTAAATTTTGCTCACCGGATCACTGTACATATGATAAAGAAGTTCACCATTGCCGTTTCTTTTGTTTTGGCTATCTGAAAGTGTAGCTTCTGTTTGTAAAACTGAACATGACCCCTGACCACGCAGGGACTAATGGAAAACCACTTTGCATGAAAATGGTACAGTATCTTATGGTAGTCTTAGTGTACGTCTACACTACAGCTGGGATCGACGCTCTGAGATCGATCCACCAGAAGTCGATTTAGTGTGTATAACCCGTGTACTCTACCCACAATGAGAAGAGTCGATGGGAGATTTTATCCTGTCGACCCCCTGCAGTGTAGACCCAGTGGTAACTTAACCTAAGGTACATCGACTCCGGCTACAGTTATTCACGTAGCTGGAGTTGTGTAGAGTAGGTCCACTTACTGCAGTAGTGCAGACATAGCCTTAGAGTCACAGAAAGGCTGAGTAACAAGGTGTGGGGGATTGGAGGATGATGGGTGACAATGAAAGAGGTCAGGTGATGGTCAGAGAGAGGAATCTCAGCACCGTAGAGAGCAGTGCTTAGTGATTGAATTATCAGATATTGGGTGGGAGGAACTTCTCCGACTGTGAACTTCCACCATGTTGAGCTCAACCAATCTGGGACAAGGCATCCTTGATTAACAAGGAGATATGCTTTCCCCTTCTTGTCACACAGGTTTCAAGTCAGTGGCCCCAGGTGATCACCTTCTGCAGGTGTATTTGCCTACTTTGTCACGAAGCTCTTTAGTTTTGACCCCATAAATGATAGGGTTTAGCATGGGAGGAATGAGGAGATAGAGGTCGGCCAAGATGATGTGAATGTGGGGAGCAATGCCTTGACCGAACCGATGTGTCAGGTTGGAAAAGAGGCCAGGGGTATAATATGTCAGCATCACACAGATGTGGGCTGTGCAGGTGTTAAGGGCTTTTTGGTGGGCTTTCTTAGAGGAGATTCTGAGGATGGCCCTGATGATCAGAATGTAGGACAGGGCAATGAGCATCAGGTCAAACCCCATAACTACAAACATTAGCACCAAGCCATATATCCTGGTGACTGTGATGTCCCCACATACCATCTTCGCCACAGCTATGTGCTCACATTGCGTATGGGGGATAATGCGGTTGGCACAGAATGGTCGCTGACTCAGGAGCAGGGGTAGGGGCAGAATGAAGAGAACAACTCTTATCAAACCTACAAGCCCTAGCTTAGCTATTCGTGCATTGCTGAGGATAGTGGAATATCTCAGAGGGTTACATATTGCAACATAGCGATCAAAGGCCATTGTCACGAGGGTGGCTGAATGCATAACAGAAACAGTGTGAAGGAAGAACATCTGGGTGAGGCATCCAGCCACAGTAATGCCTTTCAAATTGAACCAAAATATGCCCAGCGCCTTTGGCACAACAAAGGTAGGTGTGGCGATGTCTGTAAGTGCCAGCATGCAGAGCAGCAGGTACATCGGCTTGTGCAGGGTCTGCTCCTTACCTACAACAGACAGAAGCATGAAATTTCCCAACAGACTGATAATGTAGAATGCAGAGAAAGGGATGGAAATCCAGATATGAGCAGCTTCCAGGCCAGGAATGCCTGTTAGGATGAATGTTGAAGGGTCAGAATAGGTGACGTTGAAAGCTGCCATGAAGTGGTCAATGTGTCGATACGATTCAGAAATGCTTAAGGTGCCTGTGAAGGGAGAGAAGCAGAGTGACGGGATTTACATGTTTTATAACAAATGGTACTATCATAAACATACAGATAAGGGTAGCATAAAATTCCTCCTGGGCAGCTGCACTGAAACGCTTAACCTGTAAGGGGTTAAGAAGCTCAAATAACCTCATTGGATCTTGACCAGAAGAACCAATGAGGAAAGAAGATACTCTCAAAACTTTGGGGGTGGGGGTGGAGGTTTTATTTGTGGCTCTCTTTGTTTATTCCCTCTCCGGATGAAGAGAGAGACCAGGTAGGTTCAACATCTCCTGAAAACATACCAGAAATGACCCGTATAAAATTACAAAAATTGTAAGTAAAGTAAGGAAATGCATTAGGTTATCTTTTGTTTTGGCTTGTGAATTGTCCCTACACTAAAGAGGTAGTTTCATTTCTGCTTTTGTAACTGTGAAGCTGAGTCCAGAGGGGAGTCCTCTGTGTTTTAAATCTTTTCATTACCCTGTAAAGTTACCTTCCATCCCGATTTTGAAGGTGTGATTCTTTTACTTGTTTCTTTATAATAAAGTTCTTCTTTTAAGAACCTGATTTATTTTAATGTCCTAAAGATAAGGGTCTGGTCTCTACTCACATTGCTAAGGAAATTAGTTTATATATATTATTATATATATATATGCCTTGGGGAAGTTATTAACCTAAGATGGTGGAATATAAGCTTAGGGAGTATTTCATGTGGGTCCCCACATCTGTACCCCAGAGTTCAATATGGCAGGGGAGGACGCTGACAAGTACGGTAAATATTTTATAGCTATTAACATTCTAGGAGTCTTCTTGGGTGGGGAGTGAAGAACCACCAACGATGTCACTCTCTGCTTTATATGATTTTAGCATATGGCGGGAAACCTTTGTTTCAAAACTTGGTTCCCAGACCAGTTTGTGGGAAAAGTACAGACTCCCCTATTGAGTCATAGCATCCATTACTTATAGGCTATCTGAAGCATTTTCAGGAAAGCTCATTGGGTAGAAGATAAATTTCTCCTAAGGCCTATTGTTTTCCCTAATAGTCCATTGCCCTGAATAGGCCCTTCCTGACCAGCTATCTAGACTGAAACCATCTTGTTACCCAGGTGTAACTACATTTGAAATACAAATATGTAATCAATATTCATAACTTCAGACAAAAATCATACAGGCATACAAATAGGATTATCATATTCAGAAAGTCATAACTTTTTCAATGACATCGTACATGACCCATCTTGCATAAATTGTATCATAATTGTATTGTAATCATATAATCATATCATAATAATACCACTATGAACAATATGGGGTACAGTGTCACAAAATGATCAGTGGTTTTTTCTACCAGTGAAATGCCTGAAGTTACATAACACCAACAAGAACTGGAAACTGAGGGTACATCTACACTACAGGGGGGAGTCGATTTAAGATACGCAAATTCAGCTACGCGAATAGCGTAGCTGAATTCGACGTATCGCAGCCGACTTACCCCGCTGTGAGGACGGTGGCAAAATCGACTTCTGCGGCTTTCTGTCGGCGGCGCTTACTCCCACCTCCGCTGGTGGAGTAAGAGCACCGATTCGGGGATCGATTGTCGCATCCCGACAGGACGCGATAAATCGATCCCCGAGAGGTCGATTTCTACCCGCCGATTCAGGCGGGTAGTGTAGACCTAGCCTGAGTAAAGGTTGTGACACCCAGACTGCAGTTCTGAGGCTTGCCAGGGTAAAGAGACCCTGAAACTCCCCAAACACACTCTGTACCAGGAGAGGTTCCAACACTGGCCTTGGACCAACAATCACAAAGAACAAATTAATTTCAATACCACTGTCCACCTGTTCGTCTACACACCACTCTACGTTCCTGTGATGATCCCCTGGTGTTATCTGGACCGGTGATCTGCTACGTCTCTCCAATCCTTGACTCTGGGAGCCAGCCTTACCCTGCTCTGCTGTGAGAACCCCCACTCCCGGGCTGTTCATGCACAGCCTCTGGCATGTAAGCTGCTCCTTGGATCATGCAACTGAATGACACTAACCAATATCTCCGGTCCCAGACACACCCTAGGGACCTCCATCTTGCAGTGTCCAGTTATGTCCACAGGACACTGCAAGCTTATATGAGTTTGTCAGTTTAACAAAGAAATTGATATGCACCAGGCTTGTTATGCCAAGGGGAAGTTCTGACATGTTTTAAACCAAACGCACTGCTTCAGGTAGAATAAACAAACAAAATTATTAACTACAAAGTTAGATTTTGTGTGATATTAAGTGATAGACAAAAAGTCAATGTAGTTACCAAAATAAAATAAAATAAAGCACACAGTCTAAACTAAACCCTACTAGACTGGGCAACATCTAGATTAAGCAGTTTTTCTTACCTCACAGGATATTGCAGTGCTTAATATACAGGTTTGTTCCTTAAACCTGGGCCAATCTCCCTGTTTGTGTCTTGTCTTTTTCTCAATGTTTTAGTTGCTTCCAGTGATGGTGGGGGCAGGAGAAGGGCCCAGTATGTGTACACTCTCTGTTTTATACCCTCAGTCCATGTGCTTGGGCAGCACAAGTCCGAGCATGTCTGGGGGGCATTGGTGAGTCTCTCCAAGCAAGGTAGAGCAATTTCCCTGGTGTGGTCTCATGCAGGTGTGTCATTGCATTGGACCTCCCTTGCTGGACAATGGCTGTTGATGGGTTGTTTGACACCCTGCCCGGGTGATGGTTACTTTCCTTGCTGTTTCCTCTGGAGAGCTAATATCTGGCTGATTCCCCAACTTCCAGCATGTTTTAGTGATAACCATACAACAGAATTCTCATAGCTCCATATACATTAATGATACATATATGGATAGAGACATGACTTACAGCAGATCATAACCGTTCCCCTGATACCTTACAAGGCATGCTTTATATGTAAGATCATGATTATCTGAAAATGAGGAATATGGGGGTTACAGTACGTTCCCCGAAGGTATAGAATGTCACAGCACCCACACAGCCTCAGAGCTACTCACCTGTCACTGCACACACCATGCCTGCCTCCACAACCCTCAGCAGGGCCCAATTCTCTGTGTACACCCCTATCTGCCCCCACAGCCTCCAGTGCTGCCAGCCTGCCTGTGTACACCCCGCTCCCTGCCCCACATCCCCTGGTCTGGTCACCTGTCCATGTAGATCCCCCACCCCCAGAACTTCCATCCCTGCCACACAGGGACACCCCTCATCCAGGACCAATCCCAGGTGCCACACACCACAGTGACATCTCACAGAAATACTTCCTCAGATGAGGTTAAACTCAGTATCTGCCTGCCCCAGGGAAAAGGGGGAGATGAGACTGAACTGTCTTTCTGGTGGCAAAGGGAACCCCAGCAGCAGCTCAGCCTGTGCAGGGAAGGAGAGATGGACAGACCCGGAAGGAGGGGGAGAGGACATGGGACTAAAAGGAGCCAGTGTGAGTAACTCTTCTTCAAAAAGACAGAAAGCTTTGATGTATTGCAGCCAGTTAGAAACATGGACACCCCTTCCTGAGGCTGCTTTTCATGTTGGCAATTGCTGATGTTGCCACAAAACTGTAGTGGGCTTTCTCATGGAAGGAAGCATGGTCCGGATGGGGGATGGTGTCAGAGACCATCCGCTAGAGTGTGGCCCACTTTACATTTCAGTTTGAGACACCTCCCAGACCCACGAGGCCTCATGATGCCTCTTTGGTCTGTGCATCAGGGAGGACGTCCATTCCCCATGTTGCATAGTTTCAGGACTCCGTGCCATTGTTATCTGGATACTGTATGTCGCACACCCACCACACACACTGTGTGCTCCTGTACCTCCCCCAGTAACATTTGCAACACAACCTCTAATGCTTCGCATCCTCTCCAGAAACGGAAATGAAGGGTCTCTTTCCCCCTATCCCCCCTTGAAAAAAAAAATGGTTATCCTAATTGCTTTGAAGCTTTAAGGCTGTGAATTTGAGATTTCAGCAACTCTCCTGTCAGTTCTTCTTGGGTCCGAAGAAGCTCACCCGTTCTTAGAGGCCACGGGATGACTCCAGTTGAAGTCACTGGAGGCTCCTGGCTGATGTAAATCAGGGCACTTATTTAAGTCACTACATGTGGATTTAGGGCAAACTCCTTGCTCAGTTAGGAATTTTGCCTTTGATCTCAAAGGGACCAGATTCACCCTGAATATTTAACTTTCGGCTCCTGGCAGTGAAAATCATGGCTTTGGGTCCTCCTGCAGAGAGCGCTATTCTGTTAGGGTGCTGAGAGAGTCTGAAGGAAACCCCCAGTTCATGTGGCATTCTGAGACTGGGAATGAAAGTTGGGAGTTTCAAAACAGAGGGGCCTTGATTTTGCTCTCAGAGAGACCAGTGTCAGTCCGGAGTCACCCAGTGAAGGCAGAATGTGAGAGCAGAAGATAGCCAGTGTGTGGCCTATTCTTGTTGTGAACCCTCTGGTAACAGAGATACCCACTGCAGAAGCTTTGGCTGCACTTCCGAACAGGACAGTGAAGTTGCTGAATTGGCAAATTTTGTGAACCACAGGAAAAAGCACACAGCACACACACACACACACAAAAGTTACTGAGAAAGATAGAAGGACACAGTAAGAGAAAAGGAACTGAACTTAAACACAAATACTTGTCTAAACTATTTACAATATATTTGTAGTTCCAATTTTACCATGTAAATCCCTTGTTTTTTTCTGACGGTACTAAACAATTCAAGTCACCGTGATGGTGAATTACTATCCAGATGGTTCATGACTTGAACCCTGGAAACCTTTCTGAGCCCTTAGCACTAACTTTAATGCAGAAACAGGCAACTCACCGAAATCCTGCTCAGCAGAGAGACGACATCTCCTTACTGCGACAGCAAGGCAGAGGCTTGAGAATCAGTGTATGAATGTCACATGTCTGACACTCGGCGTGCTGCACAGCGACCTTTATGATTCCCCTGAACAGTCCCTGTGGACTCTCAGGTTGGCCAGGACTCCTGTACAATTCTCTGGACTCTGTGTGAGCAGCCGGAAGAGCAAAAAATGGACCCTGGAGAACTTCAGCCTGAGAACCAGCCGCAGGAGAAAGGAAATGATTCGCTGATAACAGGGGCTTGCAAACTGTTCAGTGTAGCAACTGATGATGGCTTTCTTTTCTGTGTGTAATGTACAGCCATCTGCACTCTGTGTGGGAATGCTGCCACAAGATATGGGACCGAAAACAAATTTCAATTTATCGTAGCAGTGTATTGCTGCATACTTCACATGCAGTTCCAATACATTAGCCTCTGAAAAATCAGTGCCACCCCATAGAGGCCAAATTATGTGATTCTGAATTGATGCAAGCTGAAGGGAGTGTAAAAGGCTTTCTTCTCCCAGGATTCTGGCATCAATGTTATTTGCCAGTGTGCCTTTGTGAGGTGTTAAGTTGAATATATATCTGACAGCTACCACGTGTTCTAATAGTTAATCTACTCTCTGCATCAGGGAGGCATCAAATTTCAGTACTGTGCAGATCTTTTGCAAATTGATGCAGAAACAGGTTATGATATCCTGGGTCAGAGCTAGAACAATGGGACTTCTCCACTCACTGTGCGATTCGTTCACCTCTCCCCATGCTAAAATGACCTGGAATTCATCTCACATAGTATCCCACATTTTACGAGGGAACAGTCATGTTATTTGCCTGATCTGTTGCCCTGGGGCTATTGCAGTGTGCTGCTCTGGTGAGAAGATGTTGGTAAAGGAACCAAACAACTTCTACATCAGGATCTTCTGTTTCGGCTATCGTCCCTACCCCCTTACTTGCATCAATAGGTGCCTTGCGGACAAATTTGGGCTCCAGAGGGTATGAGTCTGATGGGTTGTCACCCCTGGGGTGCAGTCTGAGAGCCATGAGAACCCCTCTAACCACCTAGCTGGGCTGGCCCTTTTTCAAACTGCTTTGCTGGAGTTTCAGCCTCTCCAGGCCCTGTGATCACCAACACTATAGCAGATTTCAGCGTAGCAGCCGTGTTAGCCTGTATCAGCAAAAACAATCAGGAGTCCTTGTGGCACCTTAGAGACTAACAAATTTATTTGGGCATAAGCTTTCATGGGCTAAACCCACTTCATCAGATGCACGGAGTGGAACATACAGTAGGGAGGTATACATACACAGCATATGAAAAGATGGGAGTTGCCTTACCAAGTGAGGGGTCAGTGCTAACGAGCCACTTCACTAAATTGGGAAATAGGCTACTCTCAACAGTTGACAAGAAGGAATGGAAATCACTTTTGTAGTGCCAATGAGGCCAATGTAAAGAAGGTGACAATTTCAAACAGTTGAGAAGAAGGTGTGAGTATTTAGCAAGGGGAAATTAGTTTTTGTAAAAACAAAGAGGAGTACTTGTGGCACCTTAGAGACAAAAAATGTATTTAGTTTTTGTAGTGACCCATTCACTCCCAGTCTATATTCAGGCCTAATTTGATGATGTCCAGTTTGCAAATTAATTTCAGTTCTGCAGTTTCTCATTGGGGAAGACAGGAGCAAGGGACAGGGACAGGGCCTTGGGAGAAGACACACAGCAGGGTCAAAGCTTGACAGAAGAGATGGGGCAAGATTGCAATTTCAGGGATCCAGCTATCAGCAATTGGAACGGTGGCAATGCAGTGTAGTGTACATAGACTGATTCCCCAGTTCATCACATTGACACAGCACAGTAAGGACAGGGAAGGGTATAATCACACTTTGACTGTCCAGTAAGTGATTGAGGGAAGGGGCCCCAGCAACGTGCACCAGCCAGCTCTGCACAGAGATCAATCTGAGAGCTAGAGCACAATTAGAAAACAGTTAGGTCTCTTTATGAGTAAAGAGCTGGAGCAGCCTGCCCCGGATCTGTTTGGTCCTCACCCCATAAATGATGGGGTGTAGCACAGGGGGCACTGGGTGAAACACATTGGCAATGAGAATGAGGAAGTGCAGTGGCACACTGTGGCCAAACCGGTACATGAGAGAGAAGAACTCTGGGATGTACAAAGCTAAGATGGCACAAACATGAGAGATGCAGGTCCCAAAAGTTTTGAGCCGGGCATCCTTTGTGGGGAGGCGGAAGATGGCCCGGAGGATCAGAGAATAGGACACGGCAATAAAAAACACATCCATTCCGATCACAGAGAAAAGATCATACTGGCCATAGTAACTACTGATGCGGATGTCAGCGCAGGCCAGCTTCACCACAGCTATATGCACACAATAGGAGTGGTGGATGATGTTGGTTCTGCAATATGGCCACTGCTTCGTCAGGAAGGGATAGAGTAATGCGAGTATGCCACTGCGCAACACCACGGCCAGGCCTATCTTGGCCACAACAGAGTTTGTCAGGATGGTGGAATGTCTCAGGGGATGGCAGATGGCCACGTAGCGATCAAAAGCCATGGCCAGGAGGATTCCAGACTCCATCGTTGAGAAGCAGTGAATGAAGTACATCTGGATGAGACAGGCACTAAAACTGATCTCCCTGGAATTGAACCAGAAGTTGCTCAGCATTTTGGGTATGGTGGTTGTGGATATGACCAGGTCGGTGACAGCCAGCATGCAGAGGAAATAGTACATGGGTCCGTGGAGGCTCCGCTCCCTCCTCACGATGAACAGAATGGTGAAGTTCCCCAAAATGGCTATGGCGTACATGGTGAAGAAGGGGATGGAGATCCAGACATGGGCTGCCTCTAGGCCAGGAATGCCAACTAGGATGAAGGTGGAGGGGTTGGTGAAGTCGGTTGTGTTTGAATCTGACATGGAGTAGGGGAGAAAGTGTCCAACTGTGAGTCATAAGGGAGTCTCCTGCATTTACCGTATGCTCCCTGACTTTCTGTGTGTCCCCAGGATCTCGGGTGTTGGTCTCAGTAGAAATGCCTGAAAGGAGAGACAACATTAATATGAGACACTGCAAGCACTAGTGGAGGCTGTTCACATGGGAGGAACAGATTGACCACTCTTCACACACTGAAAAATTACATTTTCATTATTCTGAGAAAATAACTATGAACAATGACCCTACTAAATCGAATTCCATATTTTGTGGTGCTCCCTGCTTTAGTAATTCCTACAGTTTGTGGTGGGGGAACCTTAAGAGGTAGCAGAAGGAAACACACGTGTGGATACTGGTTATCCATCATTGTTCCTCAATGCAATGAGTGCCAGAATAGGGAGCCCATACTGCAGGGAGGTCCCCATTCATCCAGTTGCTCGAAATCAGAGAGTGGGAAAAAACAAACTTTTGCGAAGACATGTACTGAGAGAAACCTCCAAAGTAGAACATACCTCAGGGAAGAGACCTGGGTGACATTGATAGCAGTGGACAAAAGAAAAGAAATCTTCAGATCCCTAAGATATGGGATGGAGAATAACATGTTTGGGATATGTGTTCAGTTTTGGCCACCCAGTCCCTATTAAGGATATAGCATATATAAAAGGGATTTCCAAGACAGGCTTTGAGAATGGGGGAGGCTTCCATACACAAACAGATAGAAAACTCTGGGACTCTTTAGTTTACACAAGAGCCAAAGAAGAGAGCATATGATATAGGAGAGGAAAATAAAAAGTGAAACTGATTTACATTCAAATGGACAATTCCCAACCAGTACTATTGATTGACACATAGTGCTCCAAGAGGACTCATGCCCCAAAGCTGAGGAAAATTATCAGCAAAACTGATTGGGAGGAAAAATTTAGACAGAAAAATATGAATGAATATTGGTAATTGTTTGATAACAGTTTATTAGATAGTGGAATACTCATGATTCCACAGTCAACAAAGTGAACAACTTTGGGTAAAAACTCAGTTCAGTGGTGAAGTAAATGCAGCAATTGGGGGGGGGGGGGGATCTATATGTAACACAGAGGAAAATGGGAAAATAGCTAGCCAAGAATAGAAATCGGAAGTTATGAAAATTGATAAGGGACATTAAAACATCAAGGAAAACTCCATGTTTGGCAGGGCTATGGATCACAAAAATGAGGTTATTAAGTACATTAACAACAATAAAAATCCTAGAAAAGTTTTATGTCAATTCCTGTGATAAATGTAAAGTATTAAAAATAAAGGGAAACATTTTTTTAAAGGTTTCAGAGTAGCAGCCGTGTTAGTCTGTATCCGCAAAAAGAACAGGAATACTTGTGGCACTAACAAATTTCTAAGGTGCCACAAGTACTCCTGTTATTTTTGCGGATACAGACTAACACGGCTGCTACTCTGAAACCTGTCATTATGCAAGCCACTGCATTTAGCCGTATGGAGTGGAAATCCATCAATTTTTTTAAAGGAATTTCAAGGTTAAGAAACAATGGAAAAGCTGGTATGGGATTAGTTAAAAAAAAGTCTAGAAATGTAAGTAATGCCATCACCAAGAGGGTTTATGCAAAACAGATCTTGTCAAATAAACCTGATTTCATCCTTTTATGAGAGTACACATGGTTGATGAAGGGTACACATTTCATGGATCAAGGGAACAATGCAGATGCAATGAACCTTGATTTCTCAGAGGCATTTGATTTAGTAGGGGAAAATACTGAGTTGGTGAGTAGGAGCAGGGGAAGGATTTTACTTCTGCACATGGGATTGGTGAAACAAACTGCATCAAGTTCTGGGGTCCACATTTGGAAACAGATGTTGAAAACTTGGAGAGGGCACAGAAAAGAGCCACAAAAAAGATTGGAGTAGAGAGAAAAAGTCGGATTGTTAGACTTGAAGGTGTATATCTCTTTAACTTACCAAAAAGATGATGAAGTGGAGACTTTCATGGGGAGAAAACCCTGGGTAATAATGGGCTCTGTAATCTACCAGACAAAGGCTGAGCAAGACTGAAGGGCTGGAAGCTGAAGCCAGGCAAATTCCAGCTTGAAATTAGGGCCAAATGTTTAGCACTGAGGGTGATTAACCACTGGGACACACTGAGAAGGGAAGTGTTGGATTCTCCAATTCCCCATGTTGGCAGATCCAGACTGGATGTTTCTCTGGAAGATCTGCTTGATGGGTTGTTACACTTAAAATGCTACAGCGTTGTTGCCATAGTGCTTCAATATAGACACTATTTACACAGATGGATGGGGTTCTCCCCTCAGCATAGGTAATACCTGAGAGGAGGTAGCTAGGTTGATGGAAGAATTAATCTCATGCAGTCTACATCAGGGCACAGATTATCCAACAAGTTCTTGGAATGTATTAAAGACAATTTTTTGTTCCAGAAGCTGGAGAAAGCTACTAGGAGAGAGGCTGTTCTAGACTTGATTTTGACAAACATGGAGGAACTGGTTGAGAATTTGGAAGTGGAAGGCAGCATGGGGGAAAGAGATCATGAAATGATAGAGTTCATTATGCTATGGAATGGTAGACTTGAGCAAACTCAGAGAGTAGGTAGGTAAGATCTCATGGGAAGCAAGTCTAAGGGGAAAAACAATAGAAGACAGCAGGCAGTTTTTCAGAGAGACATTAGTAAGGGCACAAGAGGAAACTATCACACTCAGTAGGAGAATACAATGGCTTAACCAGGCGATCTTGAATGATCTAAAAAACAAAAAAAGGATCCTACAAAAGTGGAAACAAGGTCAAATTACAAAGGAGGAAAATAAGCAAATAACACATGTATGTAGGGGCAAAATTAGAAAGGCCAAAGCACAAAAGATCAAACTAGCTAGAGACATAAATGGTAACAAGCAAACATTCTACAAATACATTAGAAGCAAGTGCAAGACCAAGTACAGGGTAAGTCTGTTACTAAACGAAGAGGGAAAAACAATAACAATAAATGTGGAAATGGCAGAAGTGCTTATTGACTTCTTTGTTTCGGTTTTCAACAAGAAAGTTGGTGGTGTTTGGACAACTAACCTACAGAATGCCAGTGAAAATGAGGTAGGTTCAGCTGCTAAAATATGGAAAGAACAAGTTAAATGTCTTCAAGTCACCAGGGCCTGATGAAATGCATCCTAGAATACTCTGAAGGAACAGACTGAGAAGATATCTGAACCATTAGCTATTATCTTTGAAAAGTCATTGAAAGATAATGGAGCAAATAATAAAGGTATCAATTTGCAAACATCTAGAAGATAATAATGTGATAAGTGATAGTCAGCATGGATTTGTCAATAAGAAAACATATCAAACCACTCTGTTAGCTTTTTTTGACAGGGTAACAAGCCCTGTTGATGGGGAGAAGCAGTAGATGTGGTATATCTAGATATTAGTACAGCTTTTGATACAGTCTTGCATAATCTTCTCATTCAGAAACTAAGGAAATACAACCTAGATGGAGCTACTATAAGATGGATGCATAACTGGTTGGAAAACCACTCCCAGAGAGTACTTATCAATGGTGATGCTGGAAGGGCAGAACAAGTGGGGTCCCGCAGGGATCAGTTTTGGGTCCAGTTCTTTTCAATGCCTTCATTAATGATTTAGATCATGGCATAGGGAGGACACTTCTAAAGTTTGCAGATGATACCAAGTTGGGAGGGGTTGCAAGTCTTTGGAGAAACAGATAAACTTTCAAAATGATCTGGAAAAAAATGGAGAAAAGGATGATTAGGGGTCTTGAAAACATGACCTATGAGGGAAGACTGAAAGAGCTAGTTTTGTTCAGTCTGAATAAGAGAAGATTGAGGGGGGACATGATAACAGTTTTCAAATACCTGTAACAATGAGGGAGAAAAAGTGTTCTCCTTAACCTCTGAAGAGAAGACAAGAAGCAAGGGACTTAAATTGCAGCAATGGCGGTTTAGGTTGGACATTAGGAAAAATGTTTAAAAAAAGACAAATGCTATGTTAGGTTATATTAGCAGAAGTGTAACATGCAAGTCAGATGCATAATAGTATTCCTCTACTCAGTGTGGGCTAGGTCTCAATTGGAGTAATGTGCCCAATTTTGATCACAATGTACGGAAAGGATGTAGAGAAGCTGGAAAGGATCCATAGGCAAGTAGCAAATGTTAAGCAAGGGATGGAATGGAAGCCAAATGAGCAAGCCAAAGGAACCAATATGTTTATTTGGAAAAAGGAGATTAATGGGGGACATGATAGTCGTCTTCAAACACATGAACGGCTGCCATACAAAGGTGGAGCAAAGTTATTCTGTCTCACCACAGAGGGGCAGGACAAGAGGCAATGGGTTCAAATTCCATCATAGCAGATTTAAATTAAATTTCAGGAAAATCTTCCTAACTTTAACTACAGGAGGCTAATTGAACAGACTCCCAGGGAAGTCATGGAAGCTCCTTCTGTGGAGGTTTTCCAAAGACGTGTGAATAGACATCAGTCTTAGATGACTAAGACAAAACAAATCCTGCATCTTGTCAGGGGGATAGACAAGCTGTCCTTTGCGTTCCCTTATAATTCTATGGCTCTATCACTCTATGATGTAAAATCTTAGTGTAGACCAGGCCTTAGTCACACACAAGTCTTTCGGCTCAATCCAGAGGTAACAGAGTGAAATTTAACGGGCCTGTGTTTTACAGGAGGTCAAACTGGATGATCAAATGGTCCCTTCTGACCTTAAACTCTATGGATCTATTGATAAAGAAAATAGATCCGGCATTTATATTTACTGTGTTTCATAACATGAACAAGAGAACATTTAGTTAAACTGAAAGTCTGAACATATAACCTTGAGAAAAGGTAATTGCTAACGTAATTCATATTTGGCTTGTAGAGCTCCTTGCTACCAACATTATTGGGGTGAAGAGCATAGAAGAATGGGATTCACAAATGGATTGGCCATTGTACGTGGTGCTGGTGGCATCACCTGTAGTAAAGGCTGTTTGACACCTTCCATTAGAAGATCTCATTCTCAGTTGCTTATAAGTTTGCCAAATTTTAGGTGTTTGGACTGAAATTTCCCATGCTGGGTGTCTGCTTTGAGCAGAATTGTTTTTTTTTTTTTTTGAAAGTCAGGTAACAGCCCCTGTCCCTCTGCCCCATTAATAGACAGAGCCCTGAAATGCAAGAGGAGAGGGTGACAATGTCTGTGCATTAACACACAATTGGCTCCTGACATCTCTACTCAGTTTTTGCTCCAAGGGGAGTTTTGCCTCACTGGGGCCTGAGCAAAGTACGGGCCGTGGTCTCAGAATTTGGCCTTGTATTGCACATCTACTAACATCTTTCATCCTGAAGAATTCACTGTGTCACTGAAATGCACCATCTTGGGGCTGTAGTCCATCAGGCGGGATGAGCAGGAGTGCACAGAAAAGAGTGACATTTTGGCCTGTGATTCTTTAGCAAACTCATCACTTATGGCAAGGGCCCTGGGATGTTTCATGGTTGTGCAGAGCAGAAAGGACCACAGACTTACTTTCTATCCCACCACACTGGTGTTGCACAAGGTTTGTCAATCAGGTGATCTCCTCAGCAAGAGATGGGTACCTGTGAATTCTGAGACGGAAGTGTCCTCCTTAGGAATCCCCCTCAGGTATCCGTGATGCACCTCTCTTTCAACCCAGCATGTGCAGCAGCATCCCACGCCGAGAGCCGACAAATGGTGCGCACAGTTTATAGTATAGCTCTGTGTAATCCCAGTGGGGTTCGCTCAGCCTCTAGAGGAGAAGGGAGGATCTGAGTGTAAACAGCCTGTAGATAAGCATATCTCCGCTTCTGTGCTCTTTATCCAGCTTTAGGAGTAAACGGTAATTAAGGGACCTTCCCAAAGGGAGATGAGAACTCTGGGGCTCTGTGCTGAGTCAGAGAGGAATTGGCTGCTCTGTGCGTTTGTGTGTATATATTTAAAAATTATAGTTGATGAGTAAGAAAATTAGGGATAATGCCTAATTCTCAGGATAGATGGGTAGATAATAGACAGAGAGATCTGGAGAAAGTTGACTAACAGGAGACACAAGCCCTTACAGTAAACACATGGGGCTGTCGCTAAGGGATCAGAGATCAGTACTTCTCATCAGTAACTATCATCATACTGTGTAGCACCTTTCGTTGACAGATCTTCAAAACACCTAGCAAAGGAAAGTCACTATGAGCCATCCCCATTTCACTGATTGGTAAACTGAGGCACAGGGAGACATGACTTGTCCAAGGTTACACAGACACTGACTGACAGAAGCCAAGTGTCCTGACTTCCCTTCCATAACCACGGTCTTTCTGTCAGTAAGCGACTACAAGACAACAGGGAAATGGACTTACGATCTTGCACAGCCTGTTCACTGGGGCGGGGAGGGGAAAGGAAGTCCCTGGTGTGCAACCCGGAACAGGGGCTGCCGAGCCCTCTGACATACCAATCTGGGCTCCCACTTACACTGTGAGGCTGTGACAAGCTGCAATCCTCTCCGGTCTTGCTCTTATACAGCTATACACAGAGAGGGACACACCCAGCTGCAGTTACATGGAAGCTTTCACTAGCCATCCATGAAACAACAATAGAGAGGCTCCAGCCAGTTCCCCTCAGCTCCCCAGCCTAGGACCCAAGAGCTGTACCTTTTAACACTCGGTCCCTAGTCTGTAACAGTGAATGGGATTCTTCCGTCCTAAGTGCAGGACGCTGCACTTGTCCTTGTTGAACCTCATCAGGTTTCTTTGGCCCAATCCTCTAATTTTTTTAGGTCCCTCTGTATCCTATTCCTACCCTCCAGTGTATCTACCACTCCTCCCAGTTCAGTGTCATCTGCAAACTTACTGAGAGTGCAGTCCACCTCATCCTCCAGATCATTAATGAAGATATTGAACAAAACCGGCCCCAGGACCGACACTTGGGGCACTCCGCTTGATACCGGATGCTAACTAGACATGGAGCCATTGATCACTACCCGTTGAGCCCGACGATCTAGGCAGCTTTCTAAACACCTTATAGGCCATTCATCCAGCCCATACTTCTTTAACTTGCCAGCAAGAATACTGTGGAAGACCGCATCAAAAGCTTTGGTAAAGTCAAGGAATAACACATCTACTGCTTTCCCCTCATCCACAGACCCAGTTATCTCATCATAGAAGGCAATTAGGTTAGTCAGGCATGACTTGCCCTTGGTGAATCCATGCTGACTGTTCCTGATCACTTTCCTCTCCTCTAAGTGCTTCAGAATTGATTCCTTGAGGACCTGCTCCATGATTTTTCCAGGGACTGAGATGAGGCTGACTGGCCTGTAGATCCCCCGATCCTCCTTCTTCCCTTTTTTAAAGATGGGCACTACATTAGCCTTTTTCCAGTCATCAGGGACCTCACCCGATCTCCTTGAATTTCAAAGATAATGGCCAATGGCTCTGCAATCACACCCGCCAACTCCTTTAGCACCTTCGGATGCAGCGCATCCAGCCCCATGGACTTGTGCACATCCAGCTTTTCTAAATAGTCCCGAACCACTTCTTTCTCCACGGAGGGCTGGTCACCTCCTCCCCATGCTGTGCTGCCCAGTGCTGCAGTCTGGGAGCCGACCTTGTTCGTGAAGACAGAGGCAAAAAAAGCATTGAGTACATTCGCTTTTTTCACATCCTCTGTTACTAGGTTGCCTCCCTCATTCAGTAAGGGGCCCACACTTAACTTGACTGTCTTCTTCTAATGAGTGTGAATATAATGTAACTGGAATATGCTTCATGCAAAAGCACTCTTGAAAGGTATCATTACAAAGCTTGCACTCTACTGAGTGTGGTCATCCTATTTGTATGTGTATCATTCTTGTATCTGAAATTAGAAATATGAGGGCCTATTGTAATTATGCAAAATGTGGGCCATTAACGGTGTTTTGGAATCTTGATGGCTCACCATCATACACTGACCACCTGTCCATACTCTCCTTTCCCATCCCAGGATGCCCCAATTCCGACAGCATGCCGGTTGCCAGTTTCTTCTCCATGCTACCCAGTCATCCATGGCTGCCACTAAATCTGAGCCACCCCACGCTCTCCACAGCTCTTCCTGTGCAGGGGGTGAGGTACCACCAACTTGGCCTGCTCCCTTGGCTGGGCAGAGATCAGTGACTCTGTTTCAATGGTGAGAAATCTCACACATAGACTGTCAAATGCCAGGCCATCTGTGCCGCTGCTCTGGGTGCACCTATGCATACTGTGTGTGGCTTCAGGGACCGCTATAAAGGAAGAACTCGCAAGCTGAAAAGTTTTCACATTGTATAATGAGAGCAGGCAACTGTGGGACATGTGAGGACATGAACCACTGGCAACTGACTGAAACAGTGGGCCACTGAGACACAGATGTTAAACCCAGGATGCTCTGGGACCATTTTTTACCCAGCTCTGTTATTCATTATCAGCCAGGGTTGTATATGTATTCCTCACTGTGGAGATTTTATGGGGTAAAGTCATTATTTTCTCATCTAAAATGTTATTCCATGCAGTAACTCACGTGTGCCTCAGCCACATGAGAATTTCTCCCCATAGGGCCAAAATCAACATGGTCGTGAATAGAAAAAAATGCCTTCAGTAAGCTGCTGCACGAGCTTGCAGGCAAAATGCCTCCAGCTGACTCCTGGAAACATAGTCCGTGGATTCCAAGGCCAAAAGGGACCACTGTTGTCATAACTATAAAGGGAAGGGTAACAGCTGTCCTGTGTACAGTACTATAAAATCCCTCCTGGCCAGAGACTCCAAAATCCTTTTCCCTGTAAAGGGTTAAGAAGCTCAGGTAACCTGGCTGGCATCTGACCTAAAGGACCAATAAGGGGACAAGATACTTTCAAATCTTGGGGGGGGGGGAAGGCTTTTGTTTGTGCTCTTTGTTTGGGTTGTTCGTTCGCTCTAGGGACTGAGAGGGACCAGACATTAATCCAGGTTCTCCCCATCTTTCTAAACAAGTCTCTCCTATTTCAAACTTGTAAGTAAAAAGCCAGGCAAGGCGTCTTAGTTTTACTTTGTTTTCTCAACTTGTAAATGTACCTTTTACTAGAGTGTTTATCTTTGTTTGCTTTACTTTGAACCTAAGACTAGAGGGGAGTTCTCTGAGCTCTTTAAGTTTGATTACCCTGTAAAGTTATTTTCCATACTGATTTTACAGAGATGATTTTTACCTTTTTCTTTAATTAAAAGCCTTTTTTTTAAGAACCTGATTGATTTTTTCCTTGTTTTAGATCCAAGGGGGTTGGATCTGTATTCACCAGGAGTTGGTGGGAGAAAGAAGGGGGGATGGTTAATTTCTCCTTGTTTTAGATCCAAGGGGGGTTGGATCTGTATTCACCAGGAGTTGGTGGGATTAAGGAGGGGAATGGTTAATTTATCCTTGTTTTAGATCCAAGGGGTTTGGATCTGTATTCACCAGGGAATTGGTGAAAGGTTTCTCAAGGCTTCCCAGGGAGGGAATCCATTGGGATGGTGGCAGCGGACCAGACCTAAGCTGGTAGTTAAGCTTAGAAGTTTTCATGCAGGCCCCTACATTTGTACCCTAAAGTTCAAAGTGGGGATACAGCCTTGACAACTGTGATCATGTAGTTTGAATAACACAGGTCTGAGAATTTCCCCACAATTATTCCTAGAGCAGATCTTTTAGAGAAACATCTAACCTTGATTGAGAAATTATAAGTGATGACTACACTTGCAGATGTAGAGCACTGGCAGTTAAACCAGCCTTCAGAGACCGGAGCAGGGAAAACCGCAGCAGGGAAAATGCTGCCGTGGGTTTACATTGTCAGCTGCAAGCACACTGGAGTGGCCGCATTAGAAGCTCATGCAACTCCACAAAGAGCAGTGCATTGTGGTAGCTATCCTCGTGTGCAAGTGGCTGCAACGTGCTTTTCAAATGGGGGGGTGGAGTGTGACAGGGAGTGTGTTGTGTGTATGTGGGGGGAAAGACAATGTGTGGCTGAGAGCGTGTCAGCATGCTGTCTTGTAAAGTCAGACAGCAGCAGACCCCCTTCCCCCCTCTCTCACACACACAACAGCAGCATTCCACACTAATGGCTGCTTTGTCCCGGAGCAGATAAGCATGCTGGTTGTCAGAAACGGAGCTTTGAAAGGGGATATCCGCATTCCTGCAGCCGATTTCAAAACAATGAGAAGAGTGTCCACTTGACTTCAGGGGATTAGGGGACGTTTCCGGAAGCCAATCACAGCGCAGTAATGCAACCCCTTGTTCACACTGACACCCCAGAATTTCAACAGGGGCACTGCAAGCGTTATGCTTCTCGTGGAGATAGATTATGAGGCACGCTCCGGCTGCAGAGTCCAGGCGCTCTAAGAGCCTTGCCAGTGTGGACACATCGGGACTTAGGGCACCTGGGGCTGCTTTAATGCGCTCTAACTTGCAAGTGTAGCCAAGCCCTTAGAGGTGCCTCTTTAAACCTCACAAATGGACACTGGGAAATACCTTTGATGCCAAAATCCTATTAATGATCTTACATTGTACAGATTCCAGTGCATTGCAAGACAGTATAATTTGGGGTTTATCCTCTAGTGGTGGACATGATCCTGTTGAGATAGGAAATGAGCTGGTGTCTGCTCTTTGTACTTGGGTGGCTTAGGTAAGCCCTCAGGTAGCTCAGTTGGGTGTGTGGCGCCATCTGCTGTCATAGTGGGTGATAACAGGGGGTTGGACTCAATGACCTCCTAAGGTCTCTTCCAATCCTTATCTTCTATGTTTATTTGATTCTATGATAATCAGGCCTTAAGAGGCTGAATCACTGGCAAAGCATTGTCAAAAAGGGCAAGGCCAGCTGGGTGGTTACAGGGAAGCAGTAGTTCCCACGGCTCCCAGAGTGCACCCCAGGAGAAACATCCCATCACATTCATACCCTGTGGAGCCCAAATTAGGCCTCCAGGCATGTGTGATGTAAATATTGAGGACGGACTACAGCATGAACAAAAGATCAAGATGTAGCAGTTGTTTGATTCCTTTAATACTGCGTTCTCACCCCAGAAGGGCACAGCTACCGAAAATAACACCATACTGAAATGGGCTCAGGGCAACAGATCAGGGAAACACCATGGCTGTTCCCTTGTAAAATGTGGGATACCATGTGAGATGAACTCCAGGTCATTTTGGCCTTGGGAGAGGTGAAGGAATCGCACAGTGAGTGGAGAAGTCCCATTGTACTATTTCTGATGCAGGATAGCACAACCCGTTTCTGCATTGATTTCTGAAAGTTCAACACAGTATTGAAATTTGATGCCAGAATCCCAGGAGAAGAAAGCCTTTTCCATGCCCTTTGACCTGCATCAATTTAGGATAGCATCATTTGGTCTCAACAGCGTGGCAATGATTTTTCAGAGGCTAATGGACTGGATATTATAACTGAATGGGTGATATGCAACGCTATACTGCTCCGATCAATTGAAAATGGGTTTTGATCCTGTATCTCATGGCAGCGTTCCCAGTCAGAGTGTAGATGGCAGTACATTATACACAAAAAAGAAAAAAAAAAGCCATCTCCAATTGCTAGGCTGAACAGTCTGCAAAACACGGTTTGCCCTGAGAATCTGAGCTCCTGGTATCAGAGAATAATTTCCTTGCTCCCGGGGGAGGCTCTCAGGCTGAAGTTCTCCAGGGTTTATTTTCTGCTCTTCCCTCTGCTCACGGAACCGAGGAAATTGACTGGGAATCCTGGCCAATAGGAGAGTCCACAGGGACTGTACAGGGAAATCATAAAGATTGCTGTCCAGGAAGGCGAGTGTCAGACATGTGAGATTCATATACTGATTCTCAGGGCTCTGCATTCCTGTCGCAGTAAGATTTAATTTCTCTGATGAGCAGAATATTGGTGAGTTACCTAATTCTGTATTAACGTTAGTTCTAAGGGATCAGAAAGGGTTGCAGGGTTCAGGTCAAGAACCATCTGGGCAGGAATTTCCAACGACAGCAACTTGAACTGTTTAGTATTGTCTGAAAACCAAGGGATTTACCTTTTAAAATTTGAACTACAGATGTATTGGAAATAGTTTAGACAAATATGTGTTTTAAGAAAAGTTCCTTGTCTCCTACTCTGTCTTTCTATCTATCTCAGTAGCTTGGGATTATGTGTTACCAGAGGGTTCACAACAAGAATGGGCCACACCCTGGCCAGATTCTTCTCTCACATTCTGCCTTCACTGGGTCACTCCAGATTAACACTGGCCTCCCTGAGAGTAAAACCAGGGCCCCTGTGTTTTGGAATCCAAATCTTTCATGTCTCTTCTCAGAGCGCCACATAAACAGCGGGTTTCCTTGAGACTTTGGCAGCACCCTCATAGAATATCAATCTCTGTAGCAGGACAAGGAGCCGTGATTTTCACAGCTGGGAGCTGAAAGTTAATACTAAGGGTGGAAACTTGGTCCCATTGAGATCAATGGCAAAACTCTGAACACCCTAAATCCACATGTAGTGATTAACACTGGCCATGAGCCTCCAGTGACTTCAACTGGAGTCATTCTGTGCCCTCTAAGGAAGGGTGAGTTCATTGAGACCTAAGAAGAACTGACAGGAGGGATGCTGAAATCTCAAACTCACAAGCTTAGACATTCAGAACAATTAGGATAACAGTTTTTTTCAGGGAAGGAAAAGGGTCTGCTCTCTCTGTGCCCCTGCATCTCTGGTTCTGGAGAGGACAAGAAGTACCAAAAGGGAGTAAAAATAGAAGCATGTTTCTGGCTTAGAGGAAACTAGGCAGTGTTGTAAATCTCACTGGGGGAGGTCCAAGAACACACAGCGTGTGTGTGGCAGGATGGGAGATGTGCAGTATCCAGATCACAGTGGTGTGGAGTCCTGAAACTGGCGAAACAGTAGGGTGACCAGACAGCAAATGTGAAAAATAGGGACAGGGGAGGGGGGTAATAGGAGCCTATATAAGAAAAAGACCCAAAAATCAGGACTGTCCTTATAAAATCGGGTCATGTGGTCACCCTACGAAATAAGGAATGCAAATCCTGCCTAATGCACAGACCAAAGAGGCATAACGAGGCCTCCTGGAGTTGGGGGTATCTCAGACCATAATAGAATGTGGACCACACTGTCGCAGATTATCTCTGACACCATCCCCCATTCGGACCATCCCTCCTCCCATGAGCAGCCCCACTACAGCCTCATGGTAATATCAGCAATTGCCAACACAGGAAAAGCAACCTCAGGAAACTCTGTCTGGGTTTCTAACAGGCTGCAGTACATTAAAGCTTTGTGGCATTTTGAGGAAGTTTTATTCCTGCTGGGTCTTTTTCATCTCCTTGTCCTGTGTCTCACAGTGTCTGGCCCTCTTTCCTTCCCTGCACAGGCTGAGTTGCTGCTGGAGTTCCCTTCACCCCAGAAAGGCAGTTCAGGCTGATCTCCCCTTTTCCCCGGTGCAGGCAGACACTGAGTTTAACCTAGTCTGAGGAGGTATTTCTGTGAGCTGTCGCTGTCGCATCCATCACCTGGTTTTGGTCCTGCATGAGAGGTATCTCTGTGTGGCAAGACTGGTAGTTGTAGGGATGGGGAACATACATGGACAAGTGGCCAGCACTGGGGGTTCTGTGGCAGAGAGCAGGATGTAGATGGGCACGCGGGCAGCTCTGGGGCTTCTGAGGGCAGGGAGGAAGGTGTACACAGACAGCCTGTAAATAATGGATACTATGACTCTACAAGGGCATGTGACCAGGCCTCATAACTTCCGGTGTCTGTGCTTTTTTTCACAAAATGCTTTGGGAACTAAAAAGAACAGAAGTACTTGTGGCACCTTAGAGACTAACAAATTTGTTTGGGCATAAGCTTTCGTGGACTAAAATCCACTTCATCGGATGCATGCAGTAGAACCACATGTTTAAACTTGGGTTTCCTGCCATATCCTAAAGCTATATAAGGCAGGGATTGACATCATAGGTGATTCTTCACTCCTCACACAAGAGGACACCAGGAAACACCTGAGGACCAAAGACTGAACCTGGGGAAGTACTGGACCAATGCTAAAGAGATTTCTAGCCTTTGTATGGAAACCTGAGAACCCCAAGCTGCAAAGGTAATGCAGCTTGTGCCTTGAGAATCTGCCAGACGGCTTGTATCATCAGTCAGGGTGAGAAACTGCTAATTCATACTCAATCTAACCAGCTTGATAAGTTCAGTTTGGGTTATGGTTTATTTGCTAGGTGATCTGTTTGCTAACCCTTATAAACACTTAGAGGCATACTGGGTTTAGATTAAAACATAAAGCAAGTGTACTAACTACAAAAGATACATTTTAAGGGAAGTGTCTGGGGGAAACATTTCAACATGGTTACCACAAGTGTGCACTGTCCTCCTGACATGGAGGGAGAAGCGAACCAGGTAACAAATGCATAGTGGTCAGAGTTTGGATCATGGCAGGACGGTACAGCTCTTGGGTCCTCGGCTAGGGAGTCGGGGGTTATTTTGGCTGTAGCCTCTCTATTGTTGGTTCATGCAGTGGCTGGTCAGAGAGTCTGCATGTACCTGCATCTGGGTGTCTCCCTGCCTGTGTGAATGCTGATGG
This sequence comes from Chrysemys picta bellii, assembly GCF_011386835.1. Classification (NCBI taxonomy): domain Eukaryota; kingdom Metazoa; phylum Chordata; order Testudines; family Emydidae; genus Chrysemys; species Chrysemys picta. Next base: position 352,388,135 of record NC_088791.1, read on the forward strand.
AGGTGAAGAACCAGGAGCGGGTCTGCAGCTTGTCACAGTAGCACTTTGAAAGAAGGAGCCCAGGCTGGTGAATCAGAGGGCTCAGTGGTACCCCAGTTCCAGGTGACATCCTGGGGGAAACCCATCACACTTCGTTCCTCAGCTGCTTCAGTCTCCCATCATATTCTGACCCCCTGTCTGTACTCTCCTTCCCCATCCCAAGCTACCACGATTCCAACAGCACGCTCGTCAGCAGTGACTTCTCCATGCTTCCCAGTCATCCCTTGCTTCTGCAACCTCCAAGCCGCCCCAGACTCCCCACAGCTCTTCCTCTGCAGGGGGTGAGGTGCCTCTTGTCATTCCTACTCCCTTGGCTGGGGGGTAATTAGTGACTGTGTCTCAACAGAGAGAAATCTCACAAGTGGCGAACGCCAAAGCAGGCACCTGTGAAGATTCTCTTGTTACACCCAAACACAACAGATAGTGCTTCAGGGAATGCTACACAGGAAACACTCGCAATCTAAGAAGCATGCACATTAAACAATGAGAGCAGGCAATTCTGGGACATGGGAGGGCCTAGATAAATACCGCTGCCACGAGGAGGAACCACTAGTAGCTGCCTGAAACAGGGGGCCACTGCGACACAGTCGTTAAACCCAGGATGCTCTAGGACCATTTGCTAGACAGTTCTGTTAGGCGTTAATGGTGAGGGGTTGTACATTCATTCCTCAGTGAGGAGATTTTATGAGTTCATTATTTTTCTCACCTAAAATGTTCATCCATGCAGTGCTTCATGGGATCCGTCAGCCTCATGAAATACCCACCTAGTGTAACATTTCCAAGGCACCGCAGTCACATGAGAATTTCTCCCCAGAGGGCTAAATTCAACACAGTCATGAATAGAAAAAATGCCTTCAGTAAGCTCCTGCACGAATTTGCAGGCAAAATGCCTCCAGCTGCTTCCTGGGGACATGTTCATAGATTCCAAGGCCAGAAGAGACCATTGTTATCATCTGGTCTGTGTAACACAGGCCTGAGAATTTCCCCAAAATTATTCCTAGAGCAGATATTTTAGAGAAACCTCCAACTTTGATTTTAAAATTCTCGGTGATGAAAAATCTGCCAAGACCCTTGGAAAATTGTTCCAATAGTTAATTACTCTCACCATTTAAAAAATGCATGCCTTATTTCCAGTCAGAATTCTTTTAAATTCAGCTTTCAGTCATTGGATCCTTTTAGACCTCTGTATGCTAGGCTGAAACGCGCTAAATACCAAGACCCTGGTGCTTTTCCTGCCCATTTTGTTGAGCACAAAGTGTTAGCCCATCATGTAATCTCTGTTTCCATGGGGGAAACTGAGCTCCTTTCCAACATAGGAACTGCATCGTGGATCAGACCTATGGTCCATCTAGTCCAGTGTCCTCTCTCTCACAGTGACAGCTGCAGGTGCTGCAGAAGGTATAAGAAACCCAGCAGTAATTGGATGGGGGGGGATGACCTAACCATACTGAGGGTGTCACCCTAACGCCGAAAAGCTAGAGATTGGCTTGTGCCCTGAAACCTGTGGGCGTATAGGATTTTCAAACTATTTGTTTAGCTGTAACTATTGTAACTGGATAGTATCACTTAGCTCATGGCCTCAACTACCTCTTGTGGCAATGAGTTCCTCAGTCTAATTAGGCATTGAGTGCCTAAGAATGCCAACAACATCACCTTTAATCATAATACAATTATTTGTTTTGAATGTGCCACGTTTCAGTTTGATTGAGTGCCCATTTTTTTTACATTTGCAGAAGATAGTGCTGCCTGCTTCTTGTTTACAATGTCACCTTAAAGTGAGAACATGCATTTCCATGGCACTGTTGTATCTGGCATTGCAAGATATTTACATGACAGATGCGCTAAAGATTCATATGTCCCTTGATGCTTCAACCACCATTCCAGAGGACGTGTCCATGCTGATGATGGGTTCTGCTCGATAACAATCCAAAGCAGTGTGGACCAATGCATACTCATTTTCATCCCGTGTCAAATGCCACCAGCAGAAGGTTGATTTTCTTTTTTGGTGGTTTGCGTTCTGTAGTTTCCGCATCAGAGTGGTGCTCTTTTAAGACTTCTGAAAGCATGCTCCACACCTCATCCCTCTCAGATTTTGGAAAGCACTTCAGATTCTTAAATCTTCAGTTGAGTGCTATTGCTATCTTCAGAAATTTCACATTGGTATCTTGTTTGTATTTTGTCAGATTTGCAGTGAAAGTGTTCTTAAAATGAACAACATGTGCTGGTTCATCACCCAAGACTGCTGTAACATGAAATATATGGCAAAATGCACGTAAAACAGAGCAGGGGACATACAATTCTCCCCCAAGGAGTTCAAGCACAAATTTAATGAACACATTATATTTTTAATGAACGTCTTCAGCATGGAAGCATGTTGTCTGGAACGATGGCCAAAGCATGAAGAGGCATTTGAATCTTTAGCATGTCTGGCACATACATATGTAGCGACTGCAGCTACAACAGAGCCATGGGAATGCTTCTTCTCGCTTTCAGCTGACATTGTAATTAAGAAGTGGGCAGCATTATCTCCCATAAATGTAAACAAACTTGTTTCTCTTAGAGATTGGCTGAACAAGAAGTAGGACTGAGTGCACTTGTAGGCTCTAAAGTTTTGCATTGTTTTGTTTTTGAGTGCAGTTATGTAACAAAAAAATACATTTGTAAGTTGCACTTTCATGATAAAGAGACTGCACTATAGAACTAGTATGAGGTGAATTGAAAAATACTGTTTCTTTTATCATTTTTACATTGCAACATTTGTAATAAAATAATAAATAAAGTGAACACTATACTCTTTGTATTCTGTGTTGTAACTGAAATCAATATATTTTAAAATATAGGAAAACATCCAAATATTTAATAAATTTCAATTGGTATTCTATTCTTTAACAGTGGGACTAATCAGGATTCATTGGTTTTAGTTCATTGCATGAGTTAACTGTGATTAATCGACAGCTCTACTATAAAGTATTTACCGTATTATTTGTTATAAAGTGTGTAACCCCGCTTGCTGTGCTTTTCTCCCTTCACAGGGACCTTGAGCATTTCTGAGCCTGATTGATGCATCGACCACCTCATGGCAGGTTTCAACCTCACCTCCTCTGACCCTTCAACATTCATCCTAATGGGCATCCCTGGCCTGGAAGCTGCCCACGTCTGGATTTCCATCCCTTTCTCTGTGTTCTACATTATCGGCCTGTTGGGAAATTTCACGGTTCTGTTTGTTGTAGGAAAAGAACAGACCCTGCACAAGCCGATGTACCTGCTGCTCTGCATGCTGGCAGTCACAGACATCAGCACGTCAACTTCCATCATGCCGAAGGCTCTCTTTATATTTTTGTTTGATTTGAAAAACATTACTGTGGATGGCTGCCTCACCCAGATGTTCTTCCTTCACGCAGTTTCTATTATGCACTCTGCCGTCCTCGTGACAATGGCCTTCGATCGCTACGTTGCCATATGTAACCCTCTGAGATACGCCACCATCGTCACCAACGTACGAATAGCTAAGCTAGGGCTAGTGGGTTTAATAAGAGCTGTTCTCTTCATTCTGCCAATGCCTTTGCTCCTGAGCAGACTCCCATTCTGTGCCAACCGCATTATTCCCCACACGTACTGCGAGCACATAGCTGTGGCAAAGATGTCATGTGGGGACATCACAGTGAACAGGATGTACGGCTTGGTTTTGGCATTTGTAGTCATCGGGTTAGACCTGACGCTCATTGCTCTGTCCTATGGTCTGATCATCAGGGCCGTCCTCAGAATCTCGTCCAAGGAAGCCCACCAGAAAGCTCTCAACACCTGCACAGCCCACATCTGTGTGATGATGATGTCTTATCCTCCTGGCCTCTTCTCCACTCTGGTGCACCGGTTCAGTCAGGACATTGCTCCTCATTTTCACATCATCTTGTCAAACCTCTATTTCCTCATCCCCCCCATGCTCAACCCTATCGTTTATGGGGTCAAAACCAAAGAGCTTCGTGAAAAAGTGGGCAAATACACCTGCAGAAGGTGAACACCGGGGGACACAAACTATAAACCTGAGTGATGACAAGGGGAAAAAATATCTCCTCATTAATCAAGGGTGTTCTGTGCTGTTTGACTGAGCTCACCATAGTGAAAGTTCACAGTCGGAGAAGTTCCTCACACCTAACCTGTTGTCACTGGATCACCAAGCACTGCTTTCTCCGTTGTTGAGTTCCCTCTCTCTCTCAATCACCTGATCTCTTTCAGTATCACCTGTCAGCCCCCACCTCCACACACCCTGTCACTCAGCCTTTCCTTGACTTGCAGACCACCGGAAGATATTGCAGCTTTCTGAAGCCAGGTGGCTTTCCATTAGACCCTATGTGAACAGGGTTCTTCATCAGTTTGATGCAGTGAAGCTACGGTTTCTGATAGCCAAAAATAAAGAAAGCAACTACAATGCTGAACTTCTTTATCATATGGTCAGTGATCTGGTGAGCAAAATTTACCTGATTTTCCTATGTACAATCCTTCAGGAAGCCTGGAGGATAAAGCAAATGTCTCAGTTAGATAGTGCAATATAGGAAAGCTGGTGAAGAAATTGAGGGCATTCTACTAGAGCTTGTTGGTGAGGGTGATGAAACTGTGTTTTTGAGAACTGGACCATGTTACCCCGGATTTGAGGAGTGTGTACTTCAGAATGTGATCAACCCAATTGCAACCATATGATGTGCACTCAGCCACTATGAATTAATAAAAGAGAACACCACACAGATAAGGGTTAATTGGAAAGCAGGCTTTAAGATGCAAGGTTAAAATCTAGCTGGCAGTTCCCGCTAAAAAGAATGGGAGGAGTGGACAGACAAGTAAATAAGTGAGAATCAGAGAAGATAAATGGATTAAAACCTTGTGTCTGGACACCTCTGATATTAGAAGTTTATAGAAAGTTAGGAAAAGTGATGATCTAGTAGGAGTCACTATGACCTATTTGTTTGTAGAAGTTATAAAGAAATAGCTAATATGGTGTACTTTGGAGGAGTCCTCTGAAGTAATCTTGAGAGACATTTTTCCTGACACCCTTTCTCTCCAGTGTTTGAGCAACTGGACACTGTAAACCTGCTGTTAATTATTGAATACCATTCCAAATGTTACCCCAGACCAGTGGGGTACAGGAGTCTGGTAGAGGGCAAATATACTGGTCACTGGATGAGTAGTTTTCTGTTCCCTGAGTGACCAGAGCAGGGGCTGCACTAGAGTAATCAGGAACCTGCTAGAACCAGTTAAGGCAGGCAGGTTAATTAGGACACCTGGAGCCAATTAAGAAGAAGCTGCTAGAATCAATTAAGGCAGGCTAATCAGGGCACCTGGGTTTTAAAAGGAGCGCACTTCAGTTTGTGGTGCAAGTGTGAGGAGCTGGGAGCAAGAGGTACAAGGAGCTGGGAGTGAGAGGGTGTGCTGCTGGAGGAATGAGGAGCACAAGCGTTATCAGACACCAGGAGGAAGGTCCTGTGGTGAGACTAAGGAAGGTGTTTGGAGGAGGCCATGGGGAAGTAGCCCAGGGAGTTGTAGCTGTCATGCAGCTGTTACAGGAGGCACTATAGACAGCTGTAGTCCACAGGGCCCTGGGTTGGAACCCGGAGTAGAGGGCGGGCCCGGGTTCCCCCCAAGCCTCCCAATTGACCTGGACTGTGGGTTCTTCCAGAGGGGAAGGTCTCTGGGCTGTTCCCCAACCCACATGGTGAATCTCTGAGGCAAGAAAATCCACCAATAAGCGCAGGACCCACCAAGATAGAGGAGAAACTTTGTCACAGCACATATCTGGGATGTTCTAAACCTACTGCTTATGTCTGTATGTGCTTAAATCTAATAAACTGCAGTGTTAGACAAGAGCATACTTACTTGCATGCAATCTTTATTCAGACAGAATTGCTGTGATCCCATTGATTTATTCCTGACATGACCTGGAGTGAAATAGTTAAGTTGCCCCGGCTCGGGATTCTGAAGACTCTGGTAATAGACTGCTGTGTTAAACTACGACATCAGCTTGGAGTCCAATAACTTACCACTTTGTGCAGTCAATTTTGAAGTCGCTTTCAGCTGGAACTTTCAAAATACACACTAACAATTCCCATCATCGAAGATGTCAAAAGAAGGTTTCGAGTGTTCATCTTGCAGTTTGTGAAACTGATTAAACAGAGATTGCCACCAAACATTCAGGTGATTGAATCGCTTCCAATACTCATTCCTTCACATCATAGATTGACAGACATCACATTTTTGCCATTATTTTGTGGAGACTTTGGACAGTTGGAGCAGCAGGGGAGAGTTTTGCCTATGGTTCACTGGACTCATACTCAGAACAACCGAGTAGAGCAGTTTGGCGTTGAAGGTCTCAAACACATGGATGCCTCTGGGGATAAAGACTTTAGTGAACTTATCTTGTTTGCTCTTTCATTGCTGTTGCTACCATTTAGCAATGCTGCAGCTGAAAGACTGTTTTCTCAGATGAACTTAATAAAAACAAAACTGCGCAACAAGATGCAAGAGGAACTTTTAGAAAACATTCTTCATCTTTGGGCGTACATGCAACCACAAAAATCTGTTGTGAAGAGTTTGCACCAACGAAATAAATGATTGCACTGGCCACTGCTGATATGTCTGACCAGCGGCAGAAGCATTCCACTTCCAAAGAAGACAGAGAGCATGAAATGTTGACTTTTAGAGACTAACCGTAACAAACTAATACAACTCAAAATATGGACATTGACTACCATCATTGAATGCAATTAGAAATAAATAATATTGTCAAGTTATTGTGGTTTTTACACTACGTACATTTGGGGCTCCTTTTAACACCATCATTCGCTGTTTTTTGTTTGAAACACCTGCCAACCCTCCATCGAGATACAAGTACCAGTATTGGGGGAGTTATTTTGAATTTGATTGTCATCTCATAGCATTGTTGCTAATGCGGACAAACTCCTGCCTCGGCTTCTAGCTTTTTAAAAAAAAAATCATACCTGTACTAGGTATCTAACAAAAGCTTTCATTTGTTACTTGATGTATATGACAATGTGTTAATAAAAAACCCTTTGTTTCAAGGCATAGATTGGGCTATTTATAGGTTAGTTTTGAAGTGTTTGGGGCTATAAATGCAGTAGACGTCTGGAAAACTACCTCAAGCGGAGCTGGAGGCAGCGCAGCAGCAGCCAGAAACACAAGGGCCAGAGAAGGAGCCCAGAAGGCAGAGCTGGGCCGCGGTCAGGGCAGCAGCACTGAGCCAGAAGAGTCAGGGCTGGGCTGGAGCCAGAGCAGCGGTGCTGAGGCGGAGCTGGTGAGCCAGGGCTGAGCTACAGAGCCAGGTGAGTGGACGCCGGCCGTGCCACAAGTAACACGACACCTGAGCACAATGAACAGCTGGGAAGAGCAAGGTGGGTCCATGGGCAGAGGGCCGAGCATAGGGAGACGTTGCCAGACCAAAGGGCCTTGAAGGCTGGACTCAGAAAGGGGGGACATGAATCTGATGGGAGGGCAGATGCTGGGGAAAAGGCTCCTGCCACCTAGAGCCTGAGGGCGTGTGGCCACAGCCAGAGCAAATGTGTGACCTGTTGTATCACTGCAGTGCGGCCAGTGCCTGGGCAGGAGGCCTGGGGGTGTGAGGAACAGACTGTGAACTTTCCTTACGTCCCATAGACAGCTGTTTGTGGTGTCCCTGTGGTCACAGAGCAGCTCCCTTTTTCTTTGACCCTTTCCCATTTTTTCCTTATTTTTCTTACAGTTGGTATTTAATAAATTCTATCTGGTTTGAACTTAATGTAGTTATCAGTGGGTCAGGGAAGCATCTGGTTTGAACAGACTACCCCAGAATGGGGACACCCTATCCCTTGTCCTAAGTGACCACGATGGTGAGACTGGGGGTTCAGCCTCACAGGAATCCTGGGCTCAGCCATGTCACCATCATGAGGACTCTGCCACACAGGAGAGTGGAAGGGGAGACCCTCAGGTCAGGCAGGCCTCTGGGTAAAGGGAGTAGGAGTGGGGACTCAGATCCTTTTGCTAGCCAATTCCCCTGGGGTAGTGCAGAAGCCAGGAAAGTTCCCTGCAATAGGCTAGGTCTACACTCCGTGGGGGGGGGGGGAGGTGTCAACCTAAGGCCTGGTCTACACTACGGGTTTAGGTCGACTTTAGCAGCGTTAAACCGAATTAAGCCTGGACACGTCCACACAACGAAGCCCTTTCTTTCGACTTAAAGGGTCCTTTAAACTGGTTTCTTTACACCACCTCTGACGAGGGGATTAGCGATAAGACCGTCCTTTGCGGGTCGGAATTGGGGTAGTGTGGACGGAATTCGACGTTATTGTCCTCCGGGAGCTATCCCACAGTGCTTCATTGTGACCGCTCTGGACAGCACTCTCAACTCAGATGCACTGACCAGGTAGACAGGAAAAGACCCGCGAATGTTTGAATTTCATTTCCTGTTTGCCCAGCGTGGAGAGCACAGGTGACCACGCAGAGCTCATCAGCACAGGTAACCGTGATGGAGTCCTCCCAGGATCGCAAAAGAGCTCCAGCATGGACCGAACGGGAGGTACGAGATCTGCTCGCCATATGGGGAGATGAAGCAGTGATAGCTGAACTCCGTAGCAGTAAAAGAAATGGAAAAGTATTAGAAAAGATGTCCAAGGCCATGAAGGACCGAGGCCATAACAGGGACACACAGCAGTGCCGCGTGAAAATTAAGGAGCTACGGCAAGCTTACCACAAAGCCAGAGAAGCAAACGGAAGGTCCGGGGCAGAGCCGCAAACTTGCCGCTACTACGCGGAGCTGCATGCGATCCTAGGGGGTGCAGCCACCACTACCCCAACCGTGTGCTATGACTCTCTCACTGGAGAAACACACAGGGAAGACGGTTCGGGGAACGAGGAAGATGACGATGGAGGTACTGTAGGTAGCTCACAGCAGCAAGGAAGCGGAGAAACCGGTTTCTCCAACAGCCAGGATATGTTTGTGACCCTGGACCTGGAACCAGTAACCCCTGAACTCACCCAAGACCCTCAGGGCACACAGGAGACCTCTGGTGAGTGTAACTTTGTAAATATTTGTAAACATTACCAAAAAAAAGCAAGCGTGTTTAATGATTACTTTGCCCTGGCAATCGCGGCCAGTACATCTACTGGAAAAGTCTGTTAATGTGTATGGGGATGGAGCGGAAATCCTCCAGGGACATCTCCAGAAAGCTCTCCTGGTTGAAATGGGGTGATTTTATTAAGGGGACATTCAGAGGCGCCCGTTCCTGCTCTTCTGACCAGAAATGTTCCCCACTGTTAACCACGCGGTGGGGGGAGGGGTGAAGTGATCATCCCAGAGAATCGTGTGTGTGTGTGGGGGGGGTGGTTTACTTGTGTTTGTGCCGCATGTTAACCAGGAAACCGCAGCCCCCTCCTTTTACATTGAAACCCCATTTTAAATGGACAACCCAATTCATCCTTGATATGGGAAATGCGCTGCTGTTTGCAACCTTTCCCGCATGTTAAGAAGGTTAAAAAAGCCAAAACACTGTGGCCTACCATGGCTGCCTGCAAGCCGAAATATGCGACCTTGTAATGAAAGAGTGTACCCATTGTTCTCTAAAATGTGTCTTTTTTAACCATCTCTCCCTTCTCCTCCACCAGCTGCAAATGTTTCTCCTTCGCAGAGGCTCGTGAACATTAGAAAGAGAAAACGTAGGACGAGGGACGATATGTTCACTGAGCTGCAGATGTCCTCCCACGCTGATAGAGCACAGCAGAATGCGTGGAGGCAGTCAATGTCGGAGATGAGAAAAGCCCAATATGAACGAGAGGAGAGGTGGCGGGCTGAATCGCGGGATGAACAGAGCAAGTGGCGGGCTGAAGACGATAGGTGGCGTCAGCTTGCAGACAGATGGCAAGAGGCAATGCTCCGTCTGCTGGAGCATCAAACTGATATGCTCGAGCGTATGGTTGAGCTGCAGGAAAGGCAGCAGGAGCAGAGACCGCCGCTACAGCCCCTGTGTAACCAACAGCCCTCCTCCCCAAGTTCCATAGCCTCCTCACAAAGACGCCCAAGAACACGGTGGGGGGGCCTCCGTCCACCCAGTCACTCCATCCCAGATGATCGCCCAAGCATCAGAAGGCTGGCCTTCAATAAGAGTTAAAGTTTTAAAATGCAATGTGTCCTTTTCCATCCCTCCTCCCCCACCCATCCCAGGCTACCTTGGCAATTATCCCCCTACTTCTGTGAGGAACTAATAAAGAATGCATGAATGTGAAAAAACAATGACTTTATTGCCTCTGCAAGCGGGAGGGGAGGGTGGGGTGGGGTGGTTGGTTTACAGGGAAGTAGAGTGAACTGGGTCGGGGGGGGGGGGGTTGGAGGGTTCATCAAGGAGAAACAAACAGAAGTTTCACACAGTAGCCTGGCCAGTCACAAAACTCGTTTTCAAAGCTTCTCTGATGCGCACCGCGCCCTGCTGTGCTCCTCTAACCGCCCTGGTGTCTGACTGCACGTAATCAGCGGCCAGACGAGTTGCCTCAACCTCCCACCCCGCCATAAAGGTCTCCCCCTTACTCTCACAGATATTGTGGAGCGCACAGCAAGCAGCAATAACAATGGGGATATTCTTTTCGCTGAGGTCTGAGCGAGTCAGTAAGCTGCGCCAGCGCGCTTTTAAACGTCCAAATGCACATTCAACCACCATTCGGCACTTGCTCAGCCTGTAGTTGAACAGGTCCCGACTCCTGTCCAGGCTGCCTGTGTACGGCTTCATGAGCCATGGCATTAAGGGGTAGGCTGGGTCCCCAAGGATCACGATAGGCATTTCAACATCCCCAATGGTCACTTTCTGGTCCGGGAAGAAAGTCCCTTCCTCCAGCTTTCGAAACAGAGCAGAGTTCCTGAAGACGCGAGCATCGTGTACCTTTCCCGGCCATCCCACGTTGATGTTGGTGAAACGTCCCTTGTGATCCACCAGGGCTTGCAGCAGCATTGAAAAGTACCCCTTGCGGTTTACGTAGTCGGTGGCTTGGTGCTCCGGTGACAAGATAGGGATATGGGTTCCGTCTATGGCCCCGCCACAGTTTGGGAATCTCATTTTAGCAAAACCATCCACTATTGACTGCACGTTGCCCAGAGTCACTACCCTTGCTATCACCAGGTCTTTCATTGCCCTGGCAAATTGGATCACAGCAGCCCCCACCGTAGATTTGCCCACTCCAAATTGATTCCCGACTGACCGGTAGCTGTCTGGCGTTGCAAGCTTCCACAGGGCTATCGCCACTCGCTTCTCAACTGTGAGGGCTGCTCTCATCTTGGTATCCTGGCGTTTCAGGGCAGAGGAAAGCAAGTCACAAAGTTCCATGAAAGTGCCCTTACGCATGCGAAAGTTTCGCAGCCACTGGAATCGTCCCATACCTGCAACACGATGCGGTCCCACCAGTCTGTGCTTGTTTCCCGGGCCCAGAATCGGCGTTCCACGGCATGAACCTGCCCCAGTGACACCATGATTTCCACATTGCTGGGGCCTGTGCCTTGTGAGAGGTCTAAGTCCATGTCAATTTCCTTATCACTCTCGTCGCCGCGCTGTAATCGCCTCCTCGGCTGGTCCGGGTTTCGCCTTGGCATGTCCTGGCTCTGCATATACTCCAGGACAATGCGCGTGGTGTTCATAGTGCTCATAATTGCCGCGGTGATCTGAGCGGGCTCCATGATCCCAGTGCTAGCTATGGCGCCTGGTCAGAAAAAAGGCGCGAAAGTAGTATCTGATGGACCAGGAGAAGGAGGGAGGGTGGGAGGAAGGGAGGGCCGAGTGACGACATGGCGTACAGGTACAGGAACAGGGAGAAACACAAACAACTGTCACACAGAATGGTCCCCCCAAAGATTAAACTGAAAACCCTGGGCTTAGCAGGCCATTGATTTCACGGAGGAAGGGGAAGCAAATGAATACAGAACAAATCTATTTTTTACATCTTAAGCTGGCAGCCGATGGTGCAGCATGAGTGATAGCCTCTCCAGTACGACGATGACGGATACCAGTCATAATATACCATCGTCTGCCAAAAGGCAAGGGGCTGCTGCTGTGTAGCAATGCAGCCCCACGTCTGCCAGCCCCACGTCCGCCAGCACCCAGCATCGCCCTCGGCCTCTTCTGGGTGCTTAGCAGACAATACTGGGCAATTGGCAGAAAATAGTATATTACGATTGGTAGCCATCATCATCGAAACATGTCTGCCCAGGTGGCCATGATTGACAGCCACTCCAGTACGACGACGATGGGTACCAATCATAATATACCATCGCCTGGCAAGGGGCTGGTGCAATGCAGCCCTACGGCTGCCAGCCCCACGACTATCACTCATGCTACACCGTCTACCGCCAAAAGGCAGTTAGCAGCTGCTGCTGTGTAGCAATGCAGTCCCACGTCTGCCGGCACCCAGAGGACATATGGTGACGGTGAGCTCAACTGAGCTGAGCGGGCTCCATGCTTGCCGTGGTATGTTGTCTGCACAGGTAACCCAGGTAAAAAGGCGCGAATCTATTGTCTGCGTTGCTGTGACGAGGGGGGAGGGGCCTGACGACATGTACCCAGAACCGCCCGCGACACTGTTTTGCATCATCCGGGCATTGGGATCTCAACCCAGAATTCAAAGAAAAGGCGTGAACCGCTTCTCGGCTCTCTGAGCTGTGGCGCAAACGTAGTATCTGACGGACTAGGGGAAGGAGGGAGGGCGGGCCTAGTGACGACATGGCGTACAGGCACAGGGAATTAAAATCAAGAACGGTGGCTGTGCATCAGGGAGAGACACAAACAACTGTCACACAGAATGGTCCCCACCAAAGATTAAACTGAAAACCCTGGGCTTAGCAGGCCGTTGATTTGACGGAGGGAGGGGGAAGCAAATGAATACAGAGCAAATCTATTTTTTACATCTTAAGACGACGGTGCAGCGTGACTGATAGCCCTCGGCATCTTTCTGGGTGCTTGGCAGCAAATACGGGGCGGCGTATGACGATGGTCTTCAGGCCTATTGCACAATCGGCTGCTCGGGGAAGACTCTGCTAACGTGCGATGACCCGACTTGTAATAGGATGGCTAATAGTCGTAATACACCATTTACTGCCAAAAGGCAAGCCCCACGGCTGCCAGCACCCAGATCGCCGATGAAGGCTACCAGTCTACTGCACCGTCTACCGCCAAAAGGCAGTTAGAAGCTGCTGCTGTGTAGCAATGCAGTCCCACGTCTGCCGGCACCCAGAGGACATGTGGTGACAGTGAGCTCAGCTGAGCTGAGCGGGCTCCATGTTGTCTGCACAGGTAACCCAGGTAACCCAGGTAAAGAGGCGCGAATCTATTGTCTGCCGTTGCTGTGACGGGGGAGGGAGGGGCCTGACGACATGTACCCAGAACCGCCCGCGACACTGTTTTGCATCATCCGGGCATTGGGATCTCAACCCAGAATTCAAAGGGGCGGCGGAGACTGCGGGAACTGTGGGATAGCTGTGGGATAGCTACCCATAGTGCAATGCTCCAGAAGTCGACGCTAGCCTTGTACTGTGGACGCGGTCCGCCGACTAGAGCACCTAGAGCATTTTATTGTGTGGACACACACAATCGGCTGTATACAACCGATTTCAACAAAACCAGCTTCTATAAATTCGAACTAATTTCGTAGTGTAGACATACCCTAAGATACGCAACTTCAGCTACATGAATAGCATAGCTGAAGTTGCCTATTTTAGGTCGACTTACCTGGCTGTGAGGATGGTGGCGAGTCGGCCGCTGCTGCTCCCCCGTCGACTCCGCTTCCGCCTCTCACCGTGGTGGATTTCCGGAGTTGACGGCAGAGCCATCGGGGATCGATTTTATCGTGTCTACACTAGACACGATAAATTGATCCCCGATACATCAATCGCTACCTGCCGATCCAGCGGGTAGTGAAGACGTGCCCATAATTCCCCACTTACATAAGGGAACTGGGACAAACTGATGGGTTGGATTTTAGTGATGTGTAAAGAGATGTGTAACTTGTGAAATCTTAATCTAAATGATAAAAGCTGAAATGTGTAACTTTGGGGAGCACACTTTCTGAGTAAGGGGAATGTAACATCACTGCACGAGATGGCTTCCCAGAGACTGGTATTGCATGAACGCTTTTTCCTGTACTATATTATTAATGGGTTAGAGCAGTAAACCTGACATTGTTTCTTTGGCCTCTTGAACATATTTCATAACAAATGAAAGCTTTGTCAAGCTATTGACTACACGATAGAACAACAACGAGCATGAGTCACTCCTTCCTCTGAGATTCAGTATTTAGACACAAGGAAGGCATCCACAAAAATAATTCTCCTGAGGAAAAATGCAAATGAAGTTTATGAGCCTTCAGCATTAAAGAAATTCCTGGATAATTTTAGTTTAGTTTTTCTCATTGTGCTCCAAAAAAAGATTCGCAAATGGTAAATGCTGTTTCAAAACTGCTACAATCCAGAGACACAGAACTATACAAAGTAGCAGTATTTCTTCCCATAGCCACTGAAGTTATTGCTCAAAGAAGCCAAATGCTCAGCAAGTAAAGTATCAGGAAAACGGGGCAGACAAAGCAAGTATGAAGAGAAGCGCCTGAGGAGGGCAAAAAGGCAGGGGAGCAGCTCGTTTTGTGGCAGACCAGGGAGGAAAGCAGACCTGCCACCGGCAGCTCCAGGGGACGTGAGCTGAGGGAAGGTGGAATCTCCCCCTGAACAACTGCCCAAAGGTCCCTCCCTGAGGGATGGGAGGGCCTGTTGCAGGGACAGTCTGAGAGGGAAGCATTCATCTCTGGGCTCGACTGATCCCCTTTATTTGCTGTTTGGAGTACCCCAGCAGGGGAGAGCCTTTGGACTGAGCTGGCCCTCAGAGGTTTGGTCATACCACAGGAAGAGGCAGTGGCTGCTCGAGAAGAGAGGAGAAAGGAGAACAACCTCACTACATGCAGCCACCAAAATTTGCCTTGGGGTGAGCAGACACCCTTCATGCTCCCTTACCCCAGACGGAGACCTGGAACAATTTCTAGGATTTGTTGATTGCTCTGAGTGAGAGGATGCTGGTCCCAGCTATCACAACATTAAGCAGTTCTTACAAGCATCAGGGACTGCAAACTTGCCGGTAGGAGCACAGTGTTATGATGGGGGCCACTGTCATGGCAGGTCATGTACGTGGAGTAGAGCAAAAAGTGCTGCAAGATCATCTGACTACTATATATATATATATACACTGCATGGCTCATGAACTGCACTTAGTTTTAGTTGCGGCCTGGAAAGTAAACCAGACAGCAACAGGATTATTTTACCCCCCAAAGGGCTTGTTTCCCTTCTTTCCACAGCCTGGCACACACCATGTTTACTTAGAAGCCCAGAAGATGCTTGGAGTGAAACTGAGATTGTCCAGTTTAAGTGACAGGAGATGGGCATACAGATGGGAAAATGCATCTGCTGTAAAAACTCCATGAGCGCACGTCTCAGCAGTTTGTTGGGACTGTCAGAGCCTCCCCACTGAACATTTATTGAAGCATTCAGTTTGTTGAAGAATGGGCAGAAAATAGATTTTTGTGTGTGCTTGATGGTTTTTTGCCATGTTCTTAGTATGTAACACCTAGCGCACAAAGCTCTGCAGATACCAGACATGACAATTTCTCAGGCCTGCATTGTACAGCAGGGAACTGTCAAAGCGTTAGAGAGTATGTGAACCAGTGCTAAGTGGATGTTCTTTGGGAGGAAGCCCAAAAGTTCTGTGAGTTGCAGGATGTCCCTGTTACCCCTGGCACCGAGGAAGAGAATGTTCACAAATGACCTGTGTAAAAGCAACCTTTCTTGGCTGTTCAGTTATTACAAGCACACTCAGACAACAAGAATATCATCCAGTTAAAAATGAGAGTGCTAAAGAAAAATGGGTGTGTTAGCCATGTTAGTCTGTACAGAGGGTAGCCGTGTTAGTCTGTACAGATTTATTTGGGCATACGCTTTCATAGTTAAAAAACCCACTTCTTCTAAGAGGTGGGGTTTTTGCCCATGAAAGCTTCTGCCCAAATAAATCTCTTATTCTTTAAGGTGCCACTGGACTCCTCGTTGTTTTTGTATTTTCCTGTGTTGGTCACACTGTTAGGTGAATGTAATGGCAGGTTTTCATCCCAGTCAATGGACATAGCTAGAAGTGTAAATGCAGGGCTAAAATGTGACCCAGAGGGCACTGATGGACTGCTCAGTAAATATGTGAGGGCCCTTTCAATCAAATTGAAACTTGCTCATACAGAGATGGAGGGGGTCTTGGGGGCAGGAGGTGGAGGCATCCAGGGGTCAGTGGGCCTTGGAGGACAGGGGGTTAAGGAGAGGAGGGAGGGATTTGGTTAGTGGAGGGCAGTGAGGGTCCTGAGGAAGGGGGAAGGAGGGACTTGGTGAGCAAAAGTCAGGGTGTCCAAGAGGGAGAGTGAGGAGAGGAGAGGAGGGACTTGGCAAGCCGTGGGGGGGGGGCACAGGGAAGGAGGTGAAGCATGGGGCGAAGCAATGATTCAGTCACCGAGGGAGCTTCAATCGCTTGGGCCAGCCTCCCTAATACCAGAGCCATGCGTCACCCATGCCACCTTATCATCCCCAGCTCTCAGAGCACTGATAGACAACAAAATTGATTGGAGGTATGGAACAGCTTCCGTATGAGGTATAATTAACAAGACTGGGACTTTTCAGCTTGGAAAAGAGATGGCAAAGGGGTGGAGATGACAGAGGTCTATAAAATCATGACTGGTGTGGAGAAGGTAAATAAGTGTTAATTACTCTCTCATAACACAGGAACTAGGGGTCACCCAATGAAATTAATGGGTAGCAGGTTTAAAACGAACAAAAAGAAATATTTCTTCATGCAACACACAGTCATCCTGCGGAACACTTGGCCAGAGGATGTTATGAAGGCTAAGACTATAAGAGGATTCAAAAAAGAACTAGATACGTTCATGGCTAGGGCCATGAGTGACTATTAGCCAGAATGAGCAGGAATGCAAAACCATATTCTGAAGTGTCCCTAGACTCAGTTTGCCAGAAGTTGGGAAGGGGCGACAGAGGATGGATCACATAAAGAATTCCTATTCTGTTCATTCCCTCTGAAGCACCTGGCATTGGCCACTGTTGGAGGACAGGACACTGGGCTAGATGGACCATTGGTCTGACCCAGGATGGCTGTTCCTATGTTCTTATAAAGAGCAAATTTTTTAGGGGTTCTTTGTCCAAATTTTTCCTTACCCCTCTAGCGTTACACAGTGATGGAAGGTATTTCCCGAGCCTTATCCTGTGGTGAATATTTCGCTAATGTATAAAAGTGTATGCTTGCAAGGATGTAAAAGCAGTATGTATCTGCTTGTAATTGTATTTTGGATGTAATCAATACTATGTTCCCTTTTGACTCATAAAGGAATTCTTGTGTGGAAAGAGTTGTGCTAAACCTTCATAAGCTGATTAGGTAAATTATTTCCAATATCTGGCCTTTTTAGTCATATTGGGGAGGGACGGAAATCACTTTGGAGAATGGAATGGGTGGGAACGGCTGACTGAGAAGATGGAGGTTGACACCCCGGTGAGAGTATGTGTAGAACTGGCAGAGTTGGTAGGAATAGGAGAGGAAAAAGGTGATACTGTGGAGGACACTTCCAGCCAGTTCAGTGGGCCTGAAATAACCAGAGCTCTCAACAGCATCCAGAATGCATTCAGCCAGGGAATGGCTATCCTGATCCGCAACACAATTCAGGAATGAGGGGCAGACCAGATGAGGGCAATAAACAGTTTTTCACTGAAGCCCGTGACCTGTCTGTGACTTTTATTAAAAGTAATGGAGTGGGAGGTGGACTGACAGAGGGATGATCAAAGCCCGTTTGGGAGGATGAGAGCCCGAGCACCACTGCAGGAGAGGGGAGGGTCCAGCATCTGATGCCGCGGTGGTTAATAGATCTATGGCCCTTACCACAACCCCAGCAGCTCAGAGCTCAAGAGCTCCTGTCACAGACCCACCATCAAAAGCTCCAGGTACTCCCAGCACATAAGGTGGCTGAGAGCTGCTGGTTCTTTGGCCACCCATGATACTTTCATGACATAATCTTATCCTTTGCCATTCTTATGAGCAACGCGCTGTGGTGAATGGGTAAGTGGTGGAATCCCAGCGACAGAGGCAATGGCCACTCTTTGGGCAGGAGTCACAACAGTCTCTGACTTACTCCAGACAGTAGAATTTTTTACGTCTAGACCCAGAGTGTCAGTTAGCCGTTGTTAAGTGCTAAAGGCTGGAATGTTGTTGCCTCGGTAATGCTGTTCAGGCTGCCCAGTGCTTGTGTCCTTGGAGTTCCAGTGTTATCAGTATTAGCAGACAAGGCAGCCTGCTCCTTCAGCAGACCTCAATGTTACTCATAAAGAAAGACCGCAGGCACAGTTCAGTGACAAAGGCACTCGGCCGGGTTTATTGCCCTCAAGGCATAGCCAGAGCGCCCTGCCTCCATGGTCACAGGTATGCTAACACCTGAGTGTCGAGTGGCTCAGTCAGCAGCAGGAGTCTCTGCTGTCCTCTAGGCTGTTACCAGAACATTCAGAACCAATTATATTAAACAAATTATGTTAACTAAAAGTAAAGCTTTTAAATTTAAACCTTAATTTACAATTTACTTGAATTCGGTAACTAAGGTTGTGGCCTGGCCTAATGAAATTTCCAGGATATTATCAGGGTGCTTGACTCTGATCTACAGAGAGGTCCCTAGAACAAGCTACCCTTGCTGATCCTTGAAGGGACATGGATACAGTCCTCCAATCAAGAATAGGCACCCAAGCAGTGGTTTCTTTGAAAACAGAAATAATATTTATTTAGTAATCAGTGGTTACAGTTAAGATAATATAGCAGCGTGGCAAATAAAGGACACAGACTCTATAACATATAAGAATATAACAATATAACCATTCACTTAAAACTTTATAAGATGCAGGTAGTCCTTGGACTTACCACACAATTGGTTCCTGAATATTCAAAACAGTAAAGGCAAAATTTCTGCTACAAGGCCAAACAAAGGATTAAGGTGAGATACACCGACGTTTACAGACTGAGACAAACAACTGGAATGAAGAAGTTTCATGATATCTGTTCATTACCTCACCTTGTTCCTGATATCTTAACAAAACATCCCTATTCATTACTTTGTCAAACCACCTTCTCCTGTACTAGATTAGGATGGGTCTGCAGTAGCTGGAACATATTTAGGGAAATATCTAAGTATACTAGCAACAACTTTGACAAGTTCCTTTACTGGGCACTGAACTTGTGAGTATCTGCTTTAATACCTGGCCTCACTTTGGTTCACAGCCTCTGGTTCAAGCCTCAGATTTTACACCATGCCATGTGCTCCAGGCTCTCTCTCTCTCTCTCTACTACACTGCCCAGTCCTAGGAGCAGCCGGGAGAATGAGGGGGAGATGCTCAGATTCTATGACAATGGGCAGCAGCAGGGAAATGTTGATATAAATGAATATGTCTAAAACTTGGCTCTCTCTGGGGTTTCAGTTATACCGGAGCACTCTATCAACTCTGTGAGACTCAGTTTCTCCTGACAATCTCATCCCCAGTTATCGGAGAATCATGTCTTCACTCCCCAGGGAACCTCTCAGGCTGAAATTCTCCAAGGTCTATTTTTTGCTCTTCCCGCTGCTAATGGAGCTAAGGGAATTGTCCAGGAGTCCATGCCAACCTGCGAGTCTCGAGGGACTGTACAGGGGAATCATAAAGGTTGCTGTTCAGCATACGAGTGTCAGACGTGTGAGATTCAGACACCGATACTCAGGGCTCTGCCTTCTTGTTGCAGGAAGGAGATACCCTATCCCTGCTGAGCGGGATTTTGGTGAGTTGCTTGTTTCTGAAATAAAGTTAGGGCTGAGGAAGGGTACTAGGGGAAAAGTCAAGAACCATCTGGGCAGGATTCACCAGCACAACTATTTGAACTGTTTAGTATTGTCAGAAACACCAAGGGATTTACCTGGTAAAATTGGAACTACAAATGTTATGGAAATAGATTAGACAAATATTAGTTGTTAAGATCAGTTCCTTGCCTCTTACAGTGTCCTTCTATCTGTTTCAGTAGCTTCCTTTTTGAGGGCGGTGCGGTTTTTCCTTTGGTTCGCTCATGTTTTTCAATTCAGCAACTTCATTGCCCTGTTAAGAAGTGCAGCCAAAGCCTCTGCAGTGGGTATCTGTGTTACCAGAAGGTTCACAACAAGAATGGGTCACACACTGGCCAGATTCTGCTCTCTCATTCTGCCTTCACTGGGTCACTCCAGACTGACACTGGCCTCCCTGAGAGCAAAATTAGGGCCCACATGTTTTGAAATCCCCATCTTTCATGCCGGGTCTCAGAGTGCCACATAAACTGGGGTTTTCTTTCAGACTCTTTCAGGACCCTAACAGAATAGCGCTCTCTGTAGCACGACCCAAGGCCGTGATTTTCGCCTCTTGGAGCCAAAAGTTAAACACTAAGGGTGAATCTGGTCCCACTGAGATCAATGGCAGAACTCCCAACATGGATAGGAGTTCACCCTAAATCCACATGAAGGGATTTAAGTGAATGGCCTGATTTACACCAGCCATGAGCCTCCCGTGACTTCAAAAGCAGTTATCAGGTAGCCTCTAAGGACGGGTGAGCTCGTTTGGATGAAAGAAGAACTGAGAGGAGAGTTGCTGAAATCTCAAACTCACAGGCTTAGAGGGTCAGAACAATGAGGAAAACAGTATTTTTGACAGGGGAGAGGGGTCTTCTCTCTCTGTGCCCCTGCATCTCTGGTTCTTGAGTGGATGAGAAGTACCAAAAGGCAGTAAAAAGGCTGTAAAAAGAAAACCATGATTCTGGCTTAGAGGAAACCAAGCGGTGTTGGAAATATCACTGGGGGAGGTCCAGGAACGCACAGTGTGTGTGTGTGTGTGTGTGTGTGTGTGTGTGTCTGTGGGGGGGAGAGAGAAACATGCAGTATCCAGATCACAGTATCCAGATCACATCAGTGTGGAGAACTCAAACTGGGTGAAAGAGGGAATGGACATCCTGCCTAATGCACAGACCAAGGAAGTGTAACGAGACCTCCTGGGGCAGGAGGATGTCTCAGGCAGTAACATAATGTGGACAACACTGTAGCAGATTGTCTCTGACACTGCCCCCATCTGGACCATCCCTCCTCCCATAAGCAACCCCACCACAGACTCATGGTAATGTCAGCAATTGACAACACAGAAAAAAGCCTCAGGAAGGGATGTCCAGGTTTCTAATGGTGTGCAATACATTAATGCTTTGTGTCATTTTGAGGAAGAGTTCCACACAGATAGGCAGCTAGTGCTGGGGGTTCTGGTTGCATGGAGGGAGGTGTACACAGAGAAGCAGGCAGCACTGATGCCAGGGGGAACAGGCAGTGGGTGTACAGTGACCGGCAAACAGAGCTGGGAATCGTGGCTGTGGGGAGCAGCATGTTCACAGACAGGCAAGCAGCAGTGAAGATTATGGGGGTGAGGAGCGGGGTTTACAGGGACAGGAGGGCAGCAGCACTGACATTAATTTTTTCTTTGTGATTGTTGGTCCAGCCCCAAGTGTGTTTGGGGGCGTCTCAGGGTTACTTTGGGCTGGCAAGCCACAAACCTGCAGCCTGGGTTCCCAACCTTTACTCAGGTTTGTTTCCAACAGTTGTTCTTATGTAACTTCAGGCATGTCAGCAGTGGAAAGAACCACTGATCTTTGTGGGACACTGCACCCCATATTCTTCATGTGATGTTATTTTGATATAATTAGAGCATAACATTTTATACATTTAATTCAAGATGGGTCATGTAAAATGTCATATGAAGAGTTGTAATTTTCTGAGTATGATTATCCTATTTGTATACATATTTCATTTTTCGTCTGAAGATATGAATTGTAGAATCATAGAAACATAGAAGATTAGGGTTGGAAGAGACCTCATTGGATGCATGTAGTGGAAAATACAGAAGGAAATATATGTATACACAGGGAACACGAAACAATGGGTGTTACCATACAATTATAAGGAGAGTGATCAGTTAAGGTGAGCTGTTGAAGGGAGGTTGAAGTATTCTCCAATTGGTTTTTGAATGTTATAATTCTTGATGTCTGATTTGTGTCCATTTATTCTTTTGTGTAGAGACTGTCCGGTTTGGCCAATGTACATGGCAGAGGGGCATTGCTGGCACATGATGGCATATATCACATTGGTAGATGTGCAGGTGAATGAGCCTCTGATAGTGTGGCTGATGTGATTAGGTCCTAGATTGGTGTCCCTTGAATAGATATGTGAACAGAGTTGGCAACGGGCTTTGTTGCAATGATAGGTTCCTGGGTTAGTATTTTTGTTTTGTAGTGTGTGGTTTCTGGTGAGTATTTGCTTCAGGTTTGGGGGCTGTCTGTAAGCAAGGACTGGCCTGTCTCCCAAGATCTGTGAGCATGATGAATCATCCTTCAGGATAGGTTGTAGATCCTTGAGGATGCACTGGAGGGGTTTTAGTTGGGGGCTGAAGGTGATGGCTAGTGGCATTCTGTTACTTTCTTTGTTGGGCCTGTCCTGTAGTAGGTGACTTCTGGGTACTCTTCTGGCTCTGTCAATCTGTTCAGCAGGTGGATATTGTAGTTGTAAGAACGCTTGATAGAGATCTTGAAGGTGTTTGTCTCTGTCTGAGGAGTTGGAGTAAATGTGATTGTATCGTAGAGCTTGGCTGTAGACAATGGATCAAGTGGTGTGGTCTGGATGAAAGCAGGAGGCATGTAGGTAAATATAGTGGTCAGTAGGTTTCCGGTATAGGGTGGTGTTTATGTGGCCATCGTTTATTAGTATGGTAGTGTCCAGGAAGTGGATCTCTTGTGTGGACTGGTCCAGGCTGAGGTTGATGGTGGGATGGAAATTATTGAAATCATGGTGGAATTCCTCAAGGGCTTCTTTTCAATGGGTCCAGATGATGAAGATGTCATCAGTGTAGCGTAAGCAGAGTAGGAGCATTAGAGGACGAGAGCCGAGGAAGCGTTGTAATAGTGTAATAGTGTTTCCTAATATCCAACCTAGACCTCCCACACTGCAACTTAAGACCATTGCTCCTTGTTCTATCGTCTGCCATCACTGAGAATAGCCAAGCTCCATCCTCATTGGGACCCCCCTTCAGGTAATTGAAGGCTGCTATCAAATTCCCCCTCAGTCTTCTCTTCTGCAGACTAAAAAAGGACAGTTCCCTCAGCCTCTCCTTGAAAGTCATCTGCCCCAGGCCCCTGATCATTTTCATTGCCCTCTGCTGGACTTTCTCTAATTTTCCACATCCTTCCTATAATGGGGGGCCCAAAACTTGATCCAGTACTTCAGATATGACCTCACCAGTGCCGAATAGAGCAGAATAATCACTTCCCTCGATCTGCTGGCAATGCACCTACTAATGCAGCCCAATATGCCATTAGCTTTCTTGGTAACAAGGGCACACTGCTGACTCATATCCAGCTTCTCATCCACTGTAATCCCCGGGTCCTTTTCTGCAGAACTGCTGCTTAGCCAGTCGGTCCCCAATTGAATATTGCCTATGTATCTGTATTTGAAATGCAGTTCCACCTGAGGAAAACCCACTTGGCAAGAAGTTTTCAGTCTAAAGAGCTGGTTTGGAAGGGCCTATTGAGGGCAATGAGCTAGTAGGTAAAACAATTGGCCTTAGGAAAAACTCATCTCGGGCTTCCTGAGAATGCTGCAGACAGCCTTTAAATAATGGATGCTATAACTCTACAAGGGCATGTGACCAGGCCACATAACTCTGGTCTCCACCTTGGGGAGTCTGTATTTTCCCACAAACTGGTCTGGGAACCAAGTTTTCTAACAAAGGGTTCCCACCATATGTAAAGCTATATAAGGGTGGGAGTGACATCTGTTAGGAGATAGATATAGATGTGTGTAAAGGCCTATACTTTAAGAATTTAGGTATATGTTTATTATTTAGCTAGTTATAAAGGTATAAAAGAGAGAAATAAAATCACAGTCTGCCTGTTTATAGGCCTTATCCTACTATGATACCTTAAGGCTGTGTTCTTCGGCTAAGGTCTTTGGCTAAGCCATGGGGCGGCCATAAGCTGGGAAGTGAACAATCACATCCTCACATCCCAAACCCGTCACACTGAAATCAGGCGATCTGGCGCTGTTAGGAAGGTGATCGATCTATCAGCTCCAGAGAAAGGGAAGAGCCTAGAAGATTTAAAGAAAACTTTGTTTGATAGCATCCTGTCCAGCAAGATCTCACTTATGAATAGCTGGGGTGTAAAATCCTCATTTCTTTGTTGTTCTATCACTGTCGTCTCCACTTCCCTATTGATTGTCTGTATTATCTCTGTCTGGTTCTGTGACTGTTTCTGTCTGTTGTATAATTAATTTTGTTGGGTGTAAAACAATTAAGGTAGTGGGATAAATTGGTTAGATAATCATGTTACCGTATGTTAAAATTGGTTGGTTAAACTTCAGTAAAATGATTGGTTATAGCTAAGCAGAACTCAAGTTTTATTATATAGTCTGCAGTCAATCAGGAAGTAAGGGCGGGAGGGAAATTGGAATCATGTTTGCATCAGACCTGGGAAGGGGACACTGAGGAAAGAAATTGAAATTATTGCTTGCTGGAAGTTCACCCCAATAAACATAGAATTGTTTGCACCTTCGGACTTTGGGTATTGCTGCTCTCTGTTCATGCGAGAAGGTCCAGGAAAGTGAGGGGGTGAAGGAATAAGCCCTCTAACAACATCATCGGTGGTTCTTCACTCCTCACACAAGAGGATTCCTGGAAACACCTGAGGAACAAAAAATGAATTGGGGAAAGTGCTGGACCCAGGCTAAGGGATTTCTAGTCTGTGTATGGAAACCTCAGAAACCTGAGCTGCAAAGCAAATGCAGCTTGTGCCTTGAGAATCTGCCAGATGGCTTGTGAGAACCTGCTAATTCATGGTCAATCTAACTAGTGTGTTAAACTTACTTTGCCTTTTTCCTGATTTACTAGGTCATCTTCTTTGATCTGTTGACATCCCTTATAATCACTTGTGTTCAATCTGTTGTAGTTAATACACTTGTTTGATGTTTTAATCTAAACCCAGTATCCCTTTAAGTGAAGTGTCTGGCATAAAAATCTCAGCTTGGTTACCAAAAGTGTGCATTTTCCTCCCCTCCGCTGCTTCAATTTCCCATCATCCTCTGACCCTTTGTCCGTACTCTCCTTCCCCACACCAGGCTGCTCCAATTCCAAAAGCATGTTGGTCACCAGTGTTTTCTCCATGTTCCCTAGTTATTCCTGGCTCCCACAACCTATGATCTACCCCATGCTCCCCACAGCTCTTACTGTGCAGGGGGTGAGGTATCTCTCGTCACTCCTACTCCCTTGGCTGGGGGGTAATCAGTGACTGTGTCTCACAGGTGAGAAATCTCACAAGTGGAAAATGCCAAGACAGGCACCTGTGTGGCTTCTCTTGTTATACCCATACACTCCGTGTGGCGTATGGGTACACAGGAACAATTTAAAGCTGAGAGGTATGCACATTATATAATGTTAGTGGGTAACTCCAGGATATATGAGAGCCTAGATAAATACAGATGGCCCTTGCAAGAACCACTGGTAGCTGATTGAAAAAGTGGGCTCCAGGGACACAGACCCAGGATGCTCTGGGACCACTTTCTAGCCAGCTCTGTTAGCCATTAATGGCAAGGGCTGTACTGTACTAGATTTCATGGGCCTAAGTCATTTTTTTTTCTGACCTAAAATGTTCATCCGTGCAGTGCCTCACGGGATCTCTCAGTCTCGTTAAATACACACCTAGTATAGCATTTTCAAGGCGCCATAGTCACATGAGAATTTCTCCCCGTAGGATTAAATTAAACATGGTTATGAATAGAAAAAAATAGTAAATTGTTCCAATAGTTACTCTCACCATTTAAACAATTTACGTCTTATTTCCAGTCATAATAGCTTTAACTTCAATTAACAGCCACTGAATCATGTTATGCTATGCTGAAAAGCTTATTAAATATTTGTTCTGTGTGTAGGTACCTATCAACAGTTATCAATTCACCCCGAACCATCTTTGTTAAACTAAATAGATTGAGTTCTTTGAGCCTATCATTATAAGGCAGGTTGTTTTCTAATCTTTTAATAATTCTTATGACTCTTCTCTGAACCCTCTTCAGTATATCAGCATCCATCATTAGTTGTGGATATCAGAACTGGACAAAGGGTCCACCAGCAGTCACATCAGTGGCAAATATAGAGGTAAATATAGAGGTAAAATAACCACTCTACATATCGTTGAGATTCCCAGCATCACATTTTGTCTCTTTTGGCCACAGAGTCACACTGGGAGCTCATGTTTAGCTAATTATCCCTTCACTCCCCAAAATCTTGTTCAGAGTCATTTGCTTCCCAGGAGAGTCCCCCACCGTGTAAGCATCACCTACATTCTTTGTTCCTAGATGAAGATATCTACGTAGCTATAATAGAACACATATTGTTTGCTTTGACCCATTTAACAACTAATCCAGATTGCTCTGAACAGTGACCTGTCCACTTCATTATTTACAATCCCCCAATTTTTGTGTCATCTGGAAACTTCATCGATATTCAGGCATGAGAAGGGTTAGTAGCTGAGTTGCTGACACTTGTCAGTTAACACCTGTAACTTATGCCTCAGACGAAGCTGGGTATCTGCAAAAAAGTGTCTCACCAAAAGAAAAAAGGGAAGTAACAGACCTGCAGGCCTGTAGCCCTAAAGACAAGGACCCTTGTGCCATTTGTGCCCATTCTGTTGAGCACAAAGTCTTAGCACAGCATGATTATGTCTGTTTCCATAGAGGAAACTGGGCTCCTTTCCAACGTAGAAATTGCATCATGGATCAGACCTATGCTCCATCAAGTTCAGTGTTCTTTCCCTGACAGGGACAGCCACTGGTGCTGCAGAAGAAGGCGTAAGAAACTCAACAGTAGATGCATGGGGGCCGGAGGGGAGGGGTGACCTGAACGTCTGGAGCTTGTTGCCCTAATGCCTGACAGCTTGAGATTGGCTTGTGCTCTGAAACCCTTTGGCATCTAGGTTGTCCAAAATATGTATTTACCAGTAACTATTGTAACTGGAGAGTCTCAATTCCCATATAAACGTCCAAACCGTTCCTGAGTCTTACTTAGCTCATGACCTCAACTACCTCTTGTGGCAATGAGTTCCTCAGTCTAGTTAGGCATTGAGTGAAGGAAGCATTCGTTTTGTATCTGTTTTGAATATGACATGTTTCAGTTTAATAGAATGTTCTCTTGATCTTGTGTTATGTGACAGGGAGAACACGTTCTCAATCAACTCTCTATAAGTCAGTATTTTGTAGAATTTTCTCATGTCCCCTCTTATTCATCACCTTTATAAGATAATAACCGTAGTCTTTTCAACCTCTCTCCATAAGAGAGTTTCCCCAGGCCCGTTATCATTCTCATTGTCCTTGCCTGAACCGCTTTAGTTCTGCAACATCCTTTGTGAGAAGAGTGCTGAGTACTACACAAAAGAGTCCAGAGGATGGTGAAACATTGACTAATTGATCTCATGGTCTTGTATTTTCTGTTTGATTCCCCATCCCACTCCTCCTGGATCCCAATGTTTTGCTTAGTCTCTCTCCATGCTTGAACTGTGAGCAGGGTTTCCCAGAGCTGTGTACCATGACACCCAGGTCCCTGCCATACAATTAAATTAGAACCTTACCAGGTGTTTGAGGAATTCAATTATTTCCCTCCAACTGGCGTACATGTTGTTGTTACTGACATCAAAGTTTCTCTACCATCATGCTGCCCACTCACCTGCCTTGGTTAGCTCCCTCTGAGGACTTCTCTGGACTTGACTATGACCAAAAGAATCTGGTGCCATCTCTAAATGTTGCCACCTCCCTACTCACCCCTTTTTTTAGATGGACAATAACTGTAAAATATTTACCATGCTATTTGTTATACAGTGTGTAAACCCCCTCAATGTGCTTCTCTCCCTTCACAGGCACCTTGAGAATTTCTTAGCCCAACCGATGCATCGACCACCTCATGGCAGCTCTCAACCTCACCGTCTCTGACCCTTCAACCTTCATCCTAATGGGAATCGCTGGCCTGGAAACTGTCCACGTCTGGATTTCCATCCCTTTCTCTACATTCTACATTATCGGCCTGTTTGGAAATTTCACAGTTCTGTTTGTTGTAGGCAAAGAGCAGACCCTGCACAAGCCGATGTACCTGCTGATCTGCATGCTGGCACTCACAGACATTGGCACGTCGACCTCCATTATACCAAAGGCTCTGTGTATATTTTGGTTCAATTTGAAAGGCATTACTGTGTGTGGCTGCCTCACCCAGATGTTCTTTCTTCATGCGGCTACTGCTATGCACTCAGCCGTCCTCGCGACAATGGCCTTTGATCGCTACATTGCCATATGTAACCCTCTCAGATATGCTACCATCCTCACCAATGCACGAATAGCTAAGCTAGGGCTAGTGGGTTTGATAAGAACTGTTCTCTTCATTCTGCCTCTGCCCTTGCTCCTGACCAGGCAGCCATTCTGTCCCAACCGCATTATCCCCCATACTTACTGCGACCATATGGCTGTGGTGAAGATGTCATGTGGGGACACCACATTTGATGGGATTTATGGCTTAGTGGTAGCATTCATAGTCATTGGGTCAGACCTGACGCTCATTGCCCTGTCCTATGGTCTGATTATCAGGGCTGTCCTCAGAATCTCCTCCAAGACAGCCCACCACAAAGCCCTCAACACCTGCACAGCGCACATCTGTGTGATGCTCATGTCTTATACTCCCTTCGTCTTCACCTCTATGGCACTCCGGTTCGGTCAGGACATCGCTCCCCATGTCCACATCATCTTGGCCAACCTCAACTTCCTTGTCCCCCCCATGCTCAACCCTATCATTTATGGGGTTAAAACCAAAGAACTTCGTGACAAAGTGGGCAAATACACCAGCAGAAGGTGATCGGTGGGGGACACTGACCTTAAACCTGTATGACAAGAGGGAGAAATGACATCTCCTTGTTAATCAAGGGTTCTCTGTCCCAATTTGGCTGAGCTCAGCATTGTGGAAGTTCACAGTCTGAGAAGTTCCTGACACCTAACGTCTTATCACTGCATCACCCAGCACTGCACGCGGGCTTCTGGGTAAATGGAATAGGAGTGGGACCTGAGATCCTTTTGCTAGCCAATTCCCGTGGGGTAGTGCCTTAACTCATGAAAGTTCACTACAGTAGTTCCCCACTTACATTTGGGAACTGGGAGAAATTGATGGGTTGGATTTTAGTGACATGTAAATATGTGTGTAACTTGTGAAATCTTCATAAAAATGATAAAAGCTGAAATGTGTATCTTTGGGGAGCACACTTTCTGCCTAAGGTGAATGTCACATTTCTGCATAGGATGGCTTTCCAGAGACTAGTATCATATTAAACCTTTTTCCTTTACTATTTTATTATGGGGTTAGAGCAGTAAACCTGAGATTTTGTATTCGGCCGCTTGAACATATTTCACAACAAATTAAACTTGGTCAAGCCAGCTTCCTCTCAGATTCAGTATTTAGACACAATGAAGGGACCCACAGAAATGATTCTCCTGAGCAAAAATGCCGATGAATTTATAAGCCTTCAGCATTACAGAAATTAATGGAAAGTTTTAGTTTTGTTTTTTTATCATTGTGCTCCAAAGAAATATTCTGGAAATGGTAAGTGCTGTTTCAAAACTGCTACAATCCAAAGACACAATGTGACATTCTATACCTTGGGGGAGTGTAGTGTAACCCCATATTCTTCATTTTCATATAACCGTGATCTTACATATAAAGCATGCCTTGAAGGTATCAGGGGAAAGGTTATGATCTGCTCAAAGTAATTTCTTTATCCATATACGTGTATCATTAATGCATATGAAGTTATGAGAATCGTGTTGGATGGTGGTCACTAAAGCATGCTGTAAGTTGGGGAATCTGCCAGATATTAGCCCCCTTGAGGCAACAGCAAGGAAAGTAACCATCGCCCAGGCAGGGTGTCAAACCAGCCATCAACAGCCATTGTCCAGCAAGGGAGCTACAACGCAATGACTCATGTGCATGAGGCCCCAAAAAGGGAATTGCTAAACCTTGCTTGGAGAGACTCAGCAATGCCCCCAAGACACACCTGGACTTGCGTTCTACAAGCACATGGATTGAGGGTATAAAACAGACAGAGTGGACACATACTGGGCCCTTCTCCTACCCCCACCTATGCTGCAAGCAACCAAGACACTGAGAAAAAGACAAGATTTCAACACAGTAGATTGGTCCAGGTTAAAGGAACAGACCTGTGCATTAAGGACTTCAATATGTGTTTGAAGGGGGATTGACAGTTGAGACCATGTGCTTATATTTTATTTTATTTCGGTAACCACTCTGACTTTTTAAGCTTTGACTTATAATCACTTAAAGTTCTTTATAGTTAATAAATCTGTTTGTTTGTTCCACTTGAAGCAGTACGTTTGGTTTGAAGCATGTCAGAAACTCCCCTTGGGATAACAAGCCTGGTACAGATCAATGTTAAATTGATGAACTCATAGAAGCTTGCAGTGTCCAGAGGGCATAACTGGACACTGCAAGATGGATGTTCCTAGGGTTGTGTCTGGGACCGGAGGAGATATTAGCTAGTGTCATTCGGTTGAAAGTAGCTGGGAGTAGCTTACATGCCAGAGGCTGTGTGTGCAGTGGGGGTCTCACAGCAGAGCAGGGTAAGGCTGGCTCCCAGAGTCAAGGATTGGAGTGACCTAGCAGATCACTGGTCCGGATAAAATTGAGTTCAGGGAGGCCAAATGTTCAGCAAGTAAATTTTCAGAAAGTGGGTCAGACAAATCAAATCTGAAGAGACGTGTTTGAGAAAGGCAAAAAGGCAGGGGAGCAGCTCATTTTGTGGCAGACCAGGGAGGAGTGGAGACCTGCTATTGGCAGCTCCAGTGGAGCTGAGCTGAGGTAGGCAGAATCACTCCTGAACAACTGCCCGAAGGTCCCTCCCTGAGGGAAGGGATAGTGTGCTGCAGGGACATCCTGAGAGGGAAGCATTCACTTTTAAACTAGGATTTAAACTTGGTTTGCCAGGGGTGGACACCTAAGCCCAGAGGTAAGTGGGGCAGTGGGATACCAAGAGGAAACACAAGGAAGAGTTTACAACAGAAGAGGCTTCCTGATTCATACTGAGGAAGTACGGCAATCGGCTAGTTATCTTAGATACCTGTACATGAACGCTGGAAGCCTGGGAAACAAGCAGGAAGATTTAGAAATCCTGGCACAGTCAAGGAACTATGAGAAGTGGTGGGGTAACTCACATGACTGGAGCACTGTCATGGATGTGTATAAACTGTTTAGGATGGACAGGCGGGGGGAAAAAGGTGTAGGAGCTGCACTGTATGTAAGGGAGTAGTGTGATTGTTCAGAGCTCCAGTAGGAAACTGGAGAAAAGCCTCTTGAGTGTCTTTGGGTTAAGGTTAGAGGTGAGAGCAACAAGGGTGCTCTCGTGGTGGGCATCTGCTATAGAACACCAGACCAGGGGGATGAAGTAGACCAGGCTTTCTTCAGATAACTAATAGAAGTTTCCAGATCACAGGACCTGTTTCTCATGGGGGACTTTAATAACCCAGCATCTGCTGGGAGAGTAATACAGAAGTGCTGAAACAATCCAAGAAGTTGTTGGAGACTGTTGGGGACAACTGATCTGCCACCTTTGAGAGCATGGACACATGGGCTGTCTGTGCTCGGCCCCAGATGCCCCATCTCGCATCTCCACATCGCCCCACACATGCTCCACCTCTTCCTGTCCCTGCTCCACTCCTATGCCAAGGCCCCCACTTCTTCACTCTGAATCCTTCCTCTCCTCCCTTGAGAGGCCACCACAACCCACCACTCACCTCTTGCAATGCCCATGGCCACCCAGTAGCCATGGCATTCACTGGGTCTCGACTCCCTCTTCTCGTTCACCCGCCTCACTAAGTCCCTTCTCTCTTGCACCCCACTTCACAATGCTTGCTAGTCCTTCCTCTTCTCTATCCTGATCCCTTCACCTCCAAGGCCCCTACCACCTGTCACTCTCCAGTGAAAAACATGAGCTTACATTGTACAGATCGCTATGCAGTGCAAGACATTATAAGGTTGGGTTTATGCTCCAGTGGGGGATGTTGGCCTGGGGAGCTGGGAAATCGGCTAGTGTCTGCTGTTTACATTTTCATTTTTGTTATATTTTTGTTATATATTACTCTCCCATAACACAGGAACTAGGGGTCAAAAATTCAAATTAATCGTAGCAGGTTTAAAACGAACATAAGGAAGTATTTTTTCACGCAATGCACAGTCATCCTTTGAAACTCTTGGCTAGAGGATGTTATGAAGGCTAAGACTATAACAGGGTTCAAAAAAGAACTAGATAAGTACATGGGTAGGTCCATGAGTGGCTATTAACCAAGATGGGCAAGAATGCAAAACCATGCTCTGAAGTGTCCCTAACCTCTGTTTGCCAGAAGCTGGGAAGGGGCGACAGAGGGTGGCTCACTTAATGAATACCTGTTCTGTTCATTCCCTCTGAAGCACCTGGAATTGGCCACTGTCAGAGGACAGGACACTGGGCCAGATGGAACATTGGTCTGACCCACGATGGCTGTTCCTATGTTCTTATAGTGACTTTATGGAAATATGCTTAGAATGTGTTTTATGCTACATATGCCATGTAACATATCTCAAAGGTTATGATCTACTGAATGTTATGAATGTTATGAATGTTGGCTGTGTACTGGCTTGATTTCTAAATAACCTTAGTAGAGCATTTGGTCAGTTCCTGGAGAAAGGAATGTTGAAATTAAATACCTAATCAAGAAACACTTAAAGGACAATGGATCTTCAAATGCTCCAATCCACATAAGAAGTCTACTTGAGGATGTTCAAGGTAGCATGTAAACAATGGATGCTACCTGTAAAAACAGTGAGTCATGCATGGACATGTGACTTGCCCAGGTGACTCCTAAATTCCATCTTGGAGCTGGACTTTGCATAGGAGTGAGGAGGGGGTCTCCACCCACAATAGAAAGTCTATTTAAACCCCTGGGAGACCCCCCCATTTTGTTTTCAGCTGGCTAAAGGGAGAGCCTCTCCACCCCCAAGGATACTTGGAAGAAATTGGGACAAAGGGCAGTGATTGCAAGGGGTGTGAGTGATTGCTGGACCCAGGGTAAAAGGAGTTTAGTCTGTAAAAGGGAGCATTCTAAAACTGGTGAGGATCTTATCTGTATTCAGTTTGATTAGACACAGATTTGCGCATTTTATTTTATTTTGCTTGGTGACTTACTTTGTTCTGTCTAGTATCAGAGGGGTAGCCGTGTTAGTCTGAATCTGTAAAATGCAACAGAGGGTCCTGTGGCACCTTTAAGACTAACAGAAGTATTGGGAGCATTAGCTTTCGTGGGTAAGAACCTGACTTGCATCTGAAGAAGTGAGGTTCTTACCCACAAAAGCTTATGCTCCCAATATTTCAGTTAGTCTTAAAGGTGCCACAGGACCCTCTGTTGCTTTGTTCTGTCTGTTACTACTTGGAACCCCTTAAATCCTACTTTCTGTATTTAATAAAATCACTTTTTATTATTAATTAACTCAGAGTATATATTAATACCTTGGGGAGCAAACAGCCATGCATATCTCTCTATCAGTGTTTTAGAGTGCAAACAATTTAGAGTTTACCCTGCATATGCTTTATACAGGGTATAACGGATTTATTTGGGTTTAGACAACATTGGAAGTAGGGCATCTGAGTGTTAAAGACAGGAACACTTTTGTTAGCTGCTTTCAGGTAAACCTGCAGCTTTGGGGCAAGTAATTCAGACCCTGGGTCTGTGTTGGAGCAGATGGGAGTGTCTGCCTCAGCAAGAGAGGGTGCTGGGGCCCCGAGCTGGCAGGGAAAGCACGGGTAGTGGTAGTCTTGGCACATCGGGTGTCAGCTCCCAGGGGGGTTCTGTGATCCAACCCGTCACACTTATAAAGAGCAAATTTTTTAGGGGTTCTTTGTCCAAGGTTTTCCTTATCCCTCTGGAGTCACAGCATTATGGAAAGGTATTACCCGAACCTGATACTTTGGTGAATATTTAGCTAATGGATATAACTGTATGGTTGCAAGGAAGTAACACCAATGTTTATCAACTTTCAATTGTATTTTGGATTTAATCAACACCATGTTCCCTTTGGACTCATGAAGGAATTTTTCTGTGGAAAGAGTTGTGCTAAACCTTCATAAACTGATTAGGTGAATTATTTCCAATATTTGGCCTTTGTAGTCATATTGGGGAGGGACGGGAATCATTGGAAAAGTCCTCAGGGAATGGGGGGAATAGCTGACTGAGAAGATGGAGACTGACACCCCAGTGAGAATATGTGTAGAACTGGCAGGAATAGGGGAGGGAAAAGATGACGGTGTGGAGGACACCTCCAGCCAGTTCAATGGGCCTGAAATAACCACAGCCCTCAACAGCATCCAGAATGCATTCAGCCAGGGAATGGCTATCCTGATTCACAACACAATTCAGGAACGCTGGGCAGACCAGCTGATCCATCATGACTAAGTTTAAGTTTTTGTCACAGACTTTTGCGGGCAATAAACAATTTTTCACTGAAGCCAGTGACCTGTCTGTGCTCCGGAGCTCCTGTCACAGACCCACCATCACAGAGCTCCATGTACCCCCACCACCCAAAGCGGCTGAGAGCTGCTGGTTCCTGGGCGACCCATGAGATCTGAGAGCTTGGGGGTCCCCGCCGGCTGACAGCTCTCATACCTCCACCCTGGGGCTCAAGGGGAAAATGTCACGGAAGTCTCTGAAAGTCACAGATTCCGTAACTGTCATGACATAATCTTATCCTTAGCCATTCTTATGAACAACTCGCTGTGGTGAATGGGTAAGTGATGGAATCCCAGCTACAGATGCAATGGCCACACTTTGGACAGGAGTCACAACAGTCTCTGACTTATTCGAGACAGTAGAATTTTTTACGTCTATACCCAGAATGTCAGCTAGCCATTGTTAAGTGCCGAAGGGGTTGTTGTTGTCTCGGTAATGCTATTCAGAGTGCTCAGTGCTTGTGTTCTTGGAGCTCCAGTGTTATCAGTAACAGTAGACAAGGCAGCCTGCTCATTCAGACAGACCTCAATGTTACTCATAAAGAAAGACCGCAGGCACGGTTCAGTGACAAAGGCACTCAGCCAGGTTTATTGCCCTCAAGGCATCGCCAGGGTGCCCTGCCTCTGTGGTCACAGGTATGCTAACACCTGAGTGCTGAGTGGCTCAGTCAGCAGCAGGAGTCTCTGCTGTCCCCTACGCTACCAGAACATTTAGATCCAATTATACAAAAAAATAATGCTAACTAATAATAAAGCTTTTAAATTTAAATATTAATTTACAATTTACTTGAATTCGGTAACCAAGGTTGTGGCCTGGCCTAAAGGAATTTCTAGGATATTATCAGGGTGCTTGTCTCTGATCTACAGAGAGCTCCCCAGAACAAGCTAGCCTTGCCGATCCTTGAAGGAACATGGATACAGTCCTCCAATCAAGAATAGGCACCCAAGCAGTGGTTTCTTTGAAAACAGAAACATTTATTTAGAAATGAGTGGTTACAATAATAGATCAGGAAACAACAGAGTTCAAATAATAACAGTTACAGTTAAGAGACTGGAGCGGCGTGGCAAATAAAGGACACAGACTCTATAACATATAAGAATATAACAATATAACCATTCACTTAATACTTTATAAGAAACAGGCAGTCCTTGAACTTACGACACAATTGGTTCCTGAACATTCAAAACAGTAAAGGCAAAATTCCTGCTACAAGGCCACACAAAGGATTAAGGTGAGGTACCCCAACATTTACACACTGAGATGAACAACTGGGATAAACAAGTTTCATAACATCTGTTTGTTACCTCCCCTTGTTCCTGATATCTTAACAAAACATCCCTATTCATTACTTTGTCAAACCACCTTCTCCTGTACTAGACTGGGGTGGATCTGCAGTAGCTGGAATATATTTAGGTAAATATCTAGTGCCCAGTACACTAGCAACAACATTGCCAAGTTCATCTACTGGACAGTGAACTTCTGAATATCTGCTTTAATACCTGCCATGACTTTGGATCAATGCCTCTGATTCAGGCCTCAGATCTTACACAAGGCCCAGTGCTCCAGGCTCCCTCTACCTACCACACTAGTCAGTCCTAGGAGAATACCTGAAGCCTCTCTAATCCGGCCCCTCCACGTTGATAACCTATTTGAAAGGATAGGCAGGGACTTTGTGGGGCTCCTAGAGAAGAGTGCTACGAGATATCAATATACCCTTGTTATCCTTGACTACACTCTGCATACTCCAAAGCCATCCCCTTGTGCTCCACCAGTGCACCCACCATAACAAATGAGCTTATGGAATTATTCTCCCAAGTGGTAATACCCCGAGAAATCCTTACTGATCAAGGACCTTGTGATGTTATTGACATAAACTGTGACCGTATAGATCATTGTTGCAATAACTGTTATATATTTGCAGCAAATATTGTACAAAGGTTGTCGAGTGAGGTGTCTATGACAAGGGTATGATTTGCTCATTATGATTATGCTGTCTGTATGTGTGTATAATTTTTGTAGTTCAAGTTATCAATATTAACTATGTATTTGTATCTCAATGTGTTTTGATTCTAAATAGCATCAGTGAAGCATTTGGTACGGTTCTTGAGAAAGGACTATTCTCAGTGAGTGACCAATCAAGAAACACTTAACTGACAATGGACTTTGGGAGATGCCAGTCCACATCTGAGCTTTTCTGGGAACATTCAAATTAACATGTAAACAATGGCATCGGCCTGTAAACTGAGTCATGAATGGACATGTGACTTGCCCATGTGACTCCAGACTCCATCTTGCTGCTGTGATTTCCACAGTAAGAACAGAGGGGTGTCCTTCCACATGGCAGAGGATATAAAAGACCCCGGAAACCCCACCATTGTGTCTTCAATCCTGCTTCTTGCCTCTGGAGCAACTTTGCTACAAGCTGAAGCTCTGAACAAAGGACTGAATGACCCATCCCAGCTGTGGATGTACTCCAGAGACTTGATTTGAACCTGCAGTTTATTATATCACTGCTAGAAGCCTGAACTAAGAACTTTGACATTACTGTATGTAATTGATTGAATTTTACCAATTCTAGCTCTCATCTATATTATTTTTCTTTTATAAATAAACCTGTAGATTTTAGATTCTAAAGGATTGGCAACAGCATAATTTGTGGGTAAGATCTGACTTACCTGGGTCTAGGCCTTGCTCCTTTGGGATTGGGAGAACCTTTCTCTTTTACTGGGGTATTGGTTTTCATAACCAATCGTCCCCATAACGAGTGTCACTGGTGGTGATACTGGGAAACTGGAGTGTCTACAGGAATTGCTTATATGACTTCTGGATAGCCAGTGGGGTAAAACCAAAGTCTTCAATGTTTGGCTGGTTTGTTTGCCTTCGTGTGCAAAGGAACCCCAGCCTTGGGCTGTAACTGCCCTGCTCTAAGCAATTTGTCCTGACTTAATACTCTCAGAAGTGTCCCACCAAAGGCAGCATCATTACAGACCTAAATTTACTTTACAACTAATGAAATACCTGTGGAATCTACTGAGGTTAAAGACATTCAGAACGTCGATCCATCATCCCCAGAGTGATGGGATGGTAGAGAGAGTTCACAGAATTTTAATGACAGTGTTAAAGAAATTTGTAGTCTCGGATGCCAAACATTGGAACCAACTTTTCCCCTGCCACCTTTTTGCTATCAGGGATGTGTCTCAAGCCTCCAAGCGTTCTTTCTCCCTTTGAACTGCTGTCTGGGAAGCAACCTCGAGGCTTTCCAGACGTGCTTGGAGAAACATGGAAGAACAAAAACCGCAGTCCAATACATTTTTCAATTAAAGAATCACCTCAAGACTTTGCAGGCATTTGCTAGAAGAATTTTGCTAAATGCACAACAGGTAAAGAGAAGGCCTATACCAAAGGGTCCAGCTGTGAGTTTTCAAACTGGGAAACTGAATGTTAGTGTTACTACCAAGCTTTCTGTTCAAATTATTGGTTCGATGGCAGGGACTGTTTGAGGTAGTTGGGCATGTGAGACATTGATGGACCTATCCTCCAGGAACTCTTTGGACCTATCCTGGTCCAAAAAGGATATTGTGAAGGCCGAGACTATAATTGGTCCCTACTGCCTTTGTGCCTTTAATCACCCGAGTCCCACTGAATGTGGATGGACATTGGGCACTTAATTCACATCTGTGCCTCTGAACCTCTTCCTCTGTCCTCCCTATCCAAATTACAGCCTGTGCGGTTACTCTAGCAGTCCGCAGGCTTCGGGGCACATGCTGATCACTGAAGGGGCTGCTCCTGGCCACAGCATGTTAGTGCACTCTGGGTTTTTATCATTAAGCAGGGACAATCTGTGCTACCCCCTGTCTGAGAGAGGCTATCAGATGGGATTGAAACAAGGATGTGCGACAAGGAGAAACCTTTACATTGCATGTCGTGTTACAGGGATTCCATGCAGGGCTCGTCAGCCGGGAGGATAAGGAGAATGATGCTCAGATTCTGTAACTATGGGCAGCAGCAGGGAAATGCTGATATAAAGGAATACATCTAAAACCTGTCTCTTCCTTTTCTCTCCGGGGTTTCAGTTGTACCGGACCACTCTATGAAGTCTGTGAGACAATCTGAACCACTGTTATCGGAGAATCATGTCTTCACTCCCAAGGGAACCTCTCAGGCTGAAATTCTCCAAGGTCTATTTTCTGCTCTTTCCACTGCTAATGGAGCCAAGGGAATTGTCCAGGAGTCCAGGCCAACCTGCGAGTCTCCAGGGACTGTACTGGGGAATCATAAAGGTTGTGGTTCAGCACGCAAGTGTTAGATGTGTGAGATTCAGACACTGATAATCAGGGCTCTGCCTTCTTGTTGCAGGAAGGAGATTTCCTCTCTCTGCTGAGCGGGATTTCAGTGAGTTGCTTCTTTCTGAAATATAGTTAGTGCAAAGGGCCCAGGAAGGGTTCCAAGGGTAAAGTTAAGAACCATCTGGGCAGGAATTCACCAGCACGGCAACTTGAACTGTTTAGTATTGTCAGAAATACCAAGGGATTTACCTGGTAAAATTGGAACTACAAATGTTATGGAAATAGATTAGACAAATATTAGTTGTTAAGATCAGATCCTCATCTCTTACTGTGTCCTTCTATCTGTTTCAGTAGCTTCCTTTTTTTGGGTGGTGCTTTTTTTTCTTGTTTGCTCACGTTTCCCAAAACAGCAATTTCATTGCCCTGTTATGAAGTACAGCCAAAGCCTCTGCAGTGGGTATCTGTGTTACCAGAGGGTTCACAACAGGAATGTGTTGCACACTGGCCAGATCATGCTCT
Organism: Chrysemys picta bellii; assembly: GCF_011386835.1. Classification (NCBI taxonomy): domain Eukaryota; kingdom Metazoa; phylum Chordata; order Testudines; family Emydidae; genus Chrysemys; species Chrysemys picta. Next base: position 352,427,698 of record NC_088791.1, read on the forward strand.
CACATTCTGCTTTCATTGGATCACTCCTGATTTACACAGGCCTCCCTGAGAGCACAATTAGGGTCCACATGTTTCGAAATCCCCATAATTCATGCCCAGTCTCAGAGCACCACATAAACTGGGTGTTTCCTTCAGACTCCTTAACAGAATAGTGCTCTCTGTAGCACAACCCAAGGCCGTGATTTTTGCCTCTTGGAGCCAAAAGTTAAACACTAAGGGAGAATCTGGTCCCATTGACATCAATGGCAAAACTCCCAACACGGATAGGAGTTCACCCTAAATCCACATGAAGAGATTTAAGAAAATGACCTGATTCACACCAAACATGAGCCTCCAGTGACTTCAAAAGCAGTTGTCTCATAGCCTCTAAGGACGGGTGAGCTCGTTTGGATCAAAGAAGAACTGACAGGAGAGTTGCTGAAATCTCAAACTGACAGGCTTAGAGGGAAGAACAATGACTATAACGTCTTGTTGTTTTTTTCACGAGGGAGAGGGGTCTGCTCTCTCTGTGCCCCTGCAGCTCTGGTTTTTGAGTGGATGAGACGTACCAAAAAGCAGTAAAAAGAAAAGCATGAATCTGGCTTACAGGAAACCAAGTGCTGTTGGAAATCTCACTGGTGGAGATCCAGGAATGTATAGTGTGCGGGGGGGGGGGGGAAGGGAGGGAGAGGAATGTGCAGTATACAGATCACAGTCATGTTCAGTCCTCAAACTGGGTGCAATAGGGAATGGACATCCTGCCTAATTCCCAGACCAAGGAGGTGTAACAAGGCCTCCTGGGGCGGGGGGATGTCTCAGGCAGTAACAGAATGTGGACCACATTGTAGCAGAGTGTCTCTGACCCTGTCCCACATCCGGACCATCCCTCCTCCCATGAGAAACCCCATTACAGTGTCATGGTAACATCAACAACTGACAACACAGAAAAAGCAGCCTCAGGAAGGGGTGTCTGGTTTCTAACGGTTTGCAATACGTTAATGCTTTGTGTCATTTTGAGCAAGAGTTACTCACACTGGCTTCTTTTAGTCTCAACACCCTCTCTCCCTCCCACCAGTCCTGTCCCTCTCTGCTTCCCTGCACAGGCTGAGCTGCTGCTGGGGTTCCCTTTGCCCCCTGAAAGGCAGTTCAGGCTGATCTTCCCCATTGAGTTTAGTCTAGTCTGAGGAGATATTTCTGTGAGCTGTCACTGTGGTGTCTGTACCTGGTTTTGCTGCTAGGTGAGGGGTATCTCTCTGTAGCATGGCTGGTAGTTGTGGGGGTGAGGTACATACATGGACAATTATGACTGGAAATAAGGGGTTCATTGTTTAAATGCGGAGAGTAAGCATTGGAACAATTTAGCAAGGTTCTTGGCAGATTCTCCATCACAGAGAATTTTTTAAACAGGGTTTGATGTTTTCCTAAAAGATATGCTATAGGAACAATTTTGGGAAATTCTCTGGCTTGTCCTCTACAGAAAGTCAGAACAGATGATCAAAGTGGTCCCTTGGAATCTTTCAACATGTCCACAGGAGTCAGCTGGATGCAGTTTGCCTTCAAGCTGGTCCCTGTGCTTACTTAAGGTATTTTTTTTCTATTCAGTGGAGTCCAGATTAATGTGGGCTGGTCACATGCCCTTGTAGAGTCATAGTATCCATTATTTAAAGGCTGTCTGCAGCGTTCTCAGGAAGCCTGAGATGAGTTTTACCTATTAGCTCATTGCCCTCAATAGGCCCTTCCAAACCAGCTCTTTAGACTGAAAACTTCTTGCCAAGTGGGTTTCCCTCAGGTGGAACTACATTTCAATTACAGATACATAGACAATATTCAGTTGGGGACCGACTGGCTAAGCAGCAGTTCTGCAGAAAAGGACCCGGGGATTACAATGGATGGGAAGCTGGATATGAGTCAGCAATGTGCCCTTGTTACCAAGAAGGCTAATGGCATATGGGGCTGCATTAGTAGGTGCATTGCCAGCAGATCGAGGGATGTGGTTATTCTCTTCTATTCGGCACTGATGAGGCCATATCTGGAGTACTGCATCCAGTTTTGGGCCCCCCATTATAGGAAGGAAGTGGAAAATTAGAGAAAGTCCATCAGAGGGCAACGAAAATGATCAGGGGGATTGGGCGGATGACATTCAAGGAGAGGCTGAGGGAACTGGGCTTGTTGCCACCTCCCTACTCACCCCTTTTTTTAGATGGACAATACTAAAAAGTGCCCAGCACTCTTCTCACACAGTAGATGCATGGGGCAGAGGGGACCTGACCATCTGGAGCTTGTGCCTGACCGCTTGAGATTGGCTTGTGCCCTGAAACACTTTGGCATCTAGGATTTCCAAAATATTTATTTACCTGTAACTATTGTAACTGGATAGTCTCAATTCCCGTGTAAATGTCCAAAACCTTCCCGATTCTAATTTAGCTCAGAGCCTCAACTATCTCTTGTGGCAACGAGTTCCTCCATCTAATTTGGGCATTCCTTTGTTTATCTGTTTTGAATATGCCACATTTCAGTTTAATTGAATGTCCTTTTGATTTTGTGTTATGAGACAGGGAAAACACATTCTCAGTCTACACTCTCCTAGTCAGTATTGTATAGATTTTTCTCATATCTCCTCTTATTCATCACCTTTGTAAGGTGATAATCCCAGTTTTTTCAACCTCTCTCCATGTGAGAGTTTCCCCGGGCCCATTAACATTCTCATTGCCCTTGTCTGAATCTCTCTAGTTCTGCAATATCCTGTGTGAGAAGAGTGCCCAGTACTACACAGAGGAGTCCAGAGGATAGTGAAACATAGATGGATTGATCTCATGGCATTGTATTTATGTATGATTCTCATCCCACTCCTCCTGGATCCCAATATTTGCTTAGTCTGTGTCCATGCTTGCACTGTGAGCAGAGTTTCACAGAGGTGTGTACCATGATGCCCAGGTCACTGTCCTGAGTTCATACCATTCAATTAGAACCCTAGCAGGTATTTGAGGACTTCAACCATATTCCTCCAATGGGCATACACATTGCTGTTATTGACATCAAAGTTTCTCTACCATCATGCTGCCCACTCACCTGGCTTGGTTAGCTCCCTCTGAGGACTTCTCTGGACTTGACTATGACCAAAAGAATCTGATGCCATCTCTAAATGTTGCCACCTCCCTACTCACCCCTTTTTTTAGATGGACAATAACTGTAAAATATTTACCATGCTATTTGTTATACAGTGTGTAAACCCCCTCAATATTGGGCCCCACACTACAAGAAGGATTTGGAAAAATTGGAAAAAATCCAACGGAGGGCAACAAAAATGATTAGGAGTCTGGAGCACATGACTTATGAGGAGAGGCTGAGGGAACTGGGATTGTTTAGTCTCCAGAAGAGAAGAATGAGGGGGGATTTGATAGCAGCCTTCAACTACCTGAAGGGGGGTTCCAAAGAGGATGGAGCTTGGCTGTTTTCAGTGGTGGCAGATGACAGAACAAGGAGCAATGGTCTCAAGTTGCAGTGGGGGAGGTCCAGGTTGGATATTAGGAAAAACTATTTCACTAGGAGGGTGGTGAAACACTGGAATGTGTTACCTAGGGAGTTGGTGGAGTCTCCTTCCTTGGAGGTTTTTAAGGCCCGGCTTGACAAAGCCCTGGCTGGGATGATTTAGTTGGGAATTGGTCCTGCTTTGAGCAGGGGGTTGGACTAGATGACCTCTTGAGGTCCCTTCCAACCCTGATATTCTATGATTCTATGATAATATGCTTCTCTCCCTTCACAGGCACCTTGAGAATTTCTTAGCACAACTGATGCATCGACCATCTCATGGCAGCTCTCAACCTCACCCTCTCTGACCCTTCAACCTTCATCCTAACGGGAATCGCTGGCCTGGAAACTGTCCACATCTGGATTTCCATCCCTTTCTCTACATTCTACATTATCAGCCTGTTTGGAAATTTCACAGTTCTGTTTGTTGTAGGCAAAGAGCAGACCCTGCACAAGCCAGTCTAATAGGATTGAGAGTTTAGACTGAGTGCTTATATTTTATTTTATTTTGGTAACCACTCTGACTTGTTAAGCTTTGACCTATAATCAATTAAAATACTTTATAGTTAATAAATCTGTTTGTTTGTTCCACTTGAAGCAGTTTGTTTGGTTTGAAGCATGTCATAGACTCATAGAATCATAGAATATCAGGGATGCAAGGGACCTCAGGAGGTCATCTAGTCCAACCCCCTGCTCAAAGCAGGACCAATCCCCAACTAAATCATCCCAGCCAGGGCTTTGTCAAGCCCGGAATTAAAAACCTCGGGATAACAAGGGACTCCCCTTGGGATAACAAGCCTTGTACATATTAATTCCTTTGTTAAATTGTTGAACTCATATAAGCTTCCAGCGTACAGAGGGGAAACAGGACACTGCAAGACGGAGGTTCCTAGGGTTGTGTCTGGGACCGGAGGAGATATTGGCTACTGTCATTCGGCATCCAGTAGCTGGGAGCAGCTTACATGCTAGAGGCTGTGCGTGAACAGCCCAGGAGTGGGGGTTCTCACAGCAGAGCAGGGTAAGGCTGGCTCCCAGAGTCAAGGATTGGAGTGACCTAGCAGATCACTTCTCCGGATAACATCAGAGGGGAACGTCACACAAAGATCTATACAAAGCAGCAGTATTACTTCCCAAAGGCACTGAACTTGTAGCTAATTTAAAATTGAGTTCAAAGAAGCCAAACATTCAGCAAGTAAATTTTCAGAAAGTGGGTCAGACAAATCAAATCTGAAGAGAAGTGTTTAAGAAAGGCAAAAAGGCAGGGGAGCAGCTCATTTTGTGGCAGACCAGGGAGGAGTGGAGACCTGCTATTGGCAGCTCCAGTGGAGCTGAGCTGAGGGAGGCAGAATCACTCATGAACAACTGCCCGAAGGTCCCTCCCTGAGGGAAGGGATAGTGTGCTGCAGGGACATCCTGAGAGGGAAGCATTCACTTTTAAACTAGGATTTAAACCTGGTTTGCCAGGGGTGGACACCTAAGCCCAGAGGTAAGTGGAGTAGTTGGATACCGGGAGGAAACACAAGGAGGAGTGTACAACAGGCGAGGCCTCCTGATTCATACTGAGAAAGTAGGGCAATCGGCTAATTATCTTCGGTACCTGTACATGAACGCTGGAAGCCTGGGAAACAAGCAGGATGAATTAGAAATCCTGGCAGAGTCAAGGAACTATGAGAATTGGTGGGTTAACTCACATGACTGGAGCACTGTCATGAATGTGTATAAACTCTTTAGGATGGACAATCGGGGGGAGAAAGTGGAGGAGCTGCACTGTATGTAAGGAAGTAGTGTGATTGTACAGAGTTCCAGTATGAAACTGGAGAAAAGCCTGTTGAGTGTCTTTGGGTTAAGGTTAGAGGTGAGAGTAACTGGGTGGGAGTCTGCTATAGACCACCAGACCAGGAGGATGAGATAGACAAGGCATTCTTCAGATAACTAAGAGAAGTTTCCAGATCACAGGCCCTGGTTCTCATGGGGGACCTTAATAACCCCAGCAACGGCAGGGAGAGTAATACAGAAGTGCAGAGAAAATCCAGGAAGTTTTGGGAGAGTGTAAGGGACAACTTCCTAATGCAAGGGATGGAGGAACCAACTAGAGGCCATACTTCTCTTCACCTGCTGCTCACAAACAGACTGGGGACTGACTGGCTAAGAGGCAGTTCTGCAGAAAAGGACCTGGGTAATACAATAGATGATAAGTTGGATAAGAGTCAACAGTTTGCCCTTTTTGTGAGAAGGCAAACAGCATATTGGGCTGCATTTCTAAGAGCGTTGCCAGAAGATCAAGGGAAGTGATTATACTCCTCGATTCGGCACTGATGAGGCCATATCTGGAGTACTGCATCCAGTTTTGGGGCCCCCACTATAGAAAGGATGTGGACAAATTGGATTGAGTCCAATGGAGGGCAACAAAAATTATTAGAGGTTTGGGGCACATGACTTATGAGGGGACATGGGCTTATTTAGTGTGCAGAAGAGAAGAGTGAGGGGGAATTTGATAGCAGCCTTCAACTATCTGAAGGGGGGTTCCAAAGAGGATGGAGCAAGGCTGTTCTCAATGGTGGCAGATGACAGAACAAGGAGCAAAGGTCTCCAGTTGCAGTGGGGAGGTCTAGTTTGGATATTAGGAAAAACTATTTCACTAGAAGGATGGTGAAGCACTGGAATGGGTTACCTAGGGAGGTGGTGGAATCTCCATTCTTAGAGGCTTTTGAGGCCCGGCTTGACAAAGACCTGGCTGGGATGATTTAGCTGGGGTTGGGCCTGCTTTCAGCAGGGTGTTGGACTAGATGACCTCCTGAGGTCCCTTCCAACCCTAATCTTCTATGTTTTGATCTCTCATACGAATGCTGAACTTTATTGTTACCCTTCATTTGCTGTTTGGACTGCCTCAGCAGGGGAGAGCCCTTGGACTTAGCTGGCCCTAGGAGGTTGGACCTTACCACAGGAAGAGGCAGTTGCTGTCTGAGATGAAAGGAGAACGACCTTGCTACAGGCAGCTACCAGAATGTGCCTTGGGGTGATCAGACACCCTTCATGCTCCCTTACACCAGATGGAGACCTTGGGATATTCACAGGGAGGTGGTAGGAAGTAGCCCAGGTAGGGCCACCTTACATAGGTGGCAGACATTATAGGCCAGGGGAGGCTAAACCTCCCCTGTGGCACAATCGCTGCTCTGCCACCTTTGAGACCACGGACACATGGGCTGTGGTGGCCCTGCCTGCACTCGGCCCCAGATGCCCCATCCTGATTCTCCACAAGGCCCCACCCATGTTCCTCCTCTTCCTGTCCCTGCTCCACTCCTCTGCTGAGGCCCCCACTGGTTCTCTCTGAATCCTTCCTCTCATCCTCTGAGAGGCCACCACAGCCCACCACTCACTAAGCCTTTCCCCTCTAGCAATGCCTGTGGCCACCTGGTAGCCATGGCATTCACTGGGTCCCGACTTTCTCATCTCCTTCACCCCCCTCGTCCATGCCCCTCCCACCAAGAGCTCACTAAGTCCCTTCTCTCCTCCACCCCACTTTGCAATGCTTGCTAGTCCTTCCTCTCCTCCACCCTGATCCCCTCAGCCCCAAGGCCCCAACCACCTGCCGCTTGCCAGTGAAAAACATGAGCTTTCATTGTACAGATCCCTATGAAGTGAAAGACATTATAATTTGGGGTTTATACTCCAGTCGGGGATCTGAGCCTGAGGAGATGGGAAATTGACTAGTGTCTGCTGTTTATATTGGGGTGGCTTATATAAGCCCTTTGATAGCTCAGTTTGGGTACGTGGCACCATTTGCTCTTGTGTTGGGTGATAATAGGGCCTGGAGAAGGTGAATTACCAGCAAAGCAAAGCGAAAATGGGCCAGCCCACCACAGTGGTTAGAGGGGTGCAGAAATTCCCTCGCATCCCAGACTGCATAACAGGGTTGGCAATCCATCACATTCGTACCCTGTGGAGCCCAAATTATGCCCCCAGGCATCTGTGATGCAAACATGGGGAAGGGACTGTACCTTGAAGGAAAGATCCAGATGTAGCACTTGTTTGATTCCTTTACCACTGTGTTCTCACCCCAGCAGGGAACACCTACCTAAAATACCACCAGAGTGACATGGCCCCAGGACAACAGATTAGGAAAACTCTGTGGCTGTTCCCTCATAAAATGTGGGATACCATGTGAGATGATCTCCAGGTAATTTTGGTCCTGGGAGTGGTGAAGGAATCACATAGTGAGTGGAGAAGTCCCACTTTATTAGGTCTGATGCAGGATAACACAACCCATTGAGTGTTGATGCTTACATGATGCAGAGAGTAGACAAACTACTAGAACTGTTGGGAGCTGCAAGAAATCCATCCACTTTAGACCTAACAAAGGGACACTGGCAGATTCCTTTGATGCCAGAAGCCTTTTCCACACCTTTTGACTTGCATGTGTTCAGGATCACATCATTTGGCCTTGACAGGGTGACAGTGGTGTCTCAGAGGTTAATAGACTGGATATTACAACTGCATGGGCAGTATGCAGCAGTACACTCTCCGACCAATTGAAAATGGTTTTCGGTCCCGTATCTTGTAGCAGCATTCCCACACATAGTGCAGAGGGCAGTACATTACACACAGGAAAGAAAGCCACCATCAATTGCTGGGCTGAACAGTCTGCGATGTGCCCTGGCAATCTGAGCCCCTGCCATCAGTGAATCATTTCTTCACTGCTGCGGGAGGCTCTCAGGCTAAAGATTTCCAGGGTCTATTTTCTGCTTTTCCTCGTATTCACAGAGCTGAGGGAATTGTCTGGGAGTCCTGGCCAACCTAAGGGTCTGCAGGAACTGTACAGGGGAATCATAAAGTTTGCTGTCCAGCATGGTCCATGTAAGATATTTGAGGTTCCTACACTGATTTTCAGAGCTCTGTCTTTGTCTCACAGAAAGGAAACTTCCTCTCTCTGCTGAACAGGATTTTGGTGAGTTGCCTGTTTCTGCAGTGGGTATCTGTGTTACCAGAGGGTTCACAAGAAGAATGGCTTGCACACTGGCCAGATTCTGCTCTCACATTCTGTCTGCAGAGGGTCACTCCAGATTAACAATCGCCTCCCTGAGAGCACAATCAGGACCCGTGTGTTTTGGAATCCCCGTCTTTCTTGTCAGGTCTCAGAACACCACATTAACTGGGGGTTTCCTTCAGAACCTTTCAGAACCAAGACAGAACGGCGCTCTCTGTAGCAGGACCCGAATCAGTGATTTTTGCAGCTCGGAGCCGAAAATTAAACACTAAGAGTGAAATCTTGGTCGCACGGATATCAATGGCAAAACTCCCATCACGGCCAGAATTTCACCCTAAATCCACATGTAGGGACTTAAATAAATCTACTCTCTCCTAGTCAAAACAATGAGGAATCCTTGTAGCACCTTAGAGACTAACACATTTATTTGGGCATAAGCTTTCATGGGCTAGAACCCCCCACTTTATCAGATGCTACTAGTCAGTATTTTATAGACATTTTTCATATCCCCTCTTATTCATCATGTCTGTAATGTAACAATTCCCGTCTTTTCTAGCTCTCTCTGTATGAGAGTTTCCCCAGACCCTTGATCATTCCCTGAACCCCAGTAGTTCAGCCATATCCTGTGTGACAAAGGTGCCTAGTGCTACATACAGGAGTCCAGCGGAGGCTAAAACATTGACTGACTCATCTCATGGCATTGTGTTACCTATATGATTTCCCATCCCACTCCTCCTGCATCCCAGTGTTTTGATTAGTTTCTCTCTGTGCTTGCACCGTGAGCAGGGGTTTCACAGATGTGTGTACCATGATGCCTAGGTTCCTGTCCTGAGTTCATACAGCTAAATTTGAACCTTGTAAGGTGTTTGAGGAGTTCAAGATTTCCCCTTCTCTGGGCATACACATTGTAGATATTGACATCAACGTTTCTCTGCCGTCGTGTTGCCCATTCATCTCTCTTGGTTAGCACCCTCTGAGGACTTCTCTGGACTTGACTTTGACCTAATTAATCTGCTATCAGCAAATGTTGCCACCTCACTGCTCAGCCCCTGTCTAGATTGGTAACAACTATAAAATATTTACCCTACTATTTGTTATGATGTGAGTAACCCCCTTGCTGTGCTTCTCTCCCTTCACAGGCACTTTGAGCATTTCTGAGCCTCATTAATGTATCTTCCACCTCATGGCATGTTTCAACCACACCCCCTGTGACCCTTCAACTTTCACCCTAATGGGAATCCCTGACCTGCAAGCTGCTCACATCTGGATTTCCATCTCTTTCGCCACATTCTACATTATCGGCCTGTTGGGAAATTTCATGGTTCTTTTTTTTGTAGGCAAAGAATAGACCCTGTACAAGCCAATGTACATACTGTTCTGCTTGCTTGCACTCACAGACATCAGCGTGTCTATCCTGATTGTGCTGAAGGCACTGTGTATATTTTGGTTCAATTTGGTCAGTATGTGTGTATCATTTTTGTAGTTCAAGTTATGAATATTGGCTATGTACTTGTATCTCAATGTGTTTGGATCCATGTAGCATCTGTGAAGCATTTGGAAGGTTCTTGAGAAAAAACTAATCTCAGGAAGTGCCCAGTCAAGAAACACTTAACTGATAATGGACTTTCAGAGATGACAGTCCACATCTGAGCTTTCCTGGGAACGTTCAAACTAACGTAAACAATGGTGTCATCCTGTAAACTGAGTCAGCATGGACATGTGACTTGCCCATGTGACTCCAGATTCTATCTTGCTGCTCTGATTTCCACAGTAAGAATGGAGGGGTGTCCTTCCACATGGCAGAGGATATAAAAGGCCCTGGAGACCGCTCCATTTTGTCTTCAATCCTCCTTCTTGCCTCTGGAGGAACTTTGCTACAAGCTGAAGCTTTGAACAAAGGACTGAATGACCCATCCTACCTGGGGATGTACTCCAGAGACTTGATTTGAAACTGCAGTTTATTATATCACTGCTAGAAGCCTGAACCAAGAACTTTATCATTACTGTATGTAATTGATTCCATGTAACCTATTCTACCTCTCATCTATATTGTTTTTCTTTTATGAATAAACCTATATGTTTTAGATTCTAAAGGATTGGCAACAGCATGGTTTGTGGGTAAGATCTGATTTACCTGGGTCTAGGCCTTGCTGCTTTGGGATTGGGAGAATCTTTTTCTTTTACTGGGGTATTGGTTTTCATAACCATTCGTCCCCATAATGAGTGTCACTGGTGGGTGTACTGGGAAACTGGAATATCTAAGGGAATTACTTTTATGACTTCTGGATAGCCAGTTGGGTAAAACCAAAGTCTTCAATCTTTGGCTTGTTTGGTTTGCCTTGGTGTGCAAAGGAACCCCATCCTCGGGCTGTAACTGCCCTGCTCTGAGCAATTTGTCCTGAATTGATACTCTCAGAAGTGTCCCACCAAAGGCAGCATCATTACAGACCTAACTTTACTTTACAACTAATGAAAGACCTGTAGTATCTACTGAGGTTAAAGACATGCAGAACGTCGATCTACCATCCCCAGAGTGATGGGATGGTAGAGAGATTTCACAGAATTTTAATGGCAGTGTTAAAGAAGTTTGTATTCTCAAATGCCAAACATTGGGACCAACTCTTCCCCTGCCACCTTTTTGTGATCAGGGACGTGCCTCAAGACTCCAAGCGTTCTTTCTCCCTTTGATCTGCTCTCTGGGAAGCAACCTCGAGACTTTCCAGACGTGCTTGCAGAAACATGGAAGAACAAAAACCCCAGGCGATGAACACAGTCCAATACATTCTTCAATTAAGGAATCGCATCAAGATTTTGCAGGCATTTGCTAGAAGAATTTTGCTAAATGCACAACAGGTAAAAGAGAAGGCCTATACAAAAGGGTCCAGCTGTGAGTTTTCAAACTGGGAAACTGAATGTTAGTGTTACTACCAAGCTTACAGTTGAAATTATTGGTTCGATAGCAGGGACTGTTTGAGGTAGTGAGGCACGTGGGACATTGATGGACCTATCTTCCAGGAACTCTCTGGACCTACCCTGTGGAACTTTTTGCCAGAGGATATTGTGAAGGCCAAGACTATAATTGGTGCCTACTGCCTCTGTGCCTTTAACCACCCGAGTCCCACTGAATGTGGATGGACATTGGGCACTTAATTCACATCTGTGCCTCTGAACCTCTTCCTCTATCCTCCCTATCCTAATTACAGCCTGTGCAGTGACTCTAGCAGTCCCCAGGTTTCAGGGCACATGCTGATCACTGAAGGGGCTGAGAAAGTTGCTCCTGGCCATGGCAGAAGTAGTGCACTATGGGTTTTTATCATTAAGCAGGGACAATCTATGCTACCCTCGGTCTGAGAGATGCTATCAAATGGGTTTGAAACAAGTATGTGCCACAAGGAAAAACCTTTACATTGTGTGTCATGTTCTCAGGGATTCTGCGCAGGGCTCGTCAGCTGAGAGGATAAAGAGGATTCCATGACTATGGGCAGCAGCATGGTAATGCTGATATAATGGAACACATATAAAACTTGGCTCTTCCTTTTCTCTCTAGGGATTCAGTTGTACCGGACCACTCTATCAAGTCTGCGAGATTCAGTTTGTCCTGACAATCTGAACCCCTGTTATTGGAGAATCATGTCTTCTCTCCCAAGGGAGCCTCTCAGGCTGAAATTCTCCAAGGTCTATTTTCTGCTCTTCCCACTGGTAACGGAGCCAAGAGAATTGTCTGTGAATCCCGGCCACCTGCGAGTCTGCAGGGACTGTACAGGGGAATCATAAAGGTTGTGGTTCAGTGTGCCATGTGTCAGACGTGTGAGATTCAGACCCTGATACTCAGGGCTCTGCCTTCTTGTTGCAGGAAGGAGAATTCCTCTCTCTGCTGAACGGAGTTTCGGTGAGTTGTTTGTTTCTGCAATAAAGTTAGTGCTAAGGGCTCAGGAACAGTTCCAGGGGTAAAGTCAAGAACCATCTGGGCAGGATTCACCAGCACAATGATTTGAACTGTTTAGTATTGTCAGAAACACCAAGGGATTTACCTGGTAAAATTGGAACTCAAAATGTTATAGAAATAGATTAGATAAATAGTAGTTGTTAAGATCAGTTCCTTGTCTCTTACTGTGTTCTTCTATCTGTCTCAGTAGCTTCCTCTTTTGGGGCGGTGGTTTTATTTTCTTCTTTGCTCATGGTTTCCAATTCAACAACTTCATTGCCCTGTTAAGAAGTGCAGGGAAAGCCTCTGCAGTGGGTATCTGTGTTACCAGAGGGTTCACAACAGGAATGTGTTGCACACTGGCCAGATTTTGCCCTCACATTCTGCTTTCATTGGATCACTCCAGACTGACACTGGCCTCCCTGAAAGCAAAATTAGGGCCCACATGTTTTGAAATCCCCATCTTTTATGCCAGGTCTCAGAACACCACATAAACTGGGTGTTTCCTTCAGACTCTTTCAGCGCCCTAACAGAATAGCGCTCTCTGTAGCACGACCCAAAGCCATGATTTTGGCCTCTTGGAGCCAAAAGTTAAACACTAAGGGTGAATCTGGTCCCATTGAAATGAATGGCAAATCTCCCAACATGGATAGGAGTTCACCCTAAATCCGTATGAAGGGATTTAAATAAGTTGCCTGATTTGCACTGGCCATGAGCCTCCAGTGATTTCAAAAGGCGGCGTTCTGTGGCCTCTATGGATGGGTGAGCTTGTTTGGACCAAAGAAAAACTGACAGGAAAGTTGCTGAAATCTCAAACTCTCAGGCTTAGAGGGTCAGAACTATGATTATAATGTTGTTGGGGGGTTTTTTATGGGGAAAGGGGTCTGTTCTCTCTGAGCCCCTGCATCTCTGGTTCTTGAGCGGATGAGAAGTACCAAAAGGTAGTGAAAAGGAAAGCATGATTCTTGCTTAGAGGAAGCCAGGCAGTGTTAGAAATCTCACTGGGGGTGGTCCAGGAATGCACAGTGTGTGTGTGTGTGTGTGTGTGTTTGTGTGTCTGTGTCTGTGTCTGTGTGTAGGGAATGGACATCCAGCCTAATTCACAGACCAAGAAGGTGTAACAAGGCCTCCTGGGTCAGGGTGGTGTCTCAGGCAGTAACATAATGTGGACCACATTGTAGCAGATTGTTTCTGAGACTGTCCCCCTTCCGGACCATCCCTCCTCCCATGAGCAACCCCACTACAGCCTCATAGTAACGTCAGCAATTGCCAACACAGGAAAAGCAGCCTCGGGAAGGTCTGTCTGGGTTTCTAATGGGCTGCAATATGTTCATGATTTGTGACATTTTGAGGAAGAGTTACTCACAGTGATTCTTTTAGTCTCCACACCTTCTCTCCCTCCCACCAGTCCTGTCCCTTTCTCCTTCCCTGCACAGGCTGAGCTGCTGCTGGGGTTCCCTTTGCCCCCTGAAAGGCAGTTCAGGCTGATCTTCCCCATTTCCCAGGTGCAGGCAGACACTGAGTTTAGCCTAGTCTGAGGAGATATTTCTGTGAGCTGTCACTGTGGGGTCTGGTACCTGGTTTTGCTGCTGGGTGAGGGGTATCTCTCTGTATCATGGCTGGAAGTTGTGGGGGTGGGGTACATACATGGACAAGTGGCCAGAACTGGGGGTTCTGGGCAGGGAGCAGGATGTATACAGGCAGGTGGGCAGAACTCATGATTGTGGTGGCGGGGAGCAGGATCCACACAGACAGGCAGGCAGTGCTGGGGGTTCTGGTTGCGTGGAGGGAGGTGTACACAGAGAAGCAGGCAGCACTCAGGGCAGTGAGAACAGGCAGGGGGTGAACAGTGACCAGCAAGCAGACCTGGGGATCGTGGGGTGGGGAGAGGCATGTTCACAGACAGGCTGGCAGCACTGAAAGTTCTGGGGGCGGGGTTTACAGGGACAGCTGGGAAGCAGCGCTGACATTAAATTTTTCTTTGTGATTGATATTCCAAGGCCAGTGTTGGGACCTTACCTGGCTTAACTTAGTTTGCCTTTTTGTTGATTTACTATGTCATCTTCTTCGATCTCTTTACTATTCCTTATAATCAGTTCTAAAAGCAGTTGTCTCGTGGCCTCTAAGGACAGGTGAGCTAGTTTGGATCGAAGAAGAACTGACAGGAATGTTGCTGAAATCTCAAACTCATAGGCTTAGAGGGTCAGAACAATGAGGAAAACAGTTTTTTTGACAGGGGAGAGGGCTCTGCTCTCTCTGTGCCCCTGCATCTCTGGTTCTTGACTGGATAAGAAGTACCAAAAGGCAGTAAAAAGGCAGTAAAAAGAAAAGCATGATTCTGGCTTAGAGTGCTGTTGGAAATCTCACTGGGGGGGGGGGGGGTGTCCAGGAATGCACACTCTGTGTGTGTGTGTGTGTGTGTGTGTGTGTTGGGGGAGAGAAAAACATTCAGTATCCAGATCACAGTATCCAGATCACATTGGTGTGGAGACCTCAAACTGGGTGAAAGAGGGAATGGACATCCTGCCTAATACACAGACCAAGGAGCTGTAACGAGGGCTCCTGGGGTGGGGGGTGTCTCAGGCAGTAACATAATGTAGACAACATTGTAGCAGATTGTTTCTGAGACTGTCCCCCTTCCGGACCATCCCTCCTCCCATGAGCAACCCCACTACAGCCTCATGGTAACGTCAGCAATTGACAACATAGAAAAAGCAGCCTCAGGGAGGTCGGTCTGGGTTTCTAATGGGCTGCAATATATTAATGCTTTGTGTCATTTTTAGGAAGAGTTACTCGCAGTGGCTTCTTTTAGTCTCAACACCCTCTCTCCCTCCCGCCAATCCTGTCCCTCTCTGCTTCCCTGCACAGACTGAACTGCTGCTGGGGTTCCCTTTGCCCCCTGAAAGGCAGTTCAGGCTGATCTTCCCCATTTCCCCATGTCTGGTACTTGGTTTTGCTGCTGGGTGAGGGGTATCTCTGTAGCATGGCTGGAAGTTGTGGGGGTGGGGTACATATATGGAGAGTGGCCAGAACTGGGGGTTCTGGGCAGGGAGCAGAATGTATATCAGCTGGCGGGCAGAACGGGCAATTACGGTGGCGGGGAGCAGGTAGTACACAGACAGGCAGGCAGTGCTGGGGGTTCTGGTTGCGTGGAGGGAGGTGTACACAGAGAAGCAGCCAGCACTAAGGGCAGTGAGGACAGGCAGGGGGTGTACAGTGACTGGTAAATAGAGCTCGGGATTCTGGGGTGGGGAGAGGCATGTTCACAGACAGGCGGGCAGCACTGAAGGTTATGGGCGTGGGGAGCAGGGTTTACAGGGACAGCTGGGCAGCAACGCTGATATTGAATTTTTCTTTGTGATTGATGGTCCAAGGCCAGGGCTAGGATCTTACCTGGCCCTGAGTGTGTTTGGGGGCACCTCAGGCAGGGGCGGCTCTAGCTTTTTTGCCGTCACAAGCACAGCAGGCAGGCCGCCTTCAGCGGCGTGTCTGCAGGAGGTCCCCGGTCCCGCGGATTCGACAACTAATTCGTCCAAGCCAGGGTTTTTTCAGACCAGGTCTTAAAACCCCCTAAGGATGGAGATTCTACCACCTCCCTAGGCAACCCATTCTAGTGCTCCACCACCCTCCTAGTGAAATAAAGTTTCCTAATATCCAACCTAGACCTCCCCCACTGCAATTTGAGACTATTGCTCCTTGTTCTGTCATCTGCCACCACTGAGAACAGCCGAGCTCCATCCTCATTGGAACCCCCATCAGGTAGTTGAAGGCTGCTATCTAATTCCCCCTCACTCTTCTCTTCTGCAGACGAAACAAGCCCAGTTCCCTCAGCCTCGCCTCATAAGTCATCTGCCCCATCCCCCTGATTATTTTCATTGCCCTTCAATGGACTCTCTCCTATTTTCCACATCCTTCCTGTAGTGGGGGGCCCAAAACTGAACGCAATACTCCAGATGTGGCCTCACCAGTGCCGAATCGAGGAAGGAAATCACTGTGCTCGATCTGTGGGCAATGCGTCTACTAAGGCAGTCCAATATGTCATTAGCCTTCTTGGACACAAGGGCACACTGCTGATTCATATCCAGCTTCTTATCCACTGTAATCCCCAGGTGCTTTTCTGCAGAACTGCTGCTTAGCCAGTGGGTCCCCAGCTGAATATTGTCAATGTATCTGCATTTGAAATGCAGTTCCACCTGAGGAACACCCACTTGGCAAGAAGTTTTCAGTCTAAGGAGCTAGTTGGGAAGGGCCCATTGAGGGCAATGAGCTAGTAAGTAAAACAATTGGCCTGAGGAAAAACTCATCTCAGGCTTCCTGAGAACGCTGCAGACAGCCTTTAAATAATGGATACTATCACTCTACCAGGGCATTTGACCAGGCCACATAAATTAGGACTACACCTTGAGGAGTCTGTATTTTCCCACTAACTGGTTTGGGAACCAAGTTTTGAAACAAAGGTTTCTGCCATATGCTATAGCTATATAAGGCTGGGAGTGACCTCATCGGTGGTTCTTCACTCCTCACACAAGAGGATTGCTGGAAACACCTGAGGAACAAAGACTGAATTGGGGAAAGTGCTGGACCCAGGCTAACGGGATTTCTAGTCTGTGTATGGAAACCTCAGAAACCTGAGCTGCAAGTCAAATGCAGTTTCTGCCTTGAGAATATGCCAGATGGCTTGTAAGAAACTGCTAATTCATAGTCAATCTAATTAGTGTGTTAAACTTAGTTTGCCTTATTCCGGATTTGCTAGGTCATCTTCTTTGATCTGTTTGCTATCCAATATAATCACTTATATTCTATCTATTTTATGTTTTAATCTAAACCTAGTATCCCTTTAACTTAGGTGTCTGGGGGAAATATCTCAGCTTGGTTACCACAAGTGTGCATTTTCCTCCCCACATTGAAGGAACTGGGTAACAAATTCATACTGGTCAGAGTATGTACTAGGGCAGGACGGTACAGCTCTGAGGTCCTAGCCTGGGAACCTGGGGGTTATATTGGCTGTAGCCTTTCTATTGTTGGTTCATGCAGTGGCTGGTCAGAGCCTGAAGGTAACTGCAGCTGGGTGTGTCCCTGCCTGTGTGAATGCTCTCACTGTTTAAACAATGTACACCTTATTTCCAGTCATAATTGCTTTAACTTCAATTTACAGCCATTGAATCGGGCTATGCTAGGCTGAAAAGCTTATTATATTTTTCTTTCCCGTGTTGGAACTTATAAAGTGTTATCAAAAGTCATCCCAAAACCAAACTTGTTAAACTAAACGGATTGAAATCTTTGAGTCTATCACTATAAGGCAGGTTGTTTTCTAATCTTTTAATAATTCTCGTGACTCTTCTCTGAACCCTCTTCAATAGATCAGCATCGATCGTTAATTGTGGACAAAAGAACTTGACAAAGGGTCCAGGAACAGTTGCACCAGAGGCAAATACAAAGGTAAAATAACTTCTCCACATCTCCTTGAGATTCCCCTGGTTATCATCCAAGGATCACATTGGCCTCTTCTGGCACTGAGTCACACTGGGAGCTCATGTTTAGTTAATTACCCCTTCACGCCCCCAAATGTTGTTCAGAGTCATTGCACTTTCCATGAGAGTCCCCCATCGTGTAAGCATCACAAACATTCTTTGTTCCTAGATGAAGATATCTACATAGGTATATTAGAACACATATTGTTTGCTTTGACCCAGTTTATCAACCAATCCAGATTACTCTGAACTGTGACCTGTCCTCTTCATTATTTACAATCCCCCAATTTTAGTGTCATCTGTAAACTTCATCAATATTCAGGCATGAGATAGGGTAGCAGCTGAATTGATGACACAAGTCTCTGCTTACACTTGTCAGTTAACACCTGTAACTTATGCCTCAGACAAAGCTGGGTGCTTGCAAGAAAGAGTGTCACCAAAAGAAACAAGGGGAGTAACAGAGGTGAAGGCCTGTATGCTGAATACCAATACCCTTGTGTCATTTGTGCCCATTCCCTTGAGCACAAAGTCTTAGCACAACATGATTATGTTTGTTTCCATGGGGAAAACTGGGCTCTTTCTAACATAGGAATTGCATCATGGATCAGACCTATGCTCTATCTAGTTCAGTGTCCTCTCTCTTACAGGGACAACCTCAGGTCCTGCAGAAGAAGGTGTAAGAAACTCAACAGTAGATGTATGGGTGTGTGTGACCTGATCACCTGGAAGGTGTCGCCCTAATGCCTGACAGCTAGACATTGGCTTGTGCCCTGAAACACTTTGGTGTCTAGGATTTCCAAAATATTTATTTACCTGTAACTATTGTAACTGGATAGTCTCACTACCCATGTAAATATCCAAACCTTTACTGAATCTTTCTTAGTTCACGGCCTCAACTACCTCTTGTTCCTCAGACTAATTAGGCATTGAGTGAAGAAAGCATTCTTTTTTTAATCTGCTTTGAATATGTCACATTTCAGTTTAATTGAGTGTCATCTTGATCTTGTGTTATGAAACAGGAAGAACACATTCTCAATCAACTCTTTACCAGTCAGTATTTTATAGACTTTTCTCATCCCCTCTTATTCATCCCCTTTGTAAGGTAACAATCCCAGTCTTTTCAACCTCTCTCCGTATGAGAGTTTCCCCAGGGCCATTATTATTCTCATTGCCCTTGCCTGAACCCCTCTAGTTCTGCAATATTCTTTGTGAGAGGGGTGCTCACTACTACACAGAGGAGTCCAGAGGATGATGAAACATTGTTGGACTGATATTATGGCAGTGTATTATCTTTATGATTTTCCATCCCACTCCTCCTGGATCCCAAATGTTTTGCTTAGTCTCTGTCCATGCTTGAACTGTAAGCAGGGTTTCCCAGAGGTGTGTATCAGGATGCCCTGCTCCATGTCCTGAGTTCATGCAATTAAATTAGAACCTTCCCAGGTGTTTTCTGACTTCAAGCATTTCCCTCCAATGGGAATACACATTGCTGTTATTGACATTGAAGTTTCTATGCCATCATGCTGCCCATTCACCTGGCTTGGTTAGCTCCCTCTGAGGACTTCTCTGGACTCGACTATGACCAAAATAATCTGGTGTCATCTGTAAATGTTGCCACCTCACTACTCACCCCCTTTCTAGAGGAATAATAACTATAAACTCTTCACCTTGCTATTTGCTATAAAGTGTGTAAACCCACTCAATGTGCTTCTCTCCCTGCACAGGCACCTTGAGCATTTCTTAGCCCTACTGATGCATCAACAACCTCATGGCAGCTTTCAACCTCACCCCCTCTGACCCTTCAACCTTCATGCTAATGGGAATCCCTGGCCTGGAAGCTGCTCACGTCTGGATTTCCATCTGTTTTTCTACGTTCTACATTATCAGCCTGTTGGGAAATTTCACAGTTCTGTTTGTTGTAGGGAAAGAGGAGACCCTGCACAAGCCGATGTTCCTGCTGATCTGCATGCTGGCACTCACAGACATTTGCTCATCTACCTCCATCATGCCAAAGGCACTCTGTATATTTTGGTTCAATTTAAAAGGCATTACGGTGGGTGGCTGCCTCACCCAGATGTTCTTCATTCACACAGTTTCTGTTATGCACTCAGCCATCCTTGTGACAATGGCCTTCGATCGCTATATTGCCATATGCAATCCTCTCAGATATGCCACCATCCTCACCAATGCACGAATAGCTAATCTAGGGCTAGTATGTTTGATAAGAGCTGTTCTCTTCATTTTGCCCTTGCCCTTGAACTTGATCAGGCAGCCATTCTGTACCAACCGCATTATCCCCCATACATACTGCGACCACATGTCTGTGGTGAAGATATCGTGTGGGGACACCACGGTTGACAGGACATATTCCTTGGTGATTACATTTGTAGTCACCGGGTTAGACCTAACGCTCATTGCCCTGTCTTATGGTCTGATTGCCAGGGCTGTCGTCAGAATCTCCTCCAAGACAGCCCACCAGAAAGCCCTCAACACCTGCACAGCCCACATCTGTGTGATGCTGACAACTTATACTCCCTTCCTCTTCACCTCTCTGACATACCAATTTGGTCAGGGCATTGCTCCCCATGTTCACATCATCTTGGCCAACCTCTACTTCCTCGTCCCTACCATGCTCAACCCTATCATTTATGGGGTCAAAACCAAAGAGCTTCGTGACAAAGTGAGCAAATATACCAGCAGAAGGTGATCAGCAGGGGACACTGATTTTAAACCTGTATGATGAGAGGGAAAAACGATATCTCCTGCTTAATGAAGGGTGCTCTGTAGCAGTTTGACAGAGCTCAGCATTGTGGAAGTTCACAGTCTGTGAAGTTCCTCACACCTAACGTCTGTTCACAGTCTGTGAAGTTCACTCCATCACCAAGCACTGCAAGCTGGCCTCTGGGTAAAGGGAGTAGAGTGGGGCCTTAGACACTTTACTAGCCAATTCCCCTGAGGTAGTGCAGAAGGAAAGTTCGCTACAATAGTTCCCCACTTACACTTGGGAACTGGGAGAAATAGATGGGCTGGATTTAAGTGATGTGTAAAATATAAGTGTAACTTGTGAAATCTTCATATAAATGATAAAAGGTGAAATGGGTAACTTTGGGGAGCACACGTTCTGCGTAAGGTGACTATAACATTACTGCATGAGACAGGTATAATATTAACCTTTTTCCTATACTATTTTATTATGGGGTTAGAGCAGTAAACATGACCTTCTTTTATTTGGCCTCTTCAACATATTTCATAACAAATTAAACTTGGACAAGCCAGCTTCCTCTCAGATTCAGTATTTAGACACAATGAAGGGACCCACAGAACTGATTCTCCTGAGCAAAAATGCCGACAAATTTACAAGCGTTTAGCATTAAAGAAATAAATGGAAAACTAGTTTTATTTTTTATCATTTATCTTACAAGGCATGCTTTCTATTGAAGAACATGATTATATGAAAATGAGGAATATGGGGGTTATAGTACGCTCTCCCAAGGATTGTCGCAGTTTTCAAACAGCATTTAACATTTATAGAATGTTTCTTTGGAGCAAATATCAGGGGAAAGGTTATGATCTGCTCAAAGTAATTTCCTATCCATATATGTGTATCATTAATGCATATGAAGTGATGAGATTTGTGTTGTACAGTGGGGTCACTAAAGCATGCTGTAAGTTGGGAAATCTGCCAGATATTAGCGCCCACCTGAGGCAACAGCAGGGAAAGTAACCAACACCCAGACAGGGTGTCAAAAAAACCATCAACAGCCATTGTCCAGCAAGGGAGTCACAATGTAATAATTCACCTGCATGAGGCCACACCAGAGGAATTGCTCATCTTGTTTGGAGAGATTCAGGAATGCCCCCCAGACTGCCATGCCTGAACTTGTGCTCCCCAAGCACATGGACTGAGAGTATAAAACAGACTGTGTGGACACATACTGGGCCCTTCTCCTGTCCACACTTATCGTGCAAGCAACCAAGACACCGAGAAGAAGACAAGACTCCAACACAGGAGACTGGCCCAGGTTTAAGGAACAAACCTGTGCATTAAGGCCTGCGATATCCAGTGGGATGAGAAAAAACTGCTTCATCTAGTTGCTGCCCAGTCTAAGAGGGTTTAGAGTTTAGCCTGCGAGGTTAGATTTTATTTCAGTTTGGTAACCACTCACTTGTTATGCTTTGATATATAATCACATAAAGTCAATCTTTATAGTTAATAAATCTGTTTGTTTGTTCCACTTGAAGCAGTGCGTTTGGTTTGAAGCGTGTCAGAAACTCCCCTTGGGATAACAAGACTGGTACATATCAATGTCTTTGTTAAATTGACAAACTCATAGAAGCTTCCAGCGTCCAGCGGGCATAACTGGACTCTGCAAGATGGGGGTTCATAGGGTGTGTCTGGGACCGGAGATATTGGCTAGTGTTATTCGGTTGCAAGTAGCTGGGAGCAGCTGCCATGTCAGCGGCTGTGTGTCAACAGCCCCTGGAGTGGGGGTTCTCACAGCAGAGCAGGGTAAGGCTGGCTCCCAGAGTCAAGGATTGGAGTGACCTAGCAGATCACCGGTCTGGATAACATCAGAGGGAACGTCACACAAAGATCTATACAAAGCAGCAGTATTACTTCCCAAAGGCACTGAACTTGTAGCTAATTTAAAATTGAGTTCAAAGAAGCCAAACATTCAGCAAGTAAATTTTCAGAAAGTGGGTCAGACAAATCAAATCTGAAGAGCCGTGTTTGAGAAAGGCAAAAAGGCAGGGGAGCAGCTCATTTTGTGGCAGACCCAGGGAGGAGTGGAGACCTGCTATTGGCAGCTCCAGTGGAGCTGAGCTGAGGGAGGCAGAATCACTCCTGAACAACTGCCCGAAGGTCCCTCCCTGAGGGAAGGGATAGTGTGCTGCAGGGACATCCTGAGAGGGAAGCATTCACTTTTAAACTAGGATTTAAACCTGGTTTGCCAGGGGTGGACACCTAAGCCCAGAGGTAAGTGGAGTAGTTGGATACCGGGAGGAAACACAAGGAGGAGTGTACAACAGGCGAGGCCTCCTGATTCATACTGAGAAAGTAGGGCAATCGGCTAATTATATTTGGTACCTGTACATGAACGCTGGAAGCCTGGGAAACAAGCAGGATGAATTAGAAATCCTGGCAGAGTCAAGGAACTATGAGAAGTGGTGGGGTAACTCACATGACTGGAGCACTGTCATGAATGTGTATAAACTCTTTAGGATGGACAATCGGGGGGAAAAAAGTGGAGGAGCTGCACTGTATGTAAGGAAGTAGTGCGATTGTACAGAGTTCCAGTATGAAACTGGAGAAAAGCCTGTTGAGTGTCTTTGGGTTAAGGTTAGAGGTGAGAGTAACTGGGTGGGAGTCTGCTATAGACCACCAGACCTGGAGGATGAGATAGACAAGGCATTCTTCAGATAACTAAGAGAAGTTTCCAGATCACAGGCCCTGGTTCTCATGGGGGACTTCAATAACTCAGCAACGGCAGGGAGAGTAATACAGAAGTGCAGAGAAAATCCAGGAAGTTTTGGGAGAGTGTAGGGGACAACTTCCTAGTTCAAGGGATGGAGGAACCAACTAGAGGCCATACTTCTCTTCACCTGCTGCTCACAAACAGACTGGGGACTGACTGGCTAAGAGGCAGTTCTGCAGAAAAGGACCTGGGTAATACAATAGATGATAAGTTGGATAAGAGTCAACAGTTTGCCCTTTTTGTGAGAAGGCAAACAACATATTGGGCTGCATTTCTAAGAGCGTTGCCAGAAGATCAAGGGAAGTGATTATACTCCTCGATTCGGCACTCGTGAGGCCACATCTGGAGTATTGTGTCCAATTTTGGGGCCCCCACTATAGAAAGGATGTGGACAAATTGGATTGAGTCCAATGGAGGGCAACAAAAATTATTAGAGGTCTGGGGCACATGACTTATGAGGGGACAATGAGGGAAATGGGCTTATTTAGTGTGCAGAAGAGAAGAGTGAGGGGGAATTTGATAGCAGCCTTCAACTATCTGAAGGGGGGTTCCAAAGAGGATGGAGCAAGGCTGTTCTCATTGGTGGCAGATGACAGAACAAGGAGCAAAGGTCTCCAGTTGCAGTGGGGAGGTCTAGTTTGGATATTAGGAAAAACTATTTCACTAGGAGGGTGGTGAAGCACTGGAATGGGTTACATAGGGAGGTGGTGGAATCTCCATTCTTAGAGGCTTTTGAGGCCCGGCTTGACAAAGACCTGGCTGGGATGATTTAGCTGGGGTTGGGCCTGCTTTCAGCAGGGTGTTGGACTAGATGACCTCCTGAGGTCCATTCCAACCCTAATCTTCTATGTTTTGATCTCTCATACGAATGCTGAACTTTATTGTTACCCTTCATTTGCTGTTTGGACTGCCTCAGCAGGGGAGAGCCCTTGGACTTAGCTGGCCCTAGGAGTTGGACCTTACCACAGGAAGAGGCAGTTGCTGTCCCAGATGAAAGGAGAACGACCTTGCTACAGGCAGCTACCAGAATGTTCCTTGGGGTGATCAGACACCCTTCATGCTCCCTTACACCAGATGGAGACCTTGGGACATTCACAGGGAGGTGGTAGGAAGTAGCCCAGGTAGGGCCACCTTACATAGGTGGCAGACATTATAGGCCAGGGGAGGCTAAACCTCCCCTGTGGCACAATCGCTGCTCTGCCACCTTTGAGACCACGGACACATGGGCTGTGGTGGCCCTGCCTGCACTCGGCCCCAGATGCCCCATCCTGATTCTCCACAAGGCCCCACCCATGCTCCACCTCTTCCTGTCCCTGCTCCACTCCTCTGCTGAGGCCCCCACTGGTTCTCTCTGAATCCTTCCTCTCATCCTCTGAGAGGCCACCACAGCCCACCACTCACTGAGCCTTTCCCCTCTAGCAATGCCTGTGGCCACCTGGTAGCCATGGCATTCACTGGGTCCCGACTTTCTCATCTCCTTCACCCCCCTCGTCCATGCCCCTCCCACCAAGAGCTCACTAAGTCCCTTCTCTCCTCCACCCCACTTTGCACTGCTTGCTAGTCCTTCCTCTCCTCCACCCTGATCCCCTCACCCCCAAGACCCCAACCACCTGCCGCTTGCCAGTGAAAAACATGAGCTTTCATTGTACAGATCCCTATGAAGTGAAAGACATTATAATTTGGGGTTTATACTCCAGTCGGGGATGTGAGCCTGAGGAGATGGGAAATTGACTAGTGTCTGCTGTTTATATTGGGGTGGCTTATATAAGCCCTTTGATAGCTCAGTTTGGGTACGTGGCACCATTTGCTCTTGTGTTGGGTGATAATTGGGCCTGGAGAAGGTGAATTACCAGCAAAGCAAAGCGAAAATGGGCCAGCCCACCACAGTGGTTAGAGGGCTGCAGAAATTCCCTCGCATCCCAAACTGCATAACAGGGTTGGCAATCCATCACATTCATACCCTGTGGAGCCCAAATTATGCCCCCAGGTATCTGTGATGCAAACATGGGGAAGGGACTGTATCTTGAAGGAAAGATCCAGATGTAGCACTTGTTTGATTCCTTTACCACTGTGTTCTCATCCCAGCAGGGAACACCTACCTAAAATACCACCAGAGTGCATGGCCCCAGGACAACAGATTAGGAAAACTCTGTGGCTGTTCCCTCATAAAATGTGGGATACCATATGAGATGATCTCCAGGTAATTTTGGTCCTGGGAGTGGTGAAGGAATCACACACTGAGTGGAGAAGTCCCACTTTATTAGGTCTGATGCAGGATAACACAACCCATTGAATGTTGATGCTTACATGATGCAGAGAGTAGACAAACTACTAGAACTGTTGGGAGCTGCAAGAAATCCATCCACTTTAGACCTAACAAAGGGACACTGGCAGATTCCTTTGATGCCAGAAGCCTTTTCCACACCTTTTGACTTGCATGTGTTCAGGATCACATCATTTGGCCTTGACAGGGTGACAGTGGTGTCTCAGAGGTTAATAGACTGGATATTACAACTGCATGGGCAGTATGCAGCAGTACACTCTCCGACCAATTGAAAATGGTTTTCGGTCCCGTATCTTGTAGCAGCATTCCCACACATAGTGCAGAGGGCAGTACATTACACACAGGAAAGAAAGCCATCATCAATTGCTAGGCTGAACAGTCTGCAATGTGCCCTGACCATCTGAGCCCCTGCCATCAGTGAATCATTTCTTCACTGCTGCGGGAGGCTCTCAGGCTGAAGATTTCCATGGTCTATTTTCTGCTTTTCCTCGTATTCACAGAGCCGAGGGAATTGTCTGGGAGTCCTGGCCAACCTAAGGGTCTGCAGGAACTGTACAGGGGAATCATAAAGTTTGCTGTCCAGCATGGTCCATGTCAGATATTTGAGGTTCCTACACTGATTTTCAGAGCTCTGTCTTTGTCTCACAGTAAGGAAACTTCCTCTCTCCGTTGAACAGGATTTTGGTGAGTTGCCTGTTTCTGCAGTGGGTATCTGTGTTACCAGAGGGTTCACAAGAAGAATGGGTTGCACACTGGCCAGATTCTGCTCTCACATTCTGTCTGCAGAGGGTCACTCCAGATTGACAATCACCTCCCTGAGAGCACAATCAGGACCTGGGTGTTTTGGAATCCCCGTCTTTCTTGTCAGGTCTCAGAACACCACATTAGCTGGGGGTTTCCTTCAGAACCTTTCAGAACCAAGACAGAATGGTGCTCTCTGTAGCAGGACCCGAATCGGTGATTTTTGCAGCTCGGAGCCGAAAATTAAACACTAAGAGTGAAATCTTGGTCACACGGATATCAATGGCAAAACTCCCATCACGGCCAGAATTTCACCCTAAATCCACATGTAGGGACTTAAATAAATCTACTCTCTCCTAGTCAAAACAACGAGGAATCCTTGTAGCACCTTAGAGACTAACAAATTTATTTGGGCATAAGCTTTCATGGGCTAGAACCCACTTCATCAGATGCTACTAGTCAGTATTTTATAGACATTTTTCATATCCCCTCTTATTCATCATGTCTGTAGTGTAACAATTCCTGTCTTTTCTAGCTCTCTCAGTATGAGAGTTTCCCCAGATCCTTGATCATTCCTTGAACCCCAGTAGTTCAGCCATATCCTGTGTGACAAAGGTGCCTAGTGCTACATACAGGAGTTCAGCGGAGGCTAAAACATTGACTGACTCATCTCATGGCATTGTGTTACCTATATGATTTCCCATCCCACTCCTCCTGCATCCCAGTGTTTTGATTAGTTTCTCTCCATGCTTGCACCGTGAGCAGGGGTTTCACAGACGTGTGTACCATGATGCCTAATTTCCTGTCCTGAATTCATACAGCTAAATTTGAACCTTGTAAGGTGTTTGAGGAGTTCAAGATTTCCCCTTCTCTGGGCATACACATTGTAGATATTGACATCAATGTTTCTCTGCCGTCATGTTGCCCATTCATCTCCCTTGGTTAGCACCCTCTGAGGACTTCTCTGGACTTGACTTTGACCTAATTAATCTGCTATCAGCAAATGTTGCCACCTCACTGCTCAGCCCCTTTCTAGATTGGTAACAACTATAAAATATTTACCCTACTATTTGTTATGATGTGAGTAACCCCCTCACTGTGCTTCCCTCCCTTCACAGGCACTTTGAGCATTTCTGAGCCTCATTAATGCATCTTCCACCTCATGGCAGGTTTCAACCTTACCCCCTGTGACCCTTCAACATTCACCCTAATGGGAATCCCTGACCTGCAAGCTGCTCACATCTGGATTTCCATCTCTTTTGCCGCATTCTACATTATCGGCCTGTTGGGAAATTTCATGGTTCTTTTTTTTGTAGGCAAAGAACAGACCCTGCACAAGCCAATGTACATACTGTTCTGCTTGCTTGCACTCACAGACATCAGCATGTCTATCCTGATTGTGCTGAAGGCACTGTGTATATTTTGGTTCAATTTGGTCAGTATGTGTGTATCATTTTTGTAGTTCAAGTTATGAATATTGGCTATGTACTTGTATCTCAATGTGTTTGGATCCATGTAGCATCTGTGAAGCATTTGGAAGGTTCTTGAGAAAAAACGAATCTCAGAAAGTGCCCAGTCAAGAAACACTTAACTGATAATGGACTTTCGGAGATGACAGTCCACATCTGAGCTTTCCTGGGAACGTTCAAACTAACGTCAACAATGGTGTCGTCCTGTAAACTGAGTCAGCATGGACATGTGACTTGCCCATGTGACTCCAGATTCTATCTTGCTGCTCTGATTTCCACAGTAAGAATGGAGGGGTGTCCTTCCACATGGCAGAGGATATAAAAGGCCCTGGAGACCCCTCCATTTTGTCTTCAATCCTCCTTCTTGCCTCTGGAGGAACTTTGCTACAAGCTGAAGCTTTGAACAAAGGACTGAATGACCCATCCCAGCTGGGGATGTACTCCAGAGACTTGATTTGAAACTGCAGTTTATTATATCACTGCTAGAAGCCTGAACCAAGAACTTTATCATTACTGTATGTAATTGATTCCATGTAACCTATTCTACCTCTCATCTATATTGTTTTTCTTTTATGAATAAACCTATATGTTTTAGATTCTAAAGGATTGGCAACAGCATGATTTGTGGGTAAGATCTGATTTACCTGGGTCTAGGCCTTGCTGCTTTGGGATTGGGAGAACCTTTCTCTTTTACTGGGGTATTGGTTTCCATAACCATTCGTCCCCATAATGAGTGTCACTGGTGGGTGTACTGGGAAACTGGAGTGTCTAAGGGAATTACTTTTATGACTTCTGGATAGCCAGCGGGGTAAAACCAAAGTCTTCAATCTTTGGCTTGTTTGGTTTGCCTTGGTGTGCAAAGGAACCCTAACCTCGGGCTGTAACTGCCCTGCTCTGAGCAATTTGTCCTGAATTGATACTCTCAGAAGTGTCCCACCAAAGGCAGCATCATTACAGACCTAACTTTACTTTACAACTAATGAAAGACCTGTAGTATCTACTGAGGTTAAAGACATGCAGAACGTCGATCTACCATCCCCAGAGTGATGGGAGGGTAGAGAGATTTCACAGAATTTTAATGGCAGTGTTAAAGAAGTTTGTAGTCTCGGATGCCAAACATTGGGACCAACTCTTCCCCTGCCACCTTTCTGTGATCAGGGATGTGCCTCAAGCCTCCAAGCGTTCTTTCTCCCTTTGATCTGCTGTCTGGGAAGCAACCTCGAGACTTTCCAGACATGCTTGCAGAAACATGGAAGAGCAAAAACCCCAGGCGATGAACACAGTCCAATACATTCTTCAATTAAGGAATCGCATCAAGATTTTGCAGGTATTTGCTAGAAGAATTTTGCTAAATGCACAACAGGTAAAAGAGAAGGCCTATGCCAAAGGGTCCAGCTGTGAGTTTTCAAACTGGGAAACTGAATGTTAGTGTTACTACCAAGCTTTCAGTTCAAATTATTGGTTCGATAGCAGGGACTGTTTGAGATAGTGGGGCATGTGGGACATGGATGGACCTATCCTCCAGGAACTCTCTGGACCTACCCTGTGGAACTTTTCGCCAGAGGATGTTGTGGAGGCGAAGACTATAATTGGTGCCTACTGCCTCTGTGCCTTTAACCACCTGAGTCCCACCAAATGTGGATGGACATTGGGCACTTAATTCACATCTGTGCCTCTGAACCTCTTCCTCTGTCCTCCCTATCCTAATTACAGCCTGTGCAGTGACTCTAGCAGTCTCCAGGTTTCAGGGCACATGCTGATCACTGAAGGGGCTGAGAAAGTTGCTCCTGGCCATGGCAGAAGTAGTGCACTATGGGTTTTTATCATTAAGCAGGGACAATCTGTGCTACCCTCGGTCTGAGAGACGCTATCAAATGGGTTTGAAACAAGTATGTGCCACAAGGAAAAACCTTTACATTGTATGTCGTGTTCTCAGGGATTCTGCGCAGGGCTCGTCAGCTGGGAGGATAAAGAGGATTCTATGACTATGGGCAGCAGCATGGTAATGCTGATATAACGGAACACATCTAAAACTTGGCTCTTCCTTTTCTCTCTAGGGATTCAGTTGTACCGGACCACTCTATCAAGTCTGTGAGATTCAGTTTGTCCTGACAATCTGAACCCCTGTTATTGGAGAATCATGTCTTCTCTCCCAAGGGAACCTCTCAGGCTGAAATTCTCCAAGGTCTATTTTCTGCTCTTCCCACTGGTAACGGAGCCAAGAGAATTGTCTGTGAATCCTGGCCAACCTGCGAGTCTGCAGGGACTGTACAGGGGAATCATAAAGGTTGTGGTTCAGCGTGCTGTGTGTCAGACGTGTGAGATTCAGACACTGATACTCAGGGCTCTGCCTTCCTGTTGCAGGAAGAAGAATTCCTCTCTCTGCTGAGCGGAGTTTTGGTGAGTTGTTTGTTTCTGCAATAAAGTCAGTGCTAAGGGCTCAGGAACAGTTCCAGGGGTAAAGTCAAGAACCATCTGGGCAGGATTCACCAGCACAATGATTTGAACTGTTTAGTATTGTCTGAAACCCCAAGGGATTTACCTGGTAAAATTGGAACTAAAAATGTTATAGAAATAGATTAGATAAATAGTAGTTGTTAAGATCAGTTCCTTGTCTCTTACTGTGTTCTTCTATCTGTCTCAGTAGCTTCCTCTTTTTGGGCGGTGGTTTTATTTTCTTCTTCGCTCATGGTTTCCAATTCAACAACTTCATTGCCCTGTTAAGAAGCGCAGGGAAAGCCTCTGCAGTGGGTATCTGTGTTACCAGAGGGTTCACAACAGGAATGTGTTGCACACTGGCCAGATTTTGCCCTCACATTCTGCTTTCATTGGATCACTCCAGACTGCCACTGGCCTCCCTGAAAGCAAAATTAGGGCCCACATGTTTCGAAATCCCCATCTTTCATACCCGGTCTCAGAACACCACATAAACTGGGTGTTTCCTTCAGACTCTTTCAGCGCCCTAACAGAATAGCGCTCTCTGTAGCACGACCCAAAGCCATGATTTTGGCCTCTTGGAGCCAAAAGTTAAACACTAAGGGTGAATCTGGTCCCATTGAAATGAATGGCAAATCTCCCAACATGGATAGGAGTTCACCCTAAATCCGTATGAAGGGATTTAAATAAGTTGCCTGATTTGCACTGGCCATGAGCCTCCATGGATTTCAAAAGGAGGCGTCCTGTGGCCTCTATGGATGGGTGAGCTTGTTTGGACCAAAGAAAAACTGACCGGAAAGTTGCTGAAATCTCAAGCTCTCAGGCTTAGAGGGTCAGAACAATGATTATAATGTTGTTGGGTTTTTTTATGGGGAAAGGGGTCTGTTCTCTCTGAGCCCCTGCATCTCTGGTTCTTGAGCGGATGAGAAGTACCAAAAGGTAGTGAAAAGGAAAGCATGATTCTTGCTTAGAGGAAGCCAGGCAGTGTTAGAAATCTCACTGGGGGTGGTCCAGGAATGCACAGTGTGTGTGTGTGTGTGTGTGTTTGTGTGTCTGTGTCTGTGTCTGTGTGTAGGGAATGGACATCCAGCCTAATTCACAGACCAAGAAGGTGTAACAAGGCCTCCTGGGTCAGGGTGGTGTCTCAGGCAGTAACATAATGTGGACCACATTGTAGCAGATTGTTTCTGAGACTGTCCCCCTTCCGGACCATCCCTCCTCCCATGAGCAACCCCACTACAGCCTCATGGTAACGTCAGCAATTGCCAACACAGGAAAAGCAGCCTCGGGAAGGTCTGTCTGGGTTTCTAATGGGCTGCAATATGTTCATGATTTGTGACATTTTGAGGAAGAGTTACTCACAGTGATTCTTTTAGTCTCCACACCTTCTCTCCCTCCCACCAGTCCTGTCCCTTTCTCCTTCCCTGCACAGGCTGAGCTGCTGCTGGGGTTCCCTTTGCCCCCTGAAAGGCAGTTCAGGCTGATCTCCCCCTTTTCCCCAGTGCAGGCAGACATTGAGTTTAACCTAGTTTGAGGAGATATTTCTGTGAGCTGTCACTGTGGGGTCTGGTACCTGGTTTTGCTGCTAGATGAGGGGTATTTCTCTGTAGCATGGCTGGTAGTTGTGGGGGTGGGGTACATAGATGGACAAGTGGCCAGAACTGGGGGTTCTGGGCAGGGAGCAGGATGTATATCAGCTGGCGGGCAGAACTGATGATTATGGTGGCGGGGAGCAGGTTCCACACAGATAGGCAGGCAGTGCTGGGGGTTCTGGCTGCGTGGAGGGAGGTGTACACAGAGAAGCAGGCAGCACTCAGGGCAGTGAGAACAGGCAGGGGGTGTACAGTGACCAGCAAGCAGACCTGGGTATCATGGGGTGGGGAGAGGCATGTTCACAGACAGGCTGGCAGCACCGAAGGTTATGGGGGGCGGGGTTTACAGGGACAGCTGGGAAGCAGCGCTGACATTAAATTTTTCTTTGTGATTGATATTCCAAGGCCAGTGTTGGGACCTTACCTGGCTTAACTTAGTTTGCCTTTTTGTTGATTTGCTATGTCATCTCCTTCGATCTCTTTACTATTCCTTATAATCAGTTCTAAAAGCAGTTGTCTCGTGGCCTCTAAGGACAGGTGAGCTAGTTTGGATCAAAGCAGAACTGACAGGAATGTTGCTGAAATCTCAAACTCACAGGCTTACAGGGTCAGAACAATGAGGAAAACAGTCTTTTTGACAAGGGAGAGGGCTCTGCTCTCTCTGTGCCCCTGCATCTCTGGTTCTTGAGTGGATAAGAAGTACCAAAAGGCAGTAAAAAGGCAGTAAAAAGAAAAGCATGATTCTGGCTTAGAGTGCTGTTGGAAATCTCACTGGGGGGGGGTGTCCAGGAATGCACACTCTGTGTGTGTGTATGCGTGTGTGGGTGCTTGTGTGTGTGTGTGTGTGTGTGTGTGTGTTGGGGGAGAGAAAAACATTCAGTATCCAGATCACAGTATCCAGATCACATTGGTGTGGAGACCTCAAACTGGGTGAAAGAGGGAATGGACATCCTGCCTAATGCACAGACCAAGGAGCTGTAAGGAGGGCTCCTGGGGTGGTGGGTGTCTCAGGCAGTAACATAATGTGGACAACATTGTAGCAGATTGTTTCTGAGACTGTCCCCCTTCCGGACCACCCCTCCTCCCATGAGCAACCCCACTACAGCCTCATGGTAACGTCAGCAATTGACAACATAGAAAAAGCAGCCTCAGGGAGGTCGGTCTGGGTTTCTAATGGGCTGCAATATATTAATGCTTTGTGTCATTTTTAGGAAGAGTTACTCGCAGTGGCTTCTTTTAGTCTCAACACCCTCTCTCCCTCCCGCCAATCCTGTCCCTCTCTGCTTCCCTGCACAGACTGAGCTGCTGCTGGGGTTCCCTTTGCCCCCTGAAAGGCAGTTCAGGCTGATCTTCCCCATTTCCCCATGTCTGGTACTTGGTTTTGCTGCTGGGTGAGGGGTATTTCTCTGTAGCATGGCTGGAAGTTGTGGGGGTGGGGTACATATATGGAGAGTGGCCAGAACTGGGGGTTCTGGGCAGGGAGCAGGATGTATATCAGCTGGTGGGCAGAACGGGCAATTACGGTGGCGGGGAGCAGGTAGTACACAGACAGGCAGGCAGTGCTGGGGGTTCTGGTTGCGTGGAGGGAGGTGTACACAGAGAAGCAGCCAGCACTAAGGGCAGTGAGGACAGGCAGGGGGTGTACAGTGACTGGTAAATAGAGCTCGGGATTCTGGGGTGGGGAGAGGCATGTTCACAGACAGGCGGGCAGCACTGAAGGTTATGGGCGTGGGGAGCAGGGTTTACAGGGACAGCTGGGCAGCAACGCTGATATTGAATTTTTCTTTGTGATTGATGGTCTAAGGCCAGGGCTAGGACCTTACCTGGCCCTGAGTGTGTTTGGGGGCACCTCAGGCAGGGGCGGCTCTAGCTTTTTTGCCGTCACAAGCACAGCAGGCAGGCCGCCTTCAGCGGCGTGTCTGCAGGAGGTCCCCGGTCCCGCGGATTCGACAACTAATTCGTCCAAGCCAGGGTTTTCTCAGACCAGGTCTTAAAAACCTCTAAGGATGGAGATTCTACCACCTCCCTAGGCAACCCATTCTAGTGCTCCACCACCCTCCTAGTGAAATAAAGTTTCCTAATATCCAACCTAGACCTCCCCCACTGCAATTTGAGACTATTGCTCCTTGTTCTGTCATCTGCCACCACTGAGAACAGCCGAGCTCCATCCTCATTGGAACCCCCATCAGGTAGTTGAAGGCTGCTATCTAATTCCCCCTCACTCTTCTCTTCTGCAGACGAAACAAGCCCAGTTCCCTCAGCCTCGCCTCATAAGTCATCTGCCCCATCCCCCTGATTATTTTCATTGCCCTTCAATGGACTCTCTTCTATTTTCCACATCCTTCCTGTAGTGGGGGGCCCAAAACTGAACGCAATACTCCAGATGTGGCCTCACCAGTGCCGAATCGAGGAAGGAAATCACTGTGCTCGATCTGTGGGCAATGCGTCTACTAAGGCAGTCCAATATGTCATTAGCCTTCTTGGACACAAGGGCACACTGCTGATTCATATCCAGCTTCTTATCCACTGTAATCCCCAGGTGCTTTTCTGCAGAACTGCTGCTTAGCCAGTGGGCCCCCAGCTGAATATTGTCAATGTATCTGCATTTGAAATGCAGTTCCACCTGGGGAACACCCACTTGGCAAGAAGTTTTCAGTCTAAGGAGCTAGTTGGGAAGGGCCCATTGAGGGCAATGAGCTAGTAAGTAAAACAATTGGCCTGAGGAAAAACTCATCTCAGGCTTCCTGAGAACGCTGCAGACAGCCTTTAAATAATGGATACTATCACTCTACCAGGGCATTTGACCAGGCCACATAAATTAGGACTACACCTTGCGGAGTCTGTATTTTCCCACTAACTGGTTTGGGAACCAAGTTTTGAAACAAAGGGTTCCTGCCATATGCTATAGCTTTATAAGGCTGGGAGTGACATTATCGGTGGTTCTTCACTCCTCACACAAGAGGATTGCTGGAAACACCTGAGGAACAAAGACTGAATTGGGGAAAGTGCTGGACCCAGGCTAAGGGATTTCTAGTCTGTGTATGGAAACCTCAGAAACCTGAGCTGCAAGTCAAATGCAGTTTCTGCCTTGAGAATCTGCCAGATGGCTTGTGAGAACCTGCTAATTCATAGTCAATCTAACTAGTGTGTTAAACTTAGTTTGCCTTATTCCTGATTTGCTAGGTCATCTTCTTTGATCTGTTTGCTATCCAATATAATCACTTATATTCTATCTATTTTATGTTTTAATCTAAACCTAGTATCCCTTTAACTTAGGTGTCTGGGGGAAATATCTCAGCTTGGTTACCACAAGTGTGCATTTTCCTCCCCACATTGAAGGAACTGGGTAACAAATTCATACTGGTCAGAGTATGTACTAGGGCAGGACGGTCCAGCTCTGAGGTCCTAGCCTGGGAACCTGGGGGTTATATTGGCTATAACCTTTCTATTGTTGGTTCATGCAGTAGCTGGTCATCCCCTGCAGGTAACTGCAGCTGGGTGTGTCCCTGCCTGTGTGAATGCTCTCACTGTTTAAACAATGTACACCTTATTTCCAGTCATAATTGCTTTAACTTCAATTTACAGCCATTGAATCGGGCTATGCTAGGCTGAAAAGCTTATTATATTTTTCTTTCCCGTGTTGGAACTTATAAAGTGTTATCAAAAGTCATCCCAAAACCAAACTTGTTAAACTAAATGGATTGAAATCTTTGAGTCTATCACTATAAGGCAGGTTGTTTTCTAATCTTTTAATAATTCTCGTGACTCTTCTCTGAACCCTCTTCAATAGATCAGCATCGATCGTTAATTGTGGACAAAAGAACTTGACAAAGGGTCCAGGAGCAGTTGCACCAGAGGCAAATACAAAGGTAAAATAACTTCTCCACATCTCCTTGAGATTCCCCTGGTTATCATCCAAGGATCACATTGGCCTCTTCTGGCACTGAGTCACTGGGAGCTCATGTTTAGTTAATTATCCCTTCACACCCCCAAATGTTGTTCAGAGTCATTGCACTTTCCATGAGAGTCCCCCATCGTGTAAGCATCACAAACATTCTTTGTTCCTAGATGAAGATATCTACATAGGTATATTAGAACACATATTGTTTGCTTTGACCCAGTTTATCAACCAATCCAGATTACTCTGAACTGTGACCTGTCCTCTTCATTATTTACAATCCCCCAATTTTAGTGTCATCTGCAAACTTCATCAATATTCAGGCATGAGATAGGGTAGCAGCTGAATTGCTGACACAAGTCTCTGCTTACACTTGTCAGTTAACACCTGTAACTTATGCCTCAGACAAAGCTGGGTGTCTGTAAGAAAGAGTGTCACCAAAAGAAACAAGGGGAGTAACAGAGGTGAAGGCCTGTATGCTGAATACCAATACCCTTGTGTCATTTGTGCCCATTCCCTTGAGCACAAAGTCTTAGCACAACATGATTATGTTTATTTCCATGGGGAAAACTGGGCTCTTTCTAATATAGGAATTGCATCATGGATCAGACCTATGCTCTATCTAGTTCAGTGTCCTCTCTCTTACAGGGACAACCTCAGGTCCTGCAGAAGAAGGTGTAAGAAACTCAACAGTAGATGTATGGGTGTGTGTGACCTGATCACCTGGAAGGTGTCGCCCTAATGCCTGACAGCTAGACATTGGCTTGTGCCCTGAAACACTTTGGTGTCTAGGATTTCCAAAATATTTATTTACCTGTAACTATTGTAACTGGATAGTCTCACTACCCATGTAAATATCCAAACCTTTACTGAATCTTTCTTAGTTCACGGCCTCAACTACCTCTTGTTCCTCAGACTAATTAGGCATTGAGTGAAGAAAGCATTCTTTTTTTTATCTGCTTTGAATATGTCACATTTCAGTTTAATTGAGTGTCATCTTGATCTTGTGTTATGAAACAGGAAGAACACATTCTCAATCAACTCTTTACCAGTCAGTATTTTATAGACTTTTCTCATGTCCCCTCTTATTCATCCCCTTTGTAAGGTAACAATCCCAGTCTTTTCAACCTCTCTCCGTATGAGAGTTTCCCCAGGGCCATTATTATTCTCATTGCCCTTGCCTGAACCCCTCTAGTTCTGCAATATTCTTTGTGAGAGGGGTGCTCACTACTACACAGAGGAGTCCAGAGGATGATGAAACATTGTTGGACTGATATTATGGCAGTGTATTATCTTTATGATTTTCCATCCCACTCCTCCTAGATCCCAAATGTTTTGCTTAGTCTCTGTCCATGCTTGAACTGTAAGCAGGGTTTCCCAGAGGTGTGTACCAGGATGCCCTGCTCCCTGTCCTGAGTTCATGCAATTAAATTAGAACCTTCCCAGGTGTTTTCTGACTTCATGCATTTCCCTCCAATGGGAATACACGTTGCTGTTATTGACATTGAAGTTTCTATGCCATCATGCTGCCCATTCAACTGGCTTGGTTAGCTCCCTCTGAGGACTTCTCTGGACTCGACTATGACCAAAATAATCTGGTGTCATCTGTAAATGTTGCCACCTCACTACTCACCCCCTTTTTAGAGGAATAATAACTATAAACTCTTTACCTTGCTATTTGCTATAAAGTGTGTAAACCCACTCAATGTGCTTCTCTCCCTGCACAGGCACCTTGAACATTTCTTAGCCCTACTGATGCATCAACAACCTCATGGCAGCTTTCAACCTCACCCCCTCTGACCCTTCAACCTTCATGCTAATGGGAATCCCTGGCCTGGAAGCTGCTCACGTCTGGATTTCCATCTGTTTTTCTACGTTCTACATTATCAGCCTGTTGGGAAATTTCACAGTTCTGTTTGTTGTAGGGAAAGAGGAGACCCTGCACAAGCCGATGTTCCTGCTGATCTGCATGCTGGCACTCACAGACATTTGCTCATCTACCTCCATCATGCCAAAGGCACTGTGTATATTTTGGTTCAATTTAAAAGGCATTACTGTGGGTGGCTGCCTCACCCAGATGTTCTTCATTCACACAGTTTCTGTTATGCACTCAGCCATCCTTGTGACAATGGCCTTCGATCGCTATATTGCCATATGCAACCCTCTCAGATATGCCACCATCCTCACCAATGCACGAATAGCTAATCTAGGGCTAGTATGTTTGATAAGAGCTGTTCTCTTCATTTTGCCCTTGCCCTTGAACTTGATCAGGCAGCCATTCTGTACCAACCGCATTATCCCCCATACATACTGCGACCACATGTCTGTGGTGAAGATATCGTGTGGGGACACCACGGTTGACAGGACATATTCCTTGGTGATTACATTTGTAGTCACCGGGTTAGACCTAACGCTCATTGCCCTGTCTTATGGTCTGATTGCCAGGGCTGTCGTCAGAATCTCCTCCAAGACAGCCCACCAGAAAGCCCTCAACACCTGCACAGCCCACATCTGTGTGATGCTGACAACTTATACTCCCTTCCTCTTCACCTCTCTGACATACCAATTTGGTCAGGGCATTGCTCCCCATGTTCACATCATCTTGGCCAACCTCTACTTCCTCGTCCCTACCATGCTCAACCCAATCATTTATGGGGTCAAAACCAAAGAGCTTCGTGACAAAGTGAGCAAATACACCAGCAGAAGGTGATCAGCGGGGGACACTGACTTTAAACCTGTATGATGAGAGGGAAAAACGATATCTCCTGCTTAATGAAGGGTGCTCTGTAGCAGTTTGACAGAGCTCAGCATTGTGGAAGTTCACAGTCTGTGAAGTTCCTCACACCTAACGTCTGTTCACAGTCTGTGAAGTTCACTCCATCACCAAGCACTGCAGGCTGGCCTCTGGGTAAAGGGAGTAGAGTGGGGCCTTAGACACTTTACTAGCCAATTCCCCTGAGGTAGTGCAGAAGGAAAGTTCGCTACAATAGTTCCCCACTAACACATGGGAACTGGGAGAAATACATGGGCTGGATTTAAGTGATGTGTAAATATAAGTGTAACTTGTGAAATCTTCATATAAATGATAAAAGGTGAAATGGGTAACTTTGGGGAGCACACGTTCTGCGTAAGGTGACTATAACATTACTGCATGAGACAGGTATGATATTAACCTTTTTCCTGTACTATTTTATTATGGGGTTAGAGCAGTAAACATGACCTTCTTTTATTTGGCCTCTTGAACATATTTCATAACAAATTAAACTTGGACAAGCCAGCTTCCTCTCAGATTCAGTAGTTAGACACAATGAAGGGACCCACAGAACTGATTCTCCTGAGCAAAAATGCCGACAAATTTACAAGCGTTTAGCATTAAAGAAATAAATGGAAAACTAGTTTTATTTTTTATCATTTATCTTACAAGGCATGCTTTCTATTGAAGAACATGATTATATGAAAATGAGGAATATGGGGGTTATAGTACGCTCTCCCAAGGATTGTCGCAGTTTTCAAACAGCATTTAACATTTATAGAATATTTCTTTGGAGCAAATATCAGGGGAAAGGTTATGATCTGCTCAAAGTAATTTCCTATCCATATATGTGTATCATTAATGCATATGAAGTGATGAGATTTGTGTTGTACAGTGGGGTCACTAAAGCATGCTGTAAGTTGGGAAATCTGCCAGATATTAGCGCCCACCTGAGGCAACAGCAGGGAAAGTAACCAACACCCAGACAGGGTGTCAAAAAAACCATCAACAGCCATTGTCCAGCAAGGGAGTCACAATGTAATAATTCACCTGCATGAGGCCACACCAGAGGAATTGCTCATCTTGTTTGGAGAGATTCAGGAATGCCCCCCAGACTGCCATGCCTGAACTTGTGCTCCCCAAGCACATGGACTGAGAGTATAAAACAGACTGTGTGGACACATACTGGGCCCTTCTCCTGTCCACACTTATCGTGCAAGCAACCAAGACACCGAGAAGAAGACAAGACTCCAACACAGGAGACTGGCCCAGGTTTAAGGAACAAACCTGTGCATTAAGGCCTGCGATATCCAGTGGGATGAGAAAAAACTGCTTCATCTAGTTGCTGCCCAGTCTAAGAGGGTTTAGAGTTTAGCCTGCGAGGTTAGATTTTATTTCAGTTTGGTAACCACTCACTTGTTATGCTTTGATATATAATCACATAAAGTCAATCTTTATAGTTAATAAATCTGTTTGTTTGTTCCACTTGAAGCAGTGCGTTTGGTTTGAAGCGTGTCAGAAACTCCCCTTGGGATAACAAGACTGGTACATATCAATGTCTTTGTTAAATTGACAAACTCATAGAAGCTTCCAGCGTCCAGCGGGCATAACTGGACTCTGCAAGATGGGGGTTCATAGGGTATGTCTGGGACCGGAGATATTGGCTAGTGTTATTCGGTTGCAAGTAGCTGGGAGCAGCTGCCATGTCAGCGGCTGTGTGTCAACAGCCCCTGGAGTGGGGGTTCTCACAGCAGAGCAGGGTAAGGCTGGCTCCCAGAGTCAAGGATTGGAGTGACCTAGCAGATCACCGGTCTGGATAACATCAGAGGGAACGTCACACAAAGATCTATACAAAGCAGCAGTATTACTTCCCAAAGGCACTGAACTTGTAGCTAATTTAAAATTGAGTTCAAAGAAGCCAAACATTCAGCAAGTAAATTTTCAGAAAGTGGGTCAGACAAATCAAATCTGAAGAGCCGTGTTTGAGAAAGGCAAAAAGGCAGGGGAGCAGCTCATTTTGTGGCAGACCCAGGGAGGAGTGGAGACCTGCTATTGGCAGCTCCAGTGGAGCTGAGCTGAGGGAGGCAGAATCACTCCTGAACAACTGCCCGAAGGTCCCTCCCTGAGGGAAGGGATAGTGTGCTGCAGGGACATCCTGAGAGGGAAGCATTCACTTTTAAACTAGGATTTAAACCTGGTTTGCCAGGGGTGGACACCTAAGCCCAGAGGTAAGTGGAGTAGTTGGATACCGGGAGGAAACACAAGGAGGAGTGTACAACAGGCGAGGCCTCCTGATTCATACTGAGAAAGTAGGGCAATCGGCTAATTATATTTGGTACCTGTACATGAACGCTGGAAGCCTGGGAAACAAGCAGGATGAATTAGAAATCCTGGCAGAGTCAAGGAACTATGAGAAGTGGTGGGGTAACTCACATGACTGGAGCACTGTCATGAATGTGTATAAACTCTTTAGGATGGACAATCGGGGGGAAAAAAGTGGAGGAGCTGCACTGTATGTAAGGAAGTAGTGCGATTGTACAGAGTTCCAGTATGAAACTGGAGAAAAGCCTGTTGAGTGTCTTTGGGTTAAGGTTAGAGGTGAGAGTAACTGGGTGGGAGTCTGCTATAGACCACCAGACCTGGAGGATGAGATAGACAAGGCATTCTTCAGATAACTAAGAGAAGTTTCCAGATCACAGGCCCTGGTTCTCATGGGGGACTTCAATAACTCAGCAACGGCAGGGAGAGTAATACAGAAGTGCAGAGAAAATCCAGGAAGTTTTGGGAGAGTGTAGGGGACAACTTCCTAGTTCAAGGGATGGAGGAACCAACTAGAGGCCATACTTCTCTTCACCTGCTGCTCACAAACAGACTGGGGACTGACTGGCTAAGAGGCAGTTCTGCAGAAAAGGACCTGGGTAATACAATAGATGATAAGTTGGATAAGAGTCAACAGTTTGCCCTTTTTGTGAGAAGGCAAACAACATATTGGGCTGCATTTCTAAGAGCGTTGCCAGAAGATCAAGGGAAGTGATTATACTCCTCGATTCGGCACTCGTGAGGCCACATCTGGAGTATTGTGTCCAATTTTGGGGCCCCCACTATAGAAAGGATGTGGACAAATTGGATTGAGTCCAATGGAGGGCAACAAAAATTATTAGAGGTCTGGGGCACATGACTTATGAGGGGACAATGAGGGAAATGGGCTTATTTAGTGTGCAGAAGAGAAGAGTGAGGGGGAATTTGATAGCAGCCTTCAACTATCTGAAGGGGGGTTCCAAAGAGGATGGAGCAAGGCTGTTCTCATTGGTGGCAGATGACAGAACAAGGAGCAAAGGTCTCCAGTTGCAGTGGGGAGGTCTAGTTTGGATATTAGGAAAAACTATTTCACTAGGAGGGTGGTGAAGCACTGGAATGGGTTACATAGGGAGGTGGTGGAATCTCCATTCTTAGAGGCTTTTGAGGCCCGGCTTGACAAAGACCTGGCTGGGATGATTTAGCTGGGGTTGGGCCTGCTTTCAGCAGGGTGTTGGACTAGATGACCTCCTGAGGTCCATTCCAACCCTAATCTTCTATGTTTTGATCTCTCATACGAATGCTGAACTTTATTGTTACCCTTCATTTGCTGTTTGGACTGCCTCAGCAGGGGAGAGCCCTTGGACTTAGCTGGCCCTAGGAGTTGGACCTTACCACAGGAAGAGGCAGTTGCTGTCCCAGATGAAAGGAGAACGACCTTGC
Source organism: Chrysemys picta bellii (assembly GCF_011386835.1). Lineage (NCBI taxonomy): Eukaryota > Metazoa > Chordata > Testudines > Emydidae > Chrysemys > Chrysemys picta. The sequence goes on from NC_088791.1 coordinate 352,469,972, forward strand.
TACAGGCAGCTACCAGAATGTTCCTTGGGGTGATCAGACACCCTTCATGCTCCCTTACACCAGATGGAGACCTTGGGACATTCACAGGGAGGTGGTAGGAAGTAGCCCAGGTAGGGCCACCTTACATAGGTGGCAGACATTATAGGCCAGGGGAGGCTAAACCTCCCCTGTGGCACAATCGCTGCTCTGCCACCTTTGAGACCACGGACACATGGGCTGTGGTGGCCCTGCCTGCACTCGGCCCCAGATGCCCCATCCTGATTCTCCACAAGGCCCCACCCATGCTCCACCTCTTCCTGTCCCTGCTCCACTCCTCTGCTGAGGCCCCCACTGGTTCTCTCTGAATCCTTCCTCTCATCCTCTGAGAGGCCACCACAGCCCACCACTCACTGAGCCTTTCCCCTCTAGCAATGCCTGTGGCCACCTGGTAGCCATGGCATTCACTGGGTCCCGACTTTCTCATCTCCTTCACCCCCCTCGTCCATGCCCCTCCCACCAAGAGCTCACTAAGTCCCTTCTCTCCTCCACCCCACTTTGCACTGCTTGCTAGTCCTTCCTCTCCTCCACCCTGATCCCCTCACCCCCAAGACCCCAACCACCTGCCGCTTGCCAGTGAAAAACATGAGCTTTCATTGTACAGATCCCTATGAAGTGAAAGACATTATAATTTGGGGTTTATACTCCAGTCGGGGATGTGAGCCTGAGGAGATGGGAAATTGACTAGTGTCTGCTGTTTATATTGGGGTGGCTTATATAAGCCCTTTGATAGCTCAGTTTGGGTACGTGGCACCATTTGCTCTTGTGTTGGGTGATAATTGGGCCTGGAGAAGGTGAATTACCAGCAAAGCAAAGCGAAAATGGGCCAGCCCACCACAGTGGTTAGAGGGCTGCAGAAATTCCCTCGCATCCCAAACTGCATAACAGGGTTGGCAATCCATCACATTCATACCCTGTGGAGCCCAAATTATGCCCCCAGGTATCTGTGATGCAAACATGGGGAAGGGACTGTATCTTGAAGGAAAGATCCAGATGTAGCACTTGTTTGATTCCTTTACCACTGTGTTCTCATCCCAGCAGGGAACACCTACCTAAAATACCACCAGAGTGCATGGCCCCAGGACAACAGATTAGGAAAACTCTGTGGCTGTTCCCTCATAAAATGTGGGATACCATATGAGATGATCTCCAGGTAATTTTGGTCCTGGGAGTGGTGAAGGAATCACACACTGAGTGGAGAAGTCCCACTTTATTAGGTCTGATGCAGGATAACACAACCCATTGAATGTTGATGCTTACATGATGCAGAGAGTAGACAAACTACTAGAACTGTTGGGAGCTGCAAGAAATCCATCCACTTTAGACCTAACAAAGGGACACTGGCAGATTCCTTTGATGCCAGAAGCCTTTTCCACACCTTTTGACTTGCATGTGTTCAGGATCACATCATTTGGCCTTGACAGGGTGACAGTGGTGTCTCAGAGGTTAATAGACTGGATATTACAACTGCATGGGCAGTATGCAGCAGTACACTCTCCGACCAATTGAAAATGGTTTTCGGTCCCGTATCTTGTAGCAGCATTCCCACACATAGTGCAGAGGGCAGTACATTACACACAGGAAAGAAAGCCATCATCAATTGCTAGGCTGAACAGTCTGCAATGTGCCCTGACCATCTGAGCCCCTGCCATCAGTGAATCATTTCTTCACTGCTGCGGGAGGCTCTCAGGCTGAAGATTTCCATGGTCTATTTTCTGCTTTTCCTCGTATTCACAGAGCCGAGGGAATTGTCTGGGAGTCCTGGCCAACCTAAGGGTCTGCAGGAACTGTACAGGGGAATCATAAAGTTTGCTGTCCAGCATGGTCCATGTCAGATATTTGAGGTTCCTACACTGATTTTCAGAGCTCTGTCTTTGTCTCACAGTAAGGAAACTTCCTCTCTCCGTTGAACAGGATTTTGGTGAGTTGCCTGTTTCTGCAGTGGGTATCTGTGTTACCAGAGGGTTCACAAGAAGAATGGGTTGCACACTGGCCAGATTCTGCTCTCACATTCTGTCTGCAGAGGGTCACTCCAGATTGACAATCACCTCCCTGAGAGCACAATCAGGACCTGGGTGTTTTGGAATCCCCGTCTTTCTTGTCAGGTCTCAGAACACCACATTAGCTGGGGGTTTCCTTCAGAACCTTTCAGAACCAAGACAGAATGGTGCTCTCTGTAGCAGGACCCGAATCGGTGATTTTTGCAGCTCGGAGCCGAAAATTAAACACTAAGAGTGAAATCTTGGTCACACGGATATCAATGGCAAAACTCCCATCACGGCCAGAATTTCACCCTAAATCCACATGTAGGGACTTAAATAAATCTACTCTCTCCTAGTCAAAACAACGAGGAATCCTTGTAGCACCTTAGAGACTAACAAATTTATTTGGGCATAAGCTTTCATGGGCTAGAACCCACTTCATCAGATGCTACTAGTCAGTATTTTATAGACATTTTTCATATCCCCTCTTATTCATCATGTCTGTAGTGTAACAATTCCTGTCTTTTCTAGCTCTCTCAGTATGAGAGTTTCCCCAGATCCTTGATCATTCCTTGAACCCCAGTAGTTCAGCCATATCCTGTGTGACAAAGGTGCCTAGTGCTACATACAGGAGTTCAGCGGAGGCTAAAACATTGACTGACTCATCTCATGGCATTGTGTTACCTATATGATTTCCCATCCCACTCCTCCTGCATCCCAGTGTTTTGATTAGTTTCTCTCCATGCTTGCACCGTGAGCAGGGGTTTCACAGACGTGTGTACCATGATGCCTAATTTCCTGTCCTGAATTCATACAGCTAAATTTGAACCTTGTAAGGTGTTTGAGGAGTTCAAGATTTCCCCTTCTCTGGGCATACACATTGTAGATATTGACATCAATGTTTCTCTGCCGTCATGTTGCCCATTCATCTCCCTTGGTTAGCACCCTCTGAGGACTTCTCTGGACTTGACTTTGACCTAATTAATCTGCTATCAGCAAATGTTGCCACCTCACTGCTCAGCCCCTTTCTAGATTGGTAACAACTATAAAATATTTACCCTACTATTTGTTATGATGTGAGTAACCCCCTCACTGTGCTTCCCTCCCTTCACAGGCACTTTGAGCATTTCTGAGCCTCATTAATGCATCTTCCACCTCATGGCAGGTTTCAACCTTACCCCCTGTGACCCTTCAACATTCACCCTAATGGGAATCCCTGACCTGCAAGCTGCTCACATCTGGATTTCCATCTCTTTCGCCGCATTCTACATTATCGGCCTGTTGGGAAATTTCATGGTTCTTTTTTTTGTAGGCAAAGAACAGACCCTGCACAAGCCAATGTACATACTGTTCTGCTTGCTTGCACTCACAGACATCAGCATGTCTATCCTGATTGTGCTGAAGGCACTGTGTATATTTTGGTTCAATTTGGTCAGTATGTGTGTATCATTTTTGTAGTTCAAGTTATGAATATTGTCTATGTACTTGTATCTCAATGTGTTTGGATCCATGTAGCATCTGTGAAGCATTTGGAAGGTTCTTGAGAAAAACCTAATCTCAGAAAGTGCCCAGTCAAGAAACACTTAACTGATAATGGACTTTCGGAGATGCCAGTCCACATCTGAGCTTTCCTGGGAACGTTCAAACTAACGTAAACAATGGTGTCGTCCTGTAAACTGAGTCAGCATGGACATGTGACTTGCCCATGTGACTCCAGATTCTATCTTGCTGCTCTGATTTCCACAGTAAGAATGGAGGGGTGTCCTTCCACATGGCAGAGGATATAAAAGGCCCTGGAGACCCCTCCATTTTGTCTTCAATCCTCCTTCTTGCCTCTGGAGGAACTTTGCTACAAGCTGAAGCTTTGAACAAAGGACTGAATGACCCATCCCACCTGGGGATGTACTCCAGAGACTTGATTTGAAACTGCAGTTTATTATATCACTGCTAGAAGCCTGAACCAAGAACTTTATCATTACTGTATGTAATTGATTCCATGTAACCTATTCTGCCTCTCATCTATATTGTTTTTCTTTTATGAATAAACCTATATGTTTTAGATTCTAAAGGATTGGCAACAGCATGATTTGTGGGTAAGATCTGATTTACCTGGGTCTAGGCCTTGCTGCTTTGGGATTGGGAGAACCTTTCTCTTTTACTGGGGTATTGGTTTTCATAACCATTCGTCCCCATAATGAGTGTCACTGGTGGGTGTACTGGGAAACTGGAATATCTAAGGGAATTACTTTTATGACTTCTGGATAGCCAGCGGGGTAAAACCAAAGTCTTCAATCTTTGGCTTGTTTGGTTTGCCTTGGTGTGCAAAGGAACCCCAGCCTCGGGCTGTAACTGCCCTGCTCTGAGCAATTTGTCCTGAATTGATACTCTCAGAAGTGTCCCACCAAAGGCAGCATCATTACAGACCTAACTTTACTTTACAACTAATGAAAGACCTGTAGTATCTACTGAGGTTAAAGACATGTAGAACGTCGATCTACCATCCCCAGAGTGATGGGATGGTAGAGAGATTTCACAGAATTTTAATGGCAGTGTTAAAGAAGTTTGTAGTCTCGGATGCCAAACATTGGGACCAACTCTTCCCCTGCCACCTTTCTGTGATCGGGGATGTGCCTCAAGCCTCCAAGCGTTCTTTCTCCCTTTGATCTGCTGTCTGGGAAGCAACCTCGAGACTTTCCAGACATGCTTGCAGAAACATGGAAGAGCAAAAACCCCAGGCGATGAACACAGTCCAATACATTCTTCAATTAAGGAATCGCATCAAGATTTTGCAGGCATTTGCTAGAAGAATTTTGCTAAATGCACAACAGGTAAAAGAGAAGGCCTATACCAAAGGGTCCAGCTGTGAGTTTTCAAACTGGGAAACTGAATGTTAGTGTTACTACCAAGCTTTCAGTTCAAATTATTGGTTCGATAGCAGGGACTGTTGGAGGTAGTGGGGCATGTGGGACATGGATGGACCTATCCTCCAGGAACTCTCTGGACCTACCCTGTGGAACTTTTCGCCAGAGGATGTTGTGGAGGCGAAGACTATAATTGGTGCCTACTGCCTCTGTGCCTTTAACCACCCGAGTCCCACCAAATGTGGATGGACATTGGGCACTTAATTCACATCTGTGCCTCTGAACCTCTTCCTCTGTCTTCCCTATCCTAATTACAGCCTGTGCAGTGACTCTAGCAGTCTCCAGGTTTCAGGGCACATGCTGATCACTGAAGGGGCTGAGAAAGTTGCTCCTGGCCATGGCAGAAGTAGTGCACTATGGGTTTTTATCATGAAGCAGGGACAATCTGTGCTACCCTCGGTCTGAGAGACGCTATCAAATGGGTTTGAAACAAGTATGTGCCACAAGGAAAAACCTTTACATTGTATGTCGTGTTCTCAGGGATTCTGCGCAGGGCTCGTCAGCTGGGAGGATAAAGAGGATTCTATGACTATGGGCAGCAGCATGGTAATGCTGATATAACGGAACACATCTAAAACTTGGCTCTTCCTTTTCTCTCTAGGGATTCAGTTGTACCGAACCACTCTATCAAGTCTGTGAGATTCAGTTTGTCCTGACAATCTGAACCCCTGTTATTGGAGAATCATGTCTTCTCTCCCAAGGGAACCTCTCAGGCTGAAATTCTCCAAGGTCTATTTTCTGCTCTTCCCACTGGTAACGGAGCCAAGAGAATTGTCTGTGAATCCTGGCCAACCTGCGAGTCTGCAGGGACTGTACAGGGGAATCATAAAGGTTGTGGTTCAGCGTGCCGTGTGTCAGACGTGTGAGATTCAGACACTGATACTCAGGGCTCTGCCTTCCTGTTGCAGGAAGAAGAATTCCTCTCTCTGCTGAGCGGAGTTTCGGTGAGTTGTTTGTTTCTGCAATAAAGTTAGTGCTAAGGGCTCAGGAACAGTTCCAGGGGTAAAGTCAAGAACCATCTGGGCAGGATTCACCAGCACAATGATTTGAACTGTTTAGTATTGTCAGAAACCCCAAGGGATTTACCTGGTAAAATTGGAACTAAAATTGTTATAGAAATAGATTAGATAAATAGTAGTTGTTAAGATCAGTTCCTTGTCTCTTACTGTGTTCTTCTATCTGTCTCAGTAGCTTCCTCTTTTTGGGCGGTGGTTTTATTTTCTTCTTCGCTCATGGTTTCCAATTCAACAACTTCATTGCCCTGTTAAGAAGTGCAGGGAAAGCCTCTGCAGTGGGTATCTGTGTTACCAGAGGGTTCACAACAGGAATGTGTTGCACACTGGCCAGATTTTGCCCTCACATTCTGCTTTCATTGGATCACTCCAGACTGACACTGGCCTCCCTGAAAGCAAAATTAGGGCCCACATGTTTTGAAATCCCCATCTTTTATGCCAGGTCTCAGAACACCACATAAACTGGGTGTTTACTTCAGACTCTTTCAGCGCCCTAACATAATAGCGCTCTCTGTAGCACGACCCAAAGCCATGATTTTGGCCTCTTGGAGCCAAAAGTTAAACACTAAGGGTGAATCTGGTCCCATTGAAATGAATGGCAAATCTCCCAACATGGATAGGAGTTCACCCTAAATCCGTATGAAGGGATTTAAATAAGTTGCCTGATTTGCACTGGCCATGAGCCTCCAGTGATTTCAAAAGGAGGCGTCCTGTGGCCTCTATGGATGGGTGAGCTTGTTTGGACCAAAGAAAAACTGACCGGAAAGTTGCTGAAATCTCAAACTCTCAGGCTTAGAGGGTCAGAACTATGATTATAATGTTGTTGGGTTTTTTTTTATGGGGAAAGGGGTCTGTTCTCTCTGAGCCCCTGCATCTCTGGTTCTTGAGCGGATGAGAAGTACCAAAAGGTAGTGAAAAGGAAAGCATGATTCTTGCTTAGAGGAAGCCAGGCAGTGTTAGAAATCTCACTGGGGGTGGTCCAGGAATGCACAGTGTGTGTGTGTGTGTGTGTGTGTGTGTGTGTGTGTGTGTGTGTGTGTGTGTGTGTGTGTGTGTGTGTGTGTGTAGGGAATGGACATCCAGCCTAATTCACAGACCAAGAAGGTGTAACAAGGCCTCCTGGGTCAGGGGGGTGTCTCAGGCAGTAACATAATGTGGACCACATTGTAGCAGATTGTTTCTGAGACTGTCCCCCTTCCGGACCATCCCTCCTCCCATGAGCAACCCCACTACAGCCTCATGGTAACGTCAGCAATTGCCAACACAGGAAAAGCAGCCTCAGTAAGGGGTGTCTGGGTTTCTAACGGTTTGCAATATGTTCATGATTTGTGACATTTTGAGGAAGAGTTACTCACAGTGATTCTTTTAGTCTCCACACCTTCTCTCCCTCCCACCAGTCCTGTCCCTTTCTCCTTCCCTGCACAGGCTGAGCTGCTGCTGGGGTTCCCTTTGCCCCCTGAAAGGCAGTTCAGGCTGATCTTCCCCATTTCCCAGGTGCAGGCAGACATTGAGTTTAGCCATTGAGGAGGTATTTCTGTGAGCTGTCACTGTGGGGTCTGGTTCCTGGTTTTGCTGCTGGGTGAGGGGTATCTCTCTGTAGCATGGCTGGAAGTTGTGGGGGTGGGGTACATACATGGACAAGTGGCCAGAACTGGGGGTTCTGGGCAGGGAGCAGGATGTATACAGGCAGGTGGGCAGAACTGATGATTATGGTGGCGGGGAGCAGGTTCCACACAGACAGGCAGGCAGTGCTGGGGGTTCTGGTTGCGTGAAGGGAGGTGTACACAGAGAAGCAGGCAGCACTCAGGGCAGTGAGAACAGGCAGGGGGTGAACAGTGACCAGCAAGCAGACCTGGGGATCGTGGGGTGGGGAGAGGCATGTTCACAGACAGGCTGGCAGCACTGAAAGTTATGGGGGGCGGGGTTTACAGGGACAGCTGGGAAGCAGCGCTGACATTAAATTTTTCTTTGTGATTGATATTCCAAGGCCAGTGTTGGGACCTTACCTGGCTTAACTTAGTTTGCCTTTTTGTTGATTTACTATGTCATCTTCTTCGATCTCTTTACTATTCCTTATAATCAGTTCTAAAAGCAGTTGTCTCGTGGCCTCTAAGGACAGGTGAGCTAGTTTGGATCGAAGAAGAACTGACAGGAATGTTGCTGAAATCTCAAACTCACAGGCTTAGAGGGTCAGAACAATGAGGAAAACAGTTTTTTTGACAGGGGAGAGGGCTCTGCTCTCTCTGTGCCCCTGCATCTCTGGTTCTTGAGTGGATAAGAAGTACCAAAAGGCAGTAAAAAGAAAAGCATGATTCTGGCTTAGAGTGCTGTTGGAAATCTCACTGGGGGGGGGTCCAGGAATGCAGTGTGTGTGTGTGTGTGTGTGTGTGTGTGTGTGTGTGTGTGTGTGTGTGTGTGTGTGTGTGTGTGTGTGTGTGTTGGGGGAGAGAAAAACATTCAGTATCCAGATCACAGTAGCCAGATCACATTGGTGTGGAGACCTCAAACTGGGTGAAAGAGGGAATGGACATCCTGCCTAATGCACAGACCAAGGAGCTGTAACGAGGGCTCCTGGGGTGGGGGGTGTCTCAGGCAGTAACATAATGTGGACAACATTGTAGCAGATTGTTTCTGAGACTGTCCCCCTTCCGGACCATCCCTCCTCCCATGAGCAACCCCACTACAGCCTCATGGTAACGTCAGCAATTGACAACATAGAAAAAGCAGCCTCAGGGAGGTCGGTCTGGGTTTCTAATGGGCTGCAATATATTAATGCTTTGTGTCATTTTTAGGAAGAGTTACTGGCAGTGGCTTCTTTTAGTCTCAACACCCTCCCGCCAGTCCTGTCCCTCTCTGCTTCCCTGCACAGACTGAACTGCTGCTGGGGTTCCCTTTGCCCCCTGAAAGGCAGTTCAGGCTGATCTTCCCCATTTCCCCATGTCTGGTACTTGGTTTTGCTGCTGGGTGAGGGGTATCTCTGTAGCATGGCTGGAAGTTGTGGGGGTGGGGTACATATATGGAGAGTGGCCAGAACTGGGGGTTCTGGGCAGGGAGCAGGATGTATATCAGATGGTGGGCAGAACGGGCAATTACGGTGGCGGGGAGCACGTAGCACACAGACAGGCAGGCAGTGCTGGGGGTTCTGATTGCGTGGAGGGTGGTGTACACAGAGAAGCAGGCAGCACTCAGGGCAGTGAGGACAGGCAGGGGGTGTACAGTGACCGGCAAACAGAGCTCGGGATTCTGGGGTCGGCAGACGCATGTTCACAGACAGGCGGGCGGCACTGAAGGTTATGGGCGTGGGGAGCAGGGTTTACAGGGACAGCTGGGCAGCAACACTGACATTGAATTTTTCTTTGTGATTGATGGTCTTAAGGCCAGGGCTAGGACCTTACCTGGCCCTGAGTGTGTTTGGGGGCACCTCAGGCAGGGGCGGCTCTAGCTTTTTTGCTGTCACAAGCACAGCAGGCAGGCCACCTTCAGCGGCGTGTCTGCAGGAGGTCCCCGGTCCCGCGGATTCGACAACTAATTCGTCCAAGCCAGGGTTTTTTCAGACCAGGTCTTAAAACCCCCTAAGGATGGAGATTCTACCACCTCCCTAGGCAACCCATTCTAGTGCTCCACCACCCTCCTAGTGAAATAAAGTTTCCTAATATCCAACCTAGACCTCTCCCACTGCAATTTGAGACTATTGCTCCTTGTTCTGTCATCTGCCACCACTGAGAACAGCCGAGCTCCATCCTCTTGAAGGCTGCTATCTAATTCCCCCTCACTTTTCTCTTCTGCAGACTAAACAAGCCCAGTTCCCTCAGCCTCGCCTCATAAGTCATCTGCCCCATCCCCCTGATGGTTTTCATTGCCCTTCAATGGACTCTCTCCAATCTTCCACATCCTTCCTATAGTGGGGGGCCCAAAATTGAATGCAATACTCCAGATGTGGCCTCACCAGTGCCGAATCGAGGAAGGAAATCACTGTGCTCGATCTGTGGGCAATGCGTCTACTAAGGCAGTCCAATATGTCATTAGCCTTCTTGGACACAAGGGCACACTGCTGATTCATATCCAGCTTCTTATCCACTGTAATCCCCAGGTGCTTTTCTGCAGAACTGCTGCTTAGCCAGTGGGCCCCCAGCTGAATATTGTCAATGTATCTGCATTTGAAATGCAGTTCCACCTGGGGAACACCCACTTGGCAAGAAGTTTTCAGTCTAAGGAGCTAGTTGGGAAGGGCCCATTGAGGGCAATGAGCTAGTAAGTAAAACAATTGGCCTGAGGAAAAACTCATCTCAGGCTTCCTGAGAACGCTGCAGACAGCCTTTAAATAATGGATACTATCACTCTACCAGGGCATTTGACCAGGCCACATAAATTAGGACTACACCTTGCGGAGTCTGTATTTTCCCACTAACTGGTTTGGGAACCAAGTTTTGAAACAAAGGGTTCCTGCCATGCTATAGCTTTATAAGGCTGGGAGTGACCTCATCGGTGGTTCTTCACTCCTCACACAAGAGGATTGCTGGAAACACCTGAGGAACAAAGACTGAATTGGGGAAAGTGCTGGACCCAGGCTAACGGGATTTCTAGTCTGTGTATGGAAACCTCAGAAACCTGAGCTGCAAGTCAAATGCAGTTTCTGCCTTGAGAATCTGCCAGATGGCTTGTGAGAAACTGCTAATTCATAGTCAATCTAACTAGTGTGTTAAACTTAGTTTGCCTTATTCCTGATTTGCTAGGTCATCTTCTTTGATCTGTTTGCTATCCAATATAATCACTTATATTCTATCTATTTTATGTTTTAATCTAAACCTAGTATCCCTTTAACTTAGGTGTCTGGGGGAAATATCTCAGCTTGGTTACCACAAGTGTGCATTTTCCTCCCCACATTGAAGGAACTGGGTAACAAATTCATACTGGTCAGAGTATGTACTAGGGCAGGACGGTACAGCTCTGAGGTCCTAACCTGGGAACCTGGGGGTTATATTGGCTATAACCTTTCTATTGTTGGTTCATGCAGTGGCTGGTCAGAGCCTGAAGGTAACTGCAGCTGGGTGTGTCCCTGCCTGTGTGAATGCTCTCACCGTTTAAACAATGTACACCTTATTTCCAGTCATAATTGCTTTAACTTCAATTTACAGCCATTGAATCGGGCTATGCTAGGCTGAAAAGCTTATTATATTTTTCTTTCCCGTGTTGGAACTTATAAAGTGTTATCAAAAGTCATCCCAAAACCAAACTTGTTAAACTAAACGGATTGAAATCTTTGAGTCTATCACTATAAGGCAGGTTGTTTTCTAATCTTTTAATAATTCTCGTGACTCTTCTCTGAACCCTCTTCAATAGATCAGCATCGATCGTTAATTGTGGACAAAAGAACTTGACAAAGGGTCCAGGAACAGTTGCACCAGAGGCAAATACAAAGGTAAAATAACTTCTCCACATCTCCTTGAGATTCCCCTGGTTATCATCCAAGGATCACATTGGCCTCTTCTGGCACTGAGTCACACTGGGAGCTCATGTTTAGTTAATTATCCCTTCACGCCCCCAAATGTTGTTCAGAGTCATTGCACTTTCCATGAGAGTCCCCCATCGTGTAAGCATCACAAACATTCTTTGTTCCTAGATGAAGATATCTACATAGGTATATTAGAACACATATTGTTTGCTTTGACCCAGTTTATCAACCAATCCAGATTACTCTGAACTGTGACCTGTCCTCTTCATTATTTACAATCCCCCAATTTTAGTGTCATCTCTAAACTTCATCAATATTCAGGCATGAGAAGGGTTAGCAGCTGAATTGATGACACATGTCTCTGCTTACACTTGTCAGTTAAAACCTGTAACTTATGCCTCAGACAAAGCTGGGTGTCTGCAAGAAAGAGTGTCACCAAAAGAAACAAGGGGAGTAACAGAGGTGAAGGCCTGTATGCTGAATACCAATACCCTTGTGTCATTTGTGCCCATTCCCTTGAGCACAAAGTCTTAACACAACATGATTATGTTTGTTTCCATGGGGAAAACTGGGCTCTTTCTAACATAGGAATTGCATCATGGATCAGACCTATGCTCTATCTAGTTCAGTGTCCTCTCTCTTACAGGGACAACCTCAGGTCCTGCAGAAGAAGGTGTAAGAAACTCAACAATAGATGTATGGGTGTGTGTGACCTGATCACCTGGAAGGTGTCGCCCTAATGCCTGACAGCTAGACATTGGCTTGTGCCCTGAAACACTTTGGTGTCTAGGATTTCCAAAATATTTATTTACCTGTAACTATTGTAACTGGATAGTCTCACTACCCATGTAAATATCCAAACCTTTACTGAATCTTTCTTAGTTCACGGCCTCAACTACCTCTTGTTCCTCAGACTAATTAGGCATTGAGTGAAGAAAGCATTCTTTTTTTTATCTGCTTTGAATATGTCACATTTCAGTTTAATTGAGTGTCATCTTGATCTTGTGTTATGAAACAGGAAGAACACATTCTCAATCAACTCTTTACCAGTCAGTATCTTATAGACTTTTCTCATGTCCCCTCTTATTCATCCCCTTTGTAAGGTAACAATCCCAGTCTTTTCAACCTCTCTCCATATGAGAGTTTCCCCAGGGCCATTATTATTCTCATTGCCCTTGCCTGAACCCCTCTAGTTCTGCAATATCCTTTGTGAGAGGGGTGCTCACTACTACACAGAGGAGTCCAGAGGATGATGAAACATTGTTGGACTGATATTATGGCAGTGTATTATCTTTATGATTTTCCATCCCACTCCTCCTGGATCCCAAATGTTTTCTTAGTCTCTGTCCATGCTTGAACTGTAAGCAGGGTTTCCCAGAGGTGTGTACCAGGATGCCCTGCTCCCTGTCCTGAGTTCATGCAATTAAATTAGAACCTTCCCAGGTGTTTTCTGACTTCAAGCATTTCCCTCCAATGGGAATACACATTGCTGTTATTGACATTGAAGTTTCTATGCCATCATGCTGCCCATTCACCTGGCTTGGTTAGCTCCCTCTGAGGACTTCTCTGGACTCGACTATGACCAAAATAATCTGGTGTCATCTGTAAATGTTGCCACCTCCCTACTCACCCCCTTTCTAGAGGAATAATAACTATAAACTCTTTACCTTGCTATTTGCTATAAAGTGTGTAAACCCACTCAATGTGCTTCTCTCCCTGCACAGGCACCTTGAACATTTCTTAGCCCTACTGATGCATCAACAACCTCATGGCAGCTTTCAACCTCACCCCCTCTGACCCTTCAACCTTCATGCTAATGGGAATCCCTGGCCTGGAAGCTGCTCACGTCTGGATTTCCATCTGTTTTTCTATGTTCTACATTATCAGCCTGTTGGGAAATTTCACAGTTCTGTTTGTTGTAGGGAAAGAGGAGACCCTGCACAAGCCGATGTTCCTGCTGATCTGCATGCTGGCACTCACAGACATTTGCTCATCTACCTCCATCATGCCAAAGGCACTGTGTATATTTTGGTTCAATTTAAAAGGCATTACTGTGGGTGGCTGCCTCACCCAGATGTTCTTCATTCACACAGTTTCTGTTATGCACTCAGCCATCCTTGTGACAATGGCCTTCGATCGCTATATTGCCATATGCAACCCTCTCAGATATGCCACCATCCTCACCAATGCACGAATAGCTAATCTAGGGCTAGTATGTTTGATAAGAGCTGTTCTCTTCATTTTGCCCTTGCCCTTGAACTTGATCAGGCAGCCATTCTGTACCAACCGCATTATCCCCCATACATACTGCGACCACATGTCTGTGGTGAAGATATCGTGTGGGGACACCACGGTTGACAGGACATATTCCTTGGTGATTACATTTGTAGTCACCGGGTTAGACCTAACGCTCATTGCCCTGTCTTATGGTCTGATTGCCAGGGCTGTCGTCAGAATCTCCTCCAAGACAGCCCACCAGAAAGCCCTCAACACCTGCACAGCCCACATCTGTGTGATGCTGACAACTTATACTCCCTTCCTCTTCACCTCTCTGACATACCAATTTGGTCAGGGCATTGCTCCCCATGTTCACATCATCTTGGCCAACCTCTACTTCCTCGTCCCTACCATGCTCAACCCAATCATTTATGGGGTCAAAACCAAAGAGCTTCGTGACAAAGTGAGCAAATACACCAGCAGAAGGTGATCAGCGGGGGACACTGACTTTAAACCTGTATGATGAGAGGGAAAAACGATATCTCCTGCTTAATGAAGGGTGCTCTGTAGCAGTTTGACAGAGCTCAGCATTGTGGAAGTTCACAGTCTGTGAAGTTCACTCCATCACCAAGCACTGCAGGCTGGCCTCTGGGTAAAGGGAGTAGAGTGGGGCCTTAGACACTTTACTAGCCAATTCCCCTGAGGTAGTGCAGAAGGAAAGTTCGCTACAATAGTTCCCCACTAACACATGGGAACTGGGAGAAATACATGGGCTGGATTTAAGTGATGTGTAAATATAAGTGTAACTTGTGAAATCTTCATATAAATGATTAAAGGTGAAATGGGTAACTTTGGGGAGCACACGTTCTGCGTAAGGTGACTATAACATTACTGCATGAGACAGATATGATATTAACCTTTTTCCTGTACTATTTTATTATGGGGTTAGAGCAGTAAACATGACCTTCTTTTATTTGGCCTCTTGAACATATTTCATAACAAATTAAACTTGGACAAGCCAGCTTCCTCTCAGATTCAGTAGTTAGACACAATGAAGGCACCCACAGAACTGATTCTCCTGAGCAAAAATGCCGACGAATTTACAAGCGTTTAGCATTAAAGAAATTAATGGAAAACTAGTTTTATTTTTTATCATTTATCTTACAAGGCATGCTTTATATTTAAGAACATGATTATATGAAAATGAGGAATATGGGGGTTATAGTACGCTCTCCCAAGGATTGTAGCAGTTTTCAAACAGCATTTAACATTTATAGAATATTTCTTTGGAGCAAATATCAGGGGAAAGGTTATGATCTGCTCAAAGTAATTTCCTATCCATATATGTGTATCATTAATGCATATGAAGTGATGAGATTTGTGTTGTACAGTGGGGTCACTAAAGCATGCTGTAAGTTGGGAAATCTGCCAAATATTAGCGCCCACCTGAGGCAACAGCAGGGAAAGTAACCAACACCCAGACAGGGTGTCAAAAAAACCATCAACAGCCATTGTCCAGCAAGGGAGTCACAATGTAATAATTCACCTGCATGAGGCCACACCAGAGGAATTGCTCATCTTGTTTGGAGAGATTCAGGAATGCCCCCCAGACTGCCATGCCTGAACTTGTGCTACCCAAGCACATGGACTGAGAGTATAAAACAAACAGTGTGGACACATACTGGGCCCTTCTCCTGTCCACACCTATCGTCCAAGCAACCAAGACACCGAGAAGAAGACAAGACTCCAACACAGGAGATTGGCCCAGGTTTAAGGAACAAACCTGTGCATTAAGGCCTGCGATATCCAGTGGGGTGAGAAAAAACTGCTTCATCTAGTTGCTGCCCAGTCTAAGACGGTTTAGAGTTTAGACTGCGTGCTTAGATTTTATTTCATTTTCGTAACCACTCACTTGTAATGCTTTGATATATAATCATATAAATTCAATCTTTATAGTTAATAAATCTGTTTGTTTGTTCCACTTGAAGCAGTGCGTTTGGTTTGAAGCGTGTCAGAAACTCCCCTTGGGATAACAAGACTGGTACATATTAATTTCTTTGTTAAATTGACAAACTCATATAAGCTTCCAGCGTCCAGCGGGCATAACTGGACTCTGAAAGACGGAGGTTCATAGGGTGTGTCTGGGACCGAAGATATTGGCTAGTGTCATTCGGTTGCAAGTAGCTGGGAGCAGCTGCCATGTCAGCGGCTGTGTGTCAACAGCCCCTGGAGTGGGGGTTCTCACAGCAGTTCAGGGTAAGGCTGGCTCCCAGAGTCAAGGATTGGAGTGACCTAGCAGATCACCGGTCCGGATAACATCAGAGGGGAACGTCACACACAGATCTATACAAAGCAGCAGTGTTACTTCCCAGAGGCACTGAACTTGTAGCTAATTTAAAATTGAGTTCAAAGAAGCCAAATGTTCAGCAAGTAAATTATCAGAAAATGGGGCTGACAAATCAAGTCTGAAGAGAAGTGTTTGAGAAAGGCAAAAAGGCAGAAGAGCAGCTCATTTTGGGGCAGACCAGGGAGGAGAGGAGACCAGCTACTGGCAGCTCCAGGGGACCTGAGCTGAGGGACGCAGAATCATCCCCTGAGCAACTGCCTAAAGGTCCCTCCCTGAGGGAAGGGAGGGCCTACTGTAGGTAGGGTGACCAGATGTCCTGATTTTATAGGGACAGTCCTGATATTTAGGGCTTTTTCTTATATAGGCATCTATTAACCCGCGCCCCCATCCCAATTTTTCACACTTGCTGTGTGGTCATCCCAAGAGGGACGCATTCATCTTGAAACTAGGATTTAAACTAGGCTGGCCGGGGGCTGAACACCTAAGCCCAGAGGTAAGTGGGGAAGTGGAATACTGGGAGGAAAAACAAGGAGGAGTGTACAACAGGGGAGGACTAACGATTTATACTGAGAAAGTAGAGCAATCCGTTAGTTATCTTAGGTGTATGTACACAAAGCAAGAAGCCTGGGAAACAAGCAGGAATAATTGGAAGTCCTGGAACAGTCAAAGCACTATGCTGTGATTTGAATAACAGAGATATGGTGGGGTAGCTCACATGACTGGAGCGATGTCATGAATGGGTATAAACTCTTGAGGAAGGACAGGCAGGGAAGGAAAGGTGGAGGAGTTGAACTGTATGTAAGAGAGCGGTATGATTGCTCAGAGCTCCAGTATGAAACTGGATAAAAACCCGTTGAGAGTCTTTGGGTTAAGTTTAGAAATGAGAGGAAAAAGGGTGATGCTGTCATCGGTGTGTGCTATAGATCACCGGACTAGGAGGATGAGGTAGACAAAACTTTCTTCTGAGAATTAACTGAAGTTTGCAGAACACAGGCCATGCCTCTAATGGGGGACTTTAATCCCCCTGACATCTGCTGGGAGAGCAATAGATAAGTGCACAGACAAGCCAGGAAGTTTTTGGATTGTTGATGACAATTTCTTGGTGAAACTACTGGAGGAACCAACCAGGGGCTGTTCTCCTCTTGACCTGCTGCTTTCAAACAGGGAAGAATTGGTAGGGGAAGTAGAAGTGGGTGGCAACCTGGGCACAAGTGACCATGAGATGTTTGAGTTCACGATCCTCACAAAAGGAAGAAAGGAGAGTTTAGCAACATACGGACCCTGGACTTCAGAAAAACAGACTTTGACTCCCTTAGGAAACTGATGAGCAGGATCCCCTGGGAGGCTAATCTGAAGGGGAAAGAGTCCAGGAAAGGTGGCTGTTTTTTAAAGAAGCCTTACTGAGGGCGCAGGAACAAACCATCCTGATGTGCAGAAAGAATAGTAAATGTTGCCGGCGACCAGCTTGGCTTAACAGTGAAATCTTTGGTGAGTTTAAACACAAAAAGGAAGGTTACAAGAGGTGGAAACTTGGTCAGATGACTAGGAAGAAGTATAGAAATATTGCTCGAGAATGCAGGGGTGTAATGAGGAAGGCCAAAACACAACTGAAGTTGCAGCTAACCATGAGAAGAGGCAGTTGCTGCCCAAGATGAAAGGCAACGACCTTGCTACATGCACCCACCAGAATGCGCCTTGGGGTGATCAGTCACCCTTCATGCTACCTTACTCCAGATGGAGACCTTGGGACGTTCACAGGGAGGTGTTAGGAAGTGGCCCAGGTAGGGCTACTTTACATAGGTGGTGGGTATAATAAGCCAGGGGAGGCTAAACCTCCTGTGTGGTTCAGCCGCTGCTCTTCCACCTTTGAGAGCACGAACACATGGGCTGTGGTGGCCCTGCCTGCGCTCCGCCCCAGATGCTCCATCCCAATTCTCCCTGTGGCCCCACCCATGTTCCTCCTCTTCCAGTCCCTGCTCTGCTCCTCTGCCAAGGACCGCACTGTTTCTCTCTGAATCCTTCCTTCCTCCTCCAAGAGGCCCCCACAGCCCACCACTCGCCGAGTCTCTCCCCTTTTCCATCCCCCATGGCCACCCAGTAGACATATCATTCACTGGGTCCAGACTCCCTCCTCTCCTTCACTCCCATCCTCCGTGGCCCTCCCACCAAGAGGTCGCTTAGTCCCTTTTCTCCTCTATCCATTCCCCAGTGGCCCCGCAGCTTCTGTTTGATAAGTCCTTCCTCTCTTCCACCCCTTCCCAATGCTTGCTAGTCCTTCCTCTCCTCCATCCTGACCCCCTCACCCCCAAGGCCCCTACTGCCTGCCACTCACCAGTGAAAAACTTGAGCTTACATTTTACAGATCGCTATGCAGTGCAAGACACTATAATTTTGGGTTTATACTCCAGAGGGGGATGTGAGACTGGGGAGCTGGGAAATTGGCTAGTGTCTGCTGTTTGTATTTGGGTGGCTTAGATAAACCCTCGGGTAGCTCAGTTTGAGTGTATGGCACCATCTGCTGTCTTGTGGTTGATAACAGGGCCTAGAGAATGTGAATTACCAGTAAAGCAGAGTGAAAAAGGGCCAGCCCAGCACGGTGGTTAGAGAGGTGCAGAAGTTCCCATAGCTCTGAGACTGCACCCAGGAGTGAAAACCCATCACATTTATACCCTGTGGAGAACAAATTAGGCCCCCAGACATCTGTGACACAAACATATGGAAGGTACTGTAGCTTGAAGAAAAGGTCCAGATGTAGCACTTGTTTGATTCCTTTACCACTGTGTTCTCACCCAGCAGGCCGCAGCTACCGAAAATACCACCAGAGTGAAAAGATCCCAGGGCAACAGATTAGGAAAACTCTGTGGCTGTTCCCTCGTGAAATGTGAGTTACCATGTGGCCTGAACTCATTTTGGTCCTGGGAGTGGTGAAGGAATCACACAGTGAGTGGAGAAGTCCCATTTTATTAGGTCTGACGCAGGATAACACAATCCATTGAATTTTCATGCTTACTCAATGCAGAGAGTAGACAAACTATTAGAACTTTCGGGAGCTGCCAGAAATCCATCCACTTTAGACCTAACAAAGGGACACTGGTAGATACCTTTGATGCCAGAATGCTGGGAGAAGAAAACCTTTTCCACACTCTTTGGCTTGCATGCATTCGGGATCACATCATTTGGCCTTGACAGGGTGACAGTGGCGTCTTAGAGGTTAATGGACTGGATATTACAACTGCATGGGCAGTATGCAGCAGTACACTGCTCCAATCAATTGAAAATGGTTTTTGGTCCCATATCTTGAGGCAGCATTCCCACACAGAGTGCAGAGGGCAGTATATTACACACAGGAATGAAAGCCATCGACAATTGCTAGGCTGAACAGCCTGCAATGTGCCCTGACAATCTGAGCCCCTGCCATCAGTGAATCATTTCTTCACTCCCAGGGGAGGCTCTCAGGCTGAAGATTTCCAGGGTCTATTTTCTGTTCTTACTGCTGCTCATGGAGCTGAGGGAATAGTCTTGGAGTCCTGGCCAGCCTAAGGGTCTGCAGGGACTGTACAGGGGAATTATAAAGGTTGCTGTCCAGCATGGTCCATGTCAGATATTTGAGGTTCCCACACGGATTTTCAGGGCTCTGTCCTTCTGTCACAGTAAGGAAATTTCCTCTCTCTGCTGAACAGGATTTTGGTGAATTGCCTGTTTCTGCAGTGGGTATCTGTGTTACCAGAGGGTTCACAAGAAGAATGGGTTGCACACTGGCCAGATTCTGCTCTCACATTCTCTCTGCAGTGGGTCACTCCAGATTGAGAGTCGCCTCCCTGAGAGCACAATCAGGACTCGGGTGTTTTGGAATCCCCGTCTTTCTTGACAGGTCTCAAAACACCACATTAACTGGGGGTTTCCTTCAGAACCTTTACAGAGCGGCGCTCTCTGTAGCAGGACCCGAATCAGTGATTTTTGCAGCTCGGAGATGAAAATTAAACACTAAGGGTGAAATCTTGGTCTCACGGATATCAATGGCAAAACTCCAATCACGGCCAGAATTTCACCCTAAATCCAAATGTAGGGAGTTAAATAAATCTACTCTCTCCTAATCAAAACAATGAGGAATCCTTGTGGCACCTTAGAGACTAACACATTTATTTGGGCATAAGCTTTCGCGGCCTAGAACACACTTCATCAGATGCTACTTATTCATCACCTCTGTAGTGTAACAATTCCAGTCTTTTCTCTCTCTCTCTCTCTGTAAGAGTTTCCCCAGACCCTTGATCATTCCCTGAACCCCGGTAGTTCAGCCATATCCTGTGTGACAAAGGTGCCTAGTGCTACATAGAGGAGTCCAGTGGAGGGTAAAACATTGACTGACTCATCTCATGGCATTGTGTTACCTATATGATTTCCCATCCCACTCCTCCTGCATTCCAGTGTTTTGATTAGTTTTACTCTGTGCTTGCACTGTGAGCAGGGTTTCAGAGACCTGTGTACCATGATGTCCAGGTCCCTGTCCTGAGTTCATACAGCTAAATTTGAACCTTGTAAGGTGTTTGAGGAGTTCAAGATTTCCCCTTCTCTGGGCATACACATTGTAGATATTGACATCAAAGTTTCTCTGCCATCATGTTGCCCATTCATCTCACTTGGTTAGCTCCCTCTGAGGACTTCTCTGAACTTGACTCTGACCTAATTAATCTGCTATCAGCAAATGTTGCCACCTCACTGCTCAGCCCCTTTCTAGATTGGTAATAACTATAAAATATTTACCCTACCATTTGTTATGATGTGAGTAACCCCCTCACTGTGCTTCTCTCCCTTCACAGGCACTTTGAGAATTTCTGAGCCTCATTAATGCATCTTCCACCTCATGGCAGGTTTCAACCTCACCCCATGTGACCCTTCAACTTTCACCCTAATGGGAATCCCTGACCTGCAAGCTGCTCACATCTGGATTTCCATCCCTTTCTCCACATTCTACATTATTGGCCTGTTGGGAAATTTGATGGTTCTGTTTGTTGTAGGCAAAGAACAGACCCTGCACAAGCCTATGTACATGCTGTTCTGCTTGCTGGCATTCACAGACATCAGCATGTCTATCTTGATTGTGCTGAAGGCACTGTGAATATTTTGGCTCAATTTGGTCGGTATGTGTGTGTCATTTTTGTAGTTCAAGTTATGAATATTGGCTATGTACTTGTATCTCAATGTGTATGGATCCAAGTAGCATCTGTGAAGCATTTGGAAGGTTCTTGAGAAAGGGCTATTCTCAGTAAGTGCCCAGTCAAGAAATACTTAACTGACAATGGACTTTCGGAGATGCCAGTCCACATCTGAGCTTTCCTGGGAACGTTCAAACTAACGTAAACAATGGCATCGGCCTGTAAACTGAGTCAGCATGGACATGTGACTTGCCCATGTGACTCCAGACTCTATCTTGCTGCTCTGATTTCCACGGTAAGAATGGAGGGGTGTCCTTCCACATGGCAGAGGATATAAAAGGCCCTGGAGACCCCTCCATTTTGTCTTCAATCCTCCTTCTTGCCTCTGGAGGAACTTTGCTACAAACTGAAGCTCTAAACAAAGGTCTGAATGACCCATCCCAGCTCTAGATGTACTCCAGAGACTTGATTTGAACCTGCAATTTATTCTATCACTGCTACAAGCCTGAACCGATAACTTTGTCATTACTGTATGTAATTGATTCCATTATCCAATTCTAGCTCTCATCTATATCATTTTTCTTTTATGAATAAACCTGTAGATTTTAGATTCTAAAGGATTGGCAACAGCATGATCTGTGGGTAAGATCTGACTTAACTGGTTCTAGGCCTTGCTGCTTTGGGATCGGGAGAACCTTTTTCTTTTACTGGGGTATTGGTTTTGTCCCCATACTGTTTGACACTGGTGGTTGTACTGGGAAACTGGAGTGTCTAAGGGAATTACTTATATGACTTCTGGATAGCCAGTGGGGTAAAACCGAAGTCTTCAATCTTTTGCTCTTTTGGTTTGCCTTGGTGTGCAAAGGAACCCCAACTTCGGGCTGTAACTGCTCTGCTTTAAGCAATTTGTCCTGAATTGGTACTCTCAGAAGTGTCCCACCAAAGGCTGCATTGTTACAGACCTAACTTTACTTTCCAACTAATGTAGACCTGTGCAATCTATTGTAGTTAAAGACATTCAGAATGTTGATCTACCAGAGTGATGAGATGGTAGAGAGATTTCACAGAATTTTAATCCCAGTGTTAAAGAAGTTTGAAGTCTTGGATCCCAAACATTGGAACCAACTCTCCCCCCGCCACCTTTTTGCTATCAGGGATGTGCCTCAAGCCTCCAAGCGTTCTTTCTCCCTTTGAACTGCTCTCTGGGAAGCAACCTCGAGACTTTCCAGTCACGCTTGGAGAAACATGGAAGAGCAAAAACCCCAGGCGATGAACACAGTCCAATACATTCTTCAATTAAGGAATCACGTCAAGACTTTGCAGGCCCTTGCTAGAAGGTAAAAGAGAAGGCCTATACCAAAGGGTCCAGCTGTGAGTTTTCAAATTGGGAAACTGAATGCTAGTGTTACTACCAAGCTTTCAGTTCAAATTATTGGTTCGATAGCAGGGACTGTTGGAGGTAGTGGGGCATGTGGGACATGGATGGACCTATCCTCCAGGAACTCTCTGGACCTATCCTGTGGATCTTTTTGCCAGAGGATGTTGTGAAGGCCAAGACTATAATTGGTGCCTACTGCCTCTGTGCCTTTAACCACCTGAGTCCCACTGAATGCGGACAGGGCCATCTCCAGGCACCAGGCAACCAAGCACATGCTTGGGGCAGCACCTGGTAAGGGGCGGCCAATCTTGGGGTGGCGGGGGGCAGCGCGGCACGGCACGGCATTCCACGGGTGGGCGGGGGCGCTCCGGCGGCGCGGCGCGGCGCTCGGTGGGGGGCGCTCCGGCGGCATGGCGCTCGGAGGTGGGCTCCGGCGGCGCGGCGCTCGGTGGGGGGGCAGCGCGGCGCGGCATTCTGTGGGGGGGCGGGGGCGCTTTGGCGGCACAGCGCTCGGCCGGGGTGGGGGCAGGCTCCGGCGGCGCGGCGCTCAGTGGGGGGCGGCACTTGGGGGGGGTTCCAGCGGCGCGGCACTCGGTGGGGGGGGCTCGGAGGGCGGCGCTTTTTTTTTTGCTGCTTGGGGCAGCAAAAAAGTTAGAGCCGGCCGTGAATGCGGATGGACATTGGGCACTTAATTCACATATGTGCCTCTGAACATCTCTCTCCACCCTCCCTATCCTAATTACAGCCTGTGCGGTTACTCTAGCAGCCCTCAGGCTTCAGTGCCCAGGCTGATCACTGAAGGGGCTGCTCCTGGCCACAGCATGTTAGTTCACTCTGGGTTTTTATGATTAAGCAGGGACAATCTGTGATACCCTCAGTCTGAGAGAGGCTATCAGATGGGATTGAAACAAGGATGTGCGACAAGGAGAAACCTTTACATTGCATGTCGTGTTCTCAGGGATTCCACGCAGGGCTTGTCAGCTGGGAGGATAAGGAGAATGATGCTCAGATTCTATAACTATGGGCAGCAGCAGGGAAATGCTGATATAAAGGAATACATCTAAAACCTGTCTCTTCCTTTTCTCTCCGGGTTTCAGTTGTACCGGACCACTCTATGAAGTCTGCGAGATTCAGTTTGTCCTGACAATCTGACCCCTTGTTATCGGAGAATCATGTCTTCACTCCCAAGGGAGCCTCTCAGGTTGAAATTCTCCAGCGTCTATTTTCTGCTCTTCCCACTGCTAATGGAGCCCAGGGAATCGTCCAGGAGTCCATGCCCAGCTCCGAGTCTGCAGGGACTGTACAGGGGAATCATAAAGGTTGTGGTTCAGCACGCAAGTGTCAGACGTGTGAGATTCAGACACTGATACTCAGGGCTCTGCCTTCTTGTTGCAGGAAGGAGATTTCCTCTCTCTGCTGAGCGGGATTTTGGTGAATTGCTTGTTTCTGAAATATAGTTAGTGCTAAGGGCTCAGGAACAGTTCCAGGGGTAAAGTTAAGAACCATCTGGGCCGGATTCACCAGGACAACGAAATGAATTGTTTAGTATTGTCAGAAACACCAAGGGATTTACCTGGTAAAATTGGAACTACAAATGTTATGGAAATAGATTAGACAAATAGTAGTTGTTAAGATCAGTTCCTTGTCTCTTACTGTGTCCTTCTGTTTGTTTCAGTAGCTTCCTCTTTTAGGGCGGTGTTGTTGTTTTTTCTTGTTCACTCACAGTTTCCAATTCAGCAATTTTACTGCCCTGTTATGAAGTACAGCCAAAGCCTCTACAGTGGGTATGTGTGTTATCAGAAGGTTCACAACAAGAATGTGTCGCACACTGGCCAAATCATGCTCTCACATTCTGCTTTCATTGGATCACTCCAGACTGACACTGGCCTCCCTGAGAGCAAAATCAGGGCCCACATGTTTCGAAATCCCCATCTTTCATACCCGGTCTCAGAGCACCACATAAACTGCACATTTCCTTCAGACTGTTTCAGCACCAGAACAGAATAGCACTCTCTGTAGCATGACCAGAAGCTGTGATTTTGGCCTCTTGGAGCCAAAAGTTAAACACTAAGGGTGAATCTGGTCCCATTGAGATCAATGGCAAAACTCCCAGCACGGATAGGAGTTCACCCTAAATGCACATGAAAGGATTTAAGTAAATGGCCTGATTTACACTGACTATGAGCCTCTGGTGACTTCAAAAGCAGATGTCTCGTAGCCTCTAAGGACGGGTGAGCTCATTTAGATGAAAGAAGAACTGACGGGAGAGTTGCTGAAATCTCAAACTCACACACTTAGAGGGTCAGAACGATGACTACACGTTTTTTTTCCCCATAAGGGAGAGGGGTCTGCTCCCTCTGTGCCCCTGCAGCTCTGGTTCTTGATGGATGAGATGTACCAAAAGGCAGTAAAAAGAAAAGCATGAATCTGACTTAGAGGATACCAAATGGTGTTGGAAATGTTACTGGGGGAAATCCAGGTAATGTGTTTCTGTGTGTGTTTGTGTGTCTATTTCTGTGTGTGTGTGTAGGGGGAGAGGGGAATGTGCAGTATCTAGAGCACAGTGGTGTGCTGTCCTCAAACTGGGTGAAATAGGGAATGGACATCCTGCCTAACGCACAGACCACATTGTAGCAGATTGTTTTTGACACTTTCCCCCATCCGGACCATCCCTCCTCCCATGAGAAACCCCACTACAGCATCATGGTAACGTCAGCAATTGCCAACACAGAAAAAGCAGCCTCAGGAAGGGGTGTCTGGGTTTCTAACCGTTTGCAATACGTTAATGCTTTGTGTCGTTTTTAGGAAGAGTTCCTCACAGTGGCTTCTTTTAGTCTCAACACACTCTCTCCCTCCCGCCAGTCCTGTCCCTCTCTGATTCCCTGCACAGGCTGAGCTGCTGCTGGGGTTCCCTTTGCCCCCCAAAAGGCAGTTCAGGCTGATCCTCCCCATTTCCCCGGTGCAGGCAGACATTGAGTTTAACCTAGTCTGAGGAGATATTTCTGTGAGCTGTCGCCATCGGGTCTGGTACCTGGTTTTGCTGCTAGGTGAGCGGTATTTCTCTGTAGCATGGCTGGTAATTGTGGGGGTGGGGTACATAGATGGACAAGTGGCCAGAACTGGGGGTTCTGGGCAGGGAGCAGGATGTATATCAGCTGGCGGGCAGAACTGACGATTATGGTGGCGGGGAGCAGGTTCCACACAGACAGGCAGGCAGTGCTGGGGGTTCTGGTTGTGTGAAGGGAGGTGTACACAGAGAAGCAGGCAGCACTCAGGGCAGTGAGTACAGGCAGGGGGTGTACAGTGACCGGCAAACAGAGCTGGGGTTCACGGGGTGGGGAGAGGCATGTTCACAGACAGGCGGGCAGCACTGAAGGTTATGGGTGTGGGGAGCCGGGTTTACAGGGACAGCTGGGCAGCAGCACTGACATTGATTTTTTCTTTGTGATTGATGGTCCAAGGCCAGTGCTGGGACCTTACCTGGTCCTGAGTGTATTTGGTGGCAGCTCAGGGTTACTTGGCTCTGGCAAGCTACAGACCTGTAGCCTGGGTTCCCAACATTTACTCAGGTTTGTTTCCAACTGTTGTTGTAGTTATGTAACTCCACGCTAGGGTGACCAGATGTCCCGATTTTATAGGGACAGTCCCGATTTTTGGGTCTTTTTCTTATATAGGCTCTTATTACCCCCCACCCCCTCTCCCGATTTTTCACATTTGCTGTCTGGTCACCCTACTCCACGCATTTCACCGGTGGAAAGAACCATTGATCTTTGTGTGACACTGCACCCCATATTCTTCACAGTGATATATTTTTGATATAATTATAGCATAAAATTTGATACATTTAATTCAAGATGTGACATGAAAGCTGTCATATGAAGAGTTGTAATTTTCTGAACACAATTATCCTATTTCTGTACATGTTTCATTTTTGTGTCTGAAGTAAGAGCTGTGGGGAGCATGGGGCAGCTCAGAGGTTGTGGGAATGAGGATTGACTGGGGAGCATGGAGAAGACACAGGTGACCAACATGCATTTGGAATTGGAGCAGCCTGGTATGGGAAAGGAATGTACGGACGAAGGGTCAGAGGATGATGGGAAATTGAAGCAGTTGAGGAACAAAGAGGTTCCTTCTGGAACTGGGGTATCACTGAGCCCTCTGACTCACCAGCCTGGACTCCCTCTCTCATTGTGCTGCTTGGAATCATAGATCATAGAATCATAGAAGATTAGGGTTGGAAGAGACCTCTGGAACTCATCTAGTCCAACCCCCTGCTCAAAGCCGGACCAATACCAACACAATCATCCCAGACAGGGTTTTCTCAAGCCAGGCCTTGAAAACCTCTAGGAAGGAGATTCCACCACCTCCCTAAGCAACCCATTCCAGTGCTTCACCACCTTCCTAGTGAAATAGTGTTTCCTAATATCCAACCTAGACCTCCCCAACTGCAACTTGAGACCATTGCTCCTTGTTCTGTCATCTGCCACCACTGAGAACAGCCGAGCACCATCCCCATTATAACCCCCCCTTCAGATAGTTGAAGGCTGCTATCAAATCCTCCCTCACTCTTCTCTTCTGCAGACTAAATAACCCCAGTTCCCTTAGCATCTACTTGAAAGTCATGTGCCCAAATCCTCTGATCATTTTCGTTGCCCTCCGCTGGACTCTCTCTAATTTTCCACATCCTTTCTGTAGTGGGGAGCCCAAAACTGGATGCAGTCCTCCAGATGTGGCCTCACCAGTGCTGAATACAGGGGAATAATCACTTCCCTTAATGTTTCCCTGATGCTCATTGCCCTGTCTTATGGTCTGATTATCAGAGCTGTCCTCAAAATCTCCTCCAAGACAACCCACCAGAAAGCCCTCAACACCTGCACAGCCCACATCTGTGTGATACTGATGTCTTCTACTCCCTTCCTATTCACTGCTCTGACATACCGGTTCGGTCAGGACCTTGCTCCCCATGTTCACATCATCTTGGCCAACCTCAACTTCCTTGTCCCCCCCATGCTCAACCCTATCATTTATGGTTTCAAAACCAAAGAGCTTTGTGACAAAATGGGCAAATACACCAGCAGAAGGTGATCACTGGGGGACACTGACTTTAAACCTGTATGACAATAGGGAGAATCGATATCTCTTCCTTAATGAAGGGTGCTCTGTCCCAGTTGGTTGAGCTCAGCATTGTAGAAGTTCATAGTTTGAGAAGTTCCTCACACCTAACATCTTATCACTGCATCACCAAGCACTGCAGACAGGCCTCTGGATATATGGAGTAGAGTGGGGCCTGAGACTCTTTAACTAGCCAATTCCCCTGAGGTTGTGCAGAAGCCAGGAAAGTTGACTACAGTAGTTCCCCACTTACACTTGTGAAAGGGACAAATTGATGGGTTGGATTTTAGTGATGTGTAAATATATGTGTAACTTGTGACATCTTCATAAAAATGATAAAAGTGCACTTTCTGTGAAA
This sequence comes from Chrysemys picta bellii, assembly GCF_011386835.1. NCBI lineage: Eukaryota > Metazoa > Chordata > Testudines > Emydidae > Chrysemys > Chrysemys picta. Next base: position 352,497,941 of record NC_088791.1, read on the forward strand.
GGTGAATATGACATTACTTAATGGGAGGGCTTCCCGGAGACTAGTATCATATTAATCCTTTTTCCTATACTATTTTATTATGGGGTTAGAGCAGTAAACATGACTTTTTTTTATTTGGCCCCTTGAACATATTTCATATTTCATAACAAATTTAAACAAGCTTCCTGTCAGATGCAGTATTTAGACACAATAAAGGCACCCACAGAAATGATTTTCCTGAGCAAAAAAGCCGATGAATTTACGAGCCTTCAGCATTAAAGACATTAATGGAAAGTTTTAGTTTTGTTTTTATTATTGTACTCCAAGCAAATATTGTGGAAATGATAACTGCTGTTTAAAAACTGCTACAATCCAAAGACAGAGATCAATACAAAGCAGCAGGATTACTTCGTAAAGGCACTCAACTTGTAGCTTATTTAAAACTGAGTTCAAAGAAGTCAAATGTTCAGCAAGTAAATTATCAGAAAACGGGGCAGACAAATCCGAAGAGACGTGTTTGAGAAAGACAAAAAGGCAGGGGAGCAGTTCATTTTGTGGCAGACCAGGGAGGAGAGGAGACCTGCTAAAGGCAGCTCCAGGAGAGATGAACTTAGGGAGGCACAATCTCCCCCTGAACAACTGCCAAAAAATCCATCCCTGAGAGTAGGGAGGGTTTGCCTCGGGGGCATACTGAGATGGAAACATTTATATTTAAACTAGGATTTTCACTGTCATGGATCTGCATAAACTGCTTAGGAAAAACAGGCAGGGGAAAAATGGTGGAGGAGCTAACCTGTATGAAAGAGAGCAGTGTGATTGCTCACAGCTCCAGTATGAAACTGGATAAATGCTTTCTGAGTGTCTTTGCATTAAGTTTAGAGGTGAGAGCAACAAGGGTGATGTCATGGTGGGTGTCTGCTATAGACCACCAGACCAGGAGGATGAGGAAGACAAGGCTTTCTTCGGACAACTAACAGAAGTTTCCAGATCACAGTGTCTAGAACATAAGAACATAAGAATGGCCATACTGGGTCAGACCAAAGGTCCATCCAGCCCAGTATCCTGTCTACTCACAATGGCCAATGCCAGGTGCCCCAGAGGGAGTGAACCTAACAGGTAATGATCAAGTGATCTCTCTCCTGCCATCCAGCTCCACCCTCTGACAGACAGAGGCTAGGGACACCATTCCTTACGCATCCTGACTAATAGCCATTAATGGACTTAACTTCCATGAATTTATCCAGTTCTCTTTTAAATGCTGTTATAGTCCTAGCCTTCACAACCTCCTCAGGCAAGGAGTTCCACAGGTTGACTGTGCTACACCAGCATCTTGAAATAAGAAACCCTACCTTAGTATCTAAACCCATTGAGTTTTTTCAGAGGAAGCTCAATGAATATGGAGAACCAAAAAAAGATGTTGAAGTGCACCACACTGTTAACATGAAGGCTCCTGAAGGCTCCTGTGTGGCTTTGCGCATTGCCAAATATGGTAAGTCACACAACCTAGGTGAGAAACTACTACTTCCAGCTGCAAAGGATAAGTGTGCGATGATGATAGGAGAGAAAGCAGCTTCAGAACTAGAGTTGATCTCACTTTCTAATGACACAGTTACACGCTGTATTGTGGAGATGGCCACTGATGTAAAAGAGCAGTTCCTAGAAACTGTTTGTCAGAGCCCATATTATTCAATTCAGATAGATGAGTCTACTGATACAATAGAACCTCAGAGCTATGAACTGACCAGTCAACCACACATCTCATTTGAAACTGGAATTACTCAATCAGGGAGCAGCAAAGACCGAAAAGAGAGCAAATATAATACAGTCCTGTGTTAAACATAAACTACAAAAAAAAAATAATAATAAAGGGAAAGCAGCATTTTTCTTCTGCACAGTAATGTTGCCAATCTGTGTAACCCTTCTGCCAGGTATTACCAGAGCAACAAGGGCTGGGTTCAGTATCTAGGGGTTCGTTTTCTACAATACAAGACAAAACCGGCTCGAGCCCCCACCCAGTGACCAGAGACAATTACACACCACCCGCTGGGCACCTCTAAGAGGCAATACTTCCCCTCTCGCAAGCACTGAGTCCGAGCGTAGCAAAAACTTTTAATAAAAGGAGGGAATTAACTCAACATTAATTTAGGAAAACACCACAAGTAGGGTTCATAAACACAAACCATGAGCAAAAGGCCCATCCCCAAGTAAGTTGGGCAGTGTCCTTTTCCCCTCAGGGTCTTAAGTCCAGCAACCCAAAAGTCCCTTTAACTTGCCCGTCCCTTCTCTGTACCCCACTCACAGTTGTTGTCCTTGGCCACTGCAGCCCCAGAGTTCAGAGGTTCATCGCAGAGTTCACCTCCCAGCCTGTGTGGAAGGCGGGGATGGGGGGGTGGGGGAAGGAGGTACCTTACATGCTGCACTGCTTGGGCACTCGCTCATCGCCCCAACGGCCAATTGCCATGTCTCTGCAGGGCTCTGCTCTGGCCCTTCTCCACAAGCGTCTCTGCTGGCTGCTTGCCACCCCTGGCCGCCAGCTGCCCTGCTGGCCACTCTCCAAGGTGTCTTCAGGGCCCCCCCACACACTTAGCACAGCTCTCAGTGATTTCAGCGCTCCGTGGGGGAACCTCACTGCCGGTGCACACTGGGCAGTCTCTTGCAATAGAGACACTGTCCCAAGTAGGTCTAATACTTAGACATCAGTATCAGCGATTTCAGCTCTGCAGCGTGTAACAAAACTCTCAATTGAGTCTAAGTTAGCTCTTTTATTATACCATAGAGAAAGGAAGGGTCAAATGGTGTCTAGGATCCTTAACCAGGGCCCACACCACCAGGTACAATTACCTGTCCCCCACCCTCTCTCAACTCATTGGGCTTTGGAACCCTTGTCCCTCACCTAGATGCCATCATTTTGTATGTATAGTTAGGGTCATGTTTTCTAAAGTGCTTTACTGCTATCATTTGAATCTCTTTAAGGCCTAGAAGGGGTCCTCCTCATAACCTCAATGCGACACTGCATCCCATATTCTTCATATTTGTATGATTATGATATAATTATGACATACTTACATTTTGTACAAGATGTGTCTTGTCAGGAATCATTGGGAAAGTTTTGATTTGCTGAAAAGGATTATCCTATTTGTGTGCATGTATCATTTTTGTATAGGAAGTTGTGAATATTGACTTTCAAATGTAGTTACACCTGGGTGACTGCCACTAGGCAAAATGCTTCCAGGCTAGACAGCTGGTTCTGAAGGGCCTATTCGGGGCAATGGGCCATTAATGGAAACAAAAGGCTTTAGGAGAAACCTATCCTCCACCTGGTGAACCATCCTGAGAATGCTCCAGACAGCCTATAGATAATAGCTGCTAGGACTCAGCAGGGCATGTAAGGGCATGTGCCCAGACCACATGACACTAAACTCCATTTTGGGTACCTGTATTTTTCCACAAACTGGACTGGGAACTGTTTTTGGAACAAAGGATTCCAGCCATATGTTAAAGCTGTATAAGGTGGGGTGTGACATCATCTAGGGGCCTCATGCCCCACACAAGAGAGCTCCTGGAAACGCAAAAGGACCAAGATTCTAAGCCACCATTAATGGCTCACACTTTGCATAGTTACAATAGGACCTCAGAGTTACATTTCATATTTCTAGCTTCAGATACAAGAATGATACATACATACGAAAAGGAGGGATATATTCACTAGGTTATAAGCTTAGTAATGATATCTTACAATAGACCTTTTGCATGAACCATATTCCAGTTACATCATATTCACATTCATAAGCATATGGAGTGAAACATCACACCCTCCTCCTGAATTTACTGCCAGAACATTGGACACTGTCCATGGTGGAGGCAGTACATATAAAATCCCTGTTTGTCCCTGGTCACTCCCCCTTCCAGTACCTTTAAACCCCAAGATGTCATTCAGAGGTATCCTAGCAAGGTTCGGGGTTCTTGGTCCCTGAGTGCCTGAAAACTAGTTGGGGTGTAGTATTGCTAAAATAATGCAGATAGCAATGTTTGTTCAAGTGTAGGTTTCTTGGCATTTAGCCACGATTGCTATGAGGTAGTGTGCCTCAGTTTCCCTGTCCACACAGCAGTGTAGGCCTGTTATGCTTTTGCTGTTGTGCCAAGTTTCCAGCCTGTTTTCAATTATAAGCTGAAAGGACACATGCTTGTGGGACTGTCTTGTCACCATCCCTAGCAGGTACAATCCCCCCCCCAAAAGTAGGTATGTCACACATCTTCAAAGGGTTTATCATTAGTATTAACTTCTTTATCTTGACCTATAGGTGGAGTAGCAAAAGACAGAAGATTAACAGCCAATTTATGACAGACTCTGTTCAGACAGTTTGGCTTGTTCAGTGTCTATTGCATTTCCCAATCCCTTGACTTCCCAAATGCAAAATTTTCTTCCTCCAGCCTTGAAGAGACAATGTTATCTTTCACAAGGGTAGCAGGAACAACATCTTCCAATGGAGTGTTTTGGATTGGTAAGATCCCCTTGGTCACCCACTCTCTGTTCCCAAAAGGTCATCTGGGTGGGCTCCCCCCTCCAGGAGATCTGACCCCAAGTCTTTCCTTAAAACGTGATCCACAGGTGAGGGGTCTGGTATTTCAGATGTGGATCCTTCACTCTCCTCCTGGGGAAATGCTTTCCTACAAAAGGTGAGCAGACCTTTCTGTCCCCCCTCACCTTCTGTCTGGGCTTCTCCCTCTGGGCTCTCCTCTGAGGCAGACACTCCTATGTCCCCCAAAAGGGAAGGTGACCCGGATCCAGCTGTGGGCTCACAACTACCAGTTGTGACAGACCTTCACTTGCAAGCAAAATCCACCCTCCCTTTCACTTGGGCTTGCTTCCAGCTACATCCCCCTCCCCCAGAGAGATGATTACAGGACAGGCTGGCTCTACCCATGCCCTCCCACGGGGACCTGCCTTGAGCCCCAGGGTGACAGGAACTGGCCTGGACCATTCCTGCCCCCAAAAGCAGATCTTCCACTGTTACGGAGGAATTAAAGAGACAGTCTCCTATTTCCTCAGCAGCACATGTGACTTCACCCTCCCCTCTGGGGCTTTCAGCACGAGATTCCTTCTTGCTGCTAACAAACCCTGGGACAGATTCTGCCACATCAAAAAAATCATTCCCCAGGAGAAAGAGTGCAAAATTCTGTGCCACCACTGCAACAGTTGGTTCAGCCTGAAAATCACCAGTTTCCATGTGTACCTTAGCTAAAGGTCCTCCCCACCAGTTCTAATTCTGCCATTTTCCCTGGCAACAAATCCTTCTCCTGGATCAGGTCCCTCCTTACCACAGAAATTTCTTCACCACTATACCTCCAACCTTGGAGCATCTTGCCGTTAAACTTAAAAACATGCCTATGCTCACTGCTTGGTTGTGTAGAAGCAACATTTACAAATCCTGTGTGGTAAGAGGCAGTAGCCTGGGAAACCCCTGTGCTCTGAGAAGCAGCAGCTTCATGTGTTACCTGGTGCCTGTTCCCACTCAGCCCAGGACAATTATTCCTCAGGTGCTCAGTGGACTTACAATGATAGCACCTTCTGCTCTCCTCTGCTTGTACAGGAGACTTGGGATGAGTAACAGGGGAATGGGAAGGTGAATGCCCAGCCTCCTTTTTCCCATGGGTAAAACGGTGATTCTGCTTTTCACCAACCCTGCACCCCTCTGCCAGTGGTTTGTGTTTAATTGCAGCTTGTGACTGCTCATAAGAGTCTGCAAACCCAACTAATTCACCCACTGCAATTCCCTTTTTGTCCCACAAATACTGATTTACATCATCACTGCACATATTCAGAAACTGTTCCTGAGTAACCAAATTACACATTTCTTTCACGTTTGTAATGCTTTTCCCCTCACCCACTTGTCTAACAAATCTCTCATTTCATTTACATTGGCCACATTACTTAATCCAGATCCCTTCTTAAGACTCCTGAATTTTACCCTGTAGGTTTCAGGTGTAATCTGGATCTGTTTCAAAATCAGTTCCTTAAATACACCGTAGTTTGAAGCATCGGCAATAGGCATCTTATTGAATACGTCCAGAGCTCTCCCACTCAATTCCTCAACCAAAGTAGTCATTTTTGGATCGTCAGGACTCACATGGAAAGTGCACAGTCTTTCAAAGGTGATTAAATATTTGGCAATATCACTGGATTCATCATATGGTGGGCATAACCATTCCCACTTGTGGATTTTTGGGGAAGTGGAGCTAGCTGCTGAAGGGTTTTGTCTCTTCCACTCCATTAGAGCCAGTTCATGCTTCTGGGTTGCAATCTGAGCCTCAGTCTCTTTGTCTTTTAAATCCAGGGCTAGCTGCATCTCTCTTTCCTTTTCCTCTTGAGCTAGCTACCTCTCTCTTTCCTTTTCCTCCTAAGCAGCTGGGCTTCCATAGGCCTTCTGTGTGCAGCCTCCTCTCTGACTGACTCTTTTCCTTTTTTTCTTTTATCCCCAGTTCTTTCAGTTGCAAGAATCTCTGGTGCTTCCTCTCCTTTTCTGCAACTTGCAACCTAAAAACTTTGCAATTGCTTTACTGCTTTCCTTATTTTCCTGTTTCTACTTCCCTTTGCCAAAATAAGCAAACAGAAAACAGAAACTAACAAATCAGTAACTTTGTCTGTTCTCCAGCCACCACACTTAAAAATCACTTAAAATCATTACAGCAATCAACTATGCACAGGCCCTGCTCGACTACGCCACTGTGACGGGTGCAGTCACACAGATCCCTTTGGGACCGCCACCCGACGCACTGAGATTATCTCTGACTCTGGTTTCCCTGCCAGTTTGGGACTCCAGAAAGCCAGACATGCTAGCCTGCTGCAACACAGACCCAGGTCTGGTCCACACCCCCAAAGCTGGAGACTTTAACTAAAAACTTCTCAGCAAGTTACTTGCCTCCAGCTCCCAGTGGGATCCAAACCCCATTTTACTCTGTATAAAGCTTATACAGGGTAAACTCATAAATTGTCCGCCTTCTATAACACTGATAGAGAGATATGCACAGCTGTTTTCTCCCCCAGGTATTAATCACTTACTCTTGGTTCATTAATAAGCAAAAGTGATTTTATTAAGTATAAAAAGTAGGATTTAAGTGATTTCAAGTAATAGAACAAACTAAGTCACCAAGCAAAATAAAGCAAAACACATTGATAAGCATATGGAGTGCAACATCACAGTGCCATGTGCTGTCATGTTGGCTGATAACAGGGGGTTGTACTAAATGACCTCCTGGGGTCTCTTTCAATCCTTATCTTCTATGCTTCTTTGATTTTATGATAACAGGGCCTTAAGAATCACCAGCAAACTATTGTGAAAAAGGGCAAGGCTAGCTGGGTGGTTACAGGGGAGCAGCAGTTCCCACCACTCCCAGAGTTCACCCATCACCTGCATACCCTGTGGAGCCCAAATTAGGCCCCCAGGCATGTGTGATGTAAATAAAGGGGAGAGGCTGTAACATGAACAAAAGATTGAGATGTAGCAGTTGTTTGATTCCTTTACCACTGTGTTTTCACCCCAGCAGGGTGTTCCCTTGTAAAATGTGGGATACCATGTGAGATGAACTCCAGGTGATTTTGGCCCTGGGAGTGGTGAAGGAATCACACTGGGAGTGGAGAAGATCCATGGTACTAGTGCCGATGCAGGATAACACAACCTGTTTCTGCATCAGTTTCAGAAAGATAAACACAGTATTGAAATTTGATGTCAGAATCCCAGGAGAAGAAAGCCTTTTCCACACCTTTTAACCTGCATTAATTCAGGATCATAGAATCATAGAATCATAAGATCATGTCATTTGGCCTCAACAGCATACATTATATGGAGAAAAAAAAGCCATCACCAATTACTAGGCTGAACAGTCTGCAAGACACAGTTTGCCCTGAGAATCTGAGCTCCTGGTATCGGAGAATAATTTCTTCACTCCCGGGGGAGGCTCTCAGATTGAAGTTCTCCAGGGTCTATTTTCTGCTCTTTCCTCTGCTCATGGAACCAAGCGAATTGTCTGGGAGCCTTGGCCAATGTGAGAGTCCACAGGGACTGTACAGGGAAATCATAAAGGTCGCTGTCCAGCAAGGTGAGTGTCAGACATCTGAGATTCATACACTGATTCTCAGGGCTCTGCCTTCCTGTCACAGTAAGATTTCTTCTCTCTGATGAGCTGGATTTTGGTGAGTTGCCTAATTCTGCATTAAAGTTAGTTCTAAGGGATAAGAAAGGGTTCCAGGGTTAAAGTCGAGAACCATCTGGGCAGGAATTCATGAGGACAGCAACTTGAACTGTTTAATATTGTCAGAAAACCAAGGGATTTACCTTTTAAAATTGGAACTACAAATGTATTGGAAATAGTTTAGACACATATTTATTTCTAAGATCAGTTCCTTGTCTGTTACTGTGTCCTCTTATCTGTCTCAGTAGTTTGAGTATTTGTGTTACAAAGGATTCACAACAATAATGGGCCGCACAGTAGCCAGATTCTTCTCTCACAGTCTGCCTTCACTGGGTCACTCCAGATTGACACTGGCTTCCCTGAAAGCAAAATCAGGGCCCCTGTGTTTTGGAATCCAAATCTTTCATGCGGACAGCACTGGGACTTGTGGGGACAGGGAGGAAGGTTTATGCAGGCAGCCTGTGAGTGATGTATGCTATGACTCTACAAGGGCATGTGACCAGGCCGCATAACTCTGGACTCCATCTTGCAATGTCTGTGCTTTTCCCACAATATTCTTTGGGAGCTATGTTTTGAAACTAGGGGTTCCTGCCATGTGCTAAAACTATATAAGGCAGGGAGTGACATCATGGATGGTTCTTTACTCCCCACACAAAAGGACTACTCAAAAGACCTGAGGAACAAAGACTGACCCTGGGGAAGTGCTGGACCAATGCTAAAGAGATTTCTAGTCTTTGTATGGAAACCTGAGAAACCCAAACTGCAAAACAAATGCAGCTTGTGCCTTGAGAATCTTCCAGACGGCTTGTATCCTCAATCAGGGTGAGAAACTGCTAATTCATACTCAATCTAACCAAGTTTATAAATACAGTTTGGGTTATGGTTTATTTGCTAGGTGATCTGTTTGCTAATCCTTATAAACACTTACAGGGATACTGGGTTTAGATTAAAACATAAAGCAAGCATACTAACTACAAAAGATACATTTTAAGTGAAGTGTCTTGGGGGAAAATCTCAGCTTGGTTACCACAAGTTTGCATTGACCTCCCCACATTGAGGGAGGAGCAAACCAGGTAACAAATCCATACTGGTTGGAGTTTGGATCATGGCAAGATGGTACAGCTCTGGGGTCCTAGGCTAGGGATTATTTTGGCTGTAGCCTCGCTACTGTTGGTTCATGCAGTGGCTGGTCAGAGAGCCTGAATGTAACTGCAGCTGGGTGTCTCCCTGCCTGTGTGAATGCTCCTGGAGATGAAGGACCAGTAGCGGGTCTGCAGCTTGTCACAGGAGCACATTGACAGAAGGAGCCCAGGCTGGTGAGTCAGAGGGCTCAGTGTTACACCAGTTCCAGGTGGCATCCTGGGGGGGAAACCATCACACTTTGTTCCTCAGCTGCTTCAGTCTCCCCTCATATTCTGACCTCCTATCCATACTCTCCTTCCCCATCCCAAGCTGCCCTGATCACAACAACATGCTGGTCACCAGTGTTTTCTCCTTGCTCTCCAGTCCTCCCTGGCTCCCACAACCTCCGAGACACCCCACACTCTGCAGAACTCTTCCTCTGCAAGGGGTGAGGTGTCTCATGTCACATCTCCTTCCTTGGCTGGCGGGTAATCATAGACTGTGTCTAACCAGATAGAAATCTCACAAGTGACAAATGCCAAAGCAGGCACCTGTGCAGATTCTCTTGTTACACCCATACACACCAGACAGTGCTTTAGGGATTGCTACGCAGGAACAACTCACAAGCTGAGTAGTATGCACATTAAATAATGAGAGTGGGAAATTCTGGGACATGTGAAGGACTAGATAAATACCACTGCCATGTTCAGGAACCACTGGTAGCTGCCTGAAACAGGGGGCCACTGCGACACAGCCGTTAAACCCAGGCTGCTCTGGGATCATGTGCTCGACAGTTCTGTTAGCCATTAATGGTGAGGTTTTGTACATTCATTCCTCAGTGAGGAGATTTTATGAGCTCAAGTCATTATTTTTCCCACCTAAAATGTTCATCCACGCAGTGCCTCATAGGATCCCTCAGCCTCATGAAATGCACACCTAGTGTCATGTTTCCAAGGTGCCGCAATTTCATGACAATTTCTCCCCATAGGGCTAAATGCAACACGGTCATGAATAGAAAAAATGCCGTCAGTAAGCTCCTGCATGAGCTTACAGGCAAAACGACTCTAGCTGACTCCTGGGGACATCTTCATAGATTCCAAGGCCAGAAGGGACCATTGTGATCATCTAGTCTGTATAACACAGGCCTGAGAATTTCCCAAAAAATTATTCCTAGAGCATATATTTTAGAGAAACATCCAAACTAGATTTAAAATGTTCAGTGATGAAGACTCTGCCGAGACCCTTGATAATTTTTTCCAATGGTTAATTATTCTCACCGTTTAAAAAATGCATGCCTTATTTCCAGTCAGAATTTCTTTAAATTAAACTTCCAGCCACTGGATCCTCTTACACCTCTGTATAATAGGCTGAAAAGTTCTAAATACCAAGACCCTTGTGCGCATCCTGCCCAATTTGCTGAGCACAAAGTGATAGCCCAGCATGGTAGTGTCTGTCTCCATGGAGGACCTGGGCTCCTTTCTGACATAGGAATTGCATCATGGATCAGACCAATGGCCCATCTAATCCAGTGTCACAGTGACAGCCACAGGTGCTGCAGAAGGTGTAAGAAACCCAGCAGTAGGTGGATGGGGGGATGACCTAACCATCCTGAGTGTGTCACCCTAATGTTGAACAGCTAGAGATTGGCTTGTGCCCTGAAACACGTGGATATTAATATTTTAATATTTCCAAAATATTTATTTAGCTGTAACTATTGTAACTGGATAGTGTCACTATCCATGTAAATGTACAAACCCTTCCTGATTCTTACTTAGCTCATGGCCTCAACTACTTCTTGTGGCAACAAGTTCTTCAGTCTAATTAGGCATTGAGTGAAGAAAGCATTTTTTTTAATCTGTTTTGAATATGCCACGTTACAGTTTAATTGAATATCCTCTTGATCTGGTGTTAAGAGACAGTCACATTACATTCTCGACATACTCTCTACCAGTCAATATTTTATAGTTTTTTTTTTCATGTCCCCTCTTATTCATCTCCTTTGTAGGGTAACAATTCCAGTCTTTTCAACCTCTCTCCATGTGAGAGTTTCCCCAGGCCCTTGATCATGCTCATTGACCTTGCCTGAACCCCTCTAGTTCTGCAATATACTGTGTGAGAAGGACGCCCAGTAGTACAGAGGGGAGTCCAGATGAGGATGAGATATTGACTGACTGATCTGATGGCAGTGTATTTTCTGTATGATTTCCCATCTGACTTCTCCTGGATCCCAATGTTTTGCTTAGTTTCTGTCTGTGCTTGCACTGTGAGCAGGGTTTCACCGAGCTGTGTACCATGACACCCAGGTCCTTGTCCTGAGTTCATACAGTTAAATTAGAATCTTGTTAGGTGTTTGAGGAGTTGAAGTTTTCCCGTCCAATGGGCATACTCGTTGCAGTTATTGACATTGAAGATCATCCTTTTGACCTACTGCTTACAAACAGGGAAGAATTGGTAGGGGAAGTAGAAGTGCGAGGCAACCTGGGCAGTAGTGACCAGGAGATGGTTGAGTTCAGGATCCTCACAAAAGGAAGAAAGGAGAGTAGAAAATATGGACCCTGGACTTCAGGAAAACAGACTTTGACTCCCATAGGGAACTAATGGGCAGGCTCCCCTGGGAAGCTAATATGAGGGGGAAAGGAGTCCAGGAAAGCTTGCTGTATTTTAAAGCAATCTTATGGAGCACGCAGAAACAAACATCCCGATGTGCAGAAAGAATAGCAAATATGGTAGGCGACCAGCTTGGCTTAACAGTGAAATCTTCAGTGAGCTTAAACACAAAAAGGAAGCTTACAAGAAGGGTAAATGTGGACAGATGGCTATGGAGGAGTATAAAAATATTGCTCGTGCATGCAGGGATGTAATCAGGAAGGCCAAACAGAACTGGAGTTGCAGCTAGCAAGGTATGTGAAAGGTAACAAGAAAGGTCTCTACAGGTATGTTAGCAAAAAGAAAAAAGGTCAGGGAAAGTGTGGGAGCTTTACTGAATGGGGGAGGCAACTTAGTAACAGATGATGTGGAAAAAGCTAAAGTACTCAATGCTTTTTTTTGCCTCGGACTTCACAGACAAGGTCAGCTCCCACACTACTGTATTGGGCAACACAGTATGGGGAGGAGGTGAGCAGCCCTCAGTGATGAAAGAACAGGTTAAGGACTATTTAGAAAAGCTGGACATGCACAAGTCCATGGAATTGGATGATGTGACTGCTGAGCCACTGGCCATTATCTCTGAAAACTTGTGGTGATCGGGAAGGTCCCAGATGATTGGAAAAAGGCAAATATAGTGCCCATCTTTTAAAAAGGGAATAAGGACAACTGGTCAGCCTCACCTCAGTACCCGGATTATAAGGTGGATAGAAAGCTGGCTAGATTGTCATGTTCAATGAGTAGTGATCAATGGCTTGATGTCTAGTTGGCAAGCGGTATCAATTGGAGTGCCCCAGGGGTCAATCCTGGGGCCAGTTTTGTTCAACATCTTTATTAATGATCTGGCTCATGGGATGAATTTCACCCTCAGTAAGTTCGCAGAAGACACTAATATGGGGGGAGAGGTAGATACGCTGGAGGGTAGGGATAGGGTCCAGAGTGGCCTAGACAAATTGGAGGATTGGGCCAAAAGAAATCTGATGAGGTTCAACAAGGAAAAGTGCAGAGTCCTGAACTTAGGATGGAAGAATACCATGCACCGCTACAGGCTGGGGACCGACTGGCTAAGCAGCAGTTCTGCAGAAAAGAACCTGGGGATTACAGTGGATGAGAACCTGGATATGAGTCAGGAGTGTGCCCTTGTTGCCAAGAAAGCTAATGGCATATTGGGCTGCATTACTAGGAACACTGCCAGCAGATCGAGGGAAGTGATTATTCCCCTCTATTCGGCACTGGTGGGGCCACATCTGGAGTATTGCATCCAGTTTTGGGCCCCCACTACAGAAAGGATGTGGACAAATTGGAGAAAGTCCAGTGGACAGAAATGAAAATGATCAGTGATTAAGAAGTGGGCAGCATTATCTCCCATAAATGAAAACAAACTTGTTTCTCTTAGCAATTGGCTGAACAAGAAGTAGGATTGAGTGGTTTTGTAGACTCTAAAGTTTTACATTGTTTTGGTTTTGATAGTAGTTATATAACAAAAAAAAAACATTTGTAAGTTGCACTTTCAGGATAAAGAGACTGCACTACAGTACTTGAATGAGGTGAATTGAAAAATACTATTTCTTTGTTTATCATTTTTACAGTGCAAAATTTGTAATAAAAAATTATATCGAGTGAGAACTGCACTCTTTTTACTCTGTGTTGTAACTGAAATCGATATATTTGAAAATGTAGGAAAACATCCAAAAATATTTTAAAAATTTCAATTGGTATTCTATAGTTTAACAGTGTGATTCATCGAGATTCATTTTTTTGAGTTCATCACATGAGTTTACTGAGATTAATCAACAGCCCTATTATAAAGTATTTACCATATTATTTGTTATAAAGTGTGCTACCCACCTCGCTGTGCTTCTCTCCATTCACAGGCACCTTGAGCATTTCTGAGCCTGACAGATGCATTGACTACCTGATGGCAGCTTTCAACTTCACCCCCTCTGATCCTTCAACATTCATCTTAATGGGCATCCCTGGCCTAGAAGCTGCCCACATCTGGATATCCATCCCTTTCTCTATCGTCTACATGATGGGCCTGTTGGGAAATTTCACGGTTCTGTTTGTTGTAGGGAAAGAGGAGACCCTGCACAAGCCGATGTACCTCCTGCTCTGCATGCTGGCACTCACAGACATCAGCACGTCGACCTCCATCATGCCGAAGGCACTCTTTATATTTTGGTTCGATTTCAAAGGCATTACTGTGGCTGGCTGCCTCACCCAGATGTTCTTCATTCACACAATTTCTATTATGCACTCAGCCGTCCTCGTGACAATGGCCTTCGATCGCTATGTTGCCATATGTAACCCTCTGAGATACGCCATCATCGTCACCAATGTACGAATAGCGAAGTTAGGGCTCCTGGCTTTATTAAGAGCTGTTCTCTTCGTTCTGCCTCTGCCCTTTATCTTGAGCAGGCTGCCATTCTGTGGCAACCACATTATCCCCTATACGTACTGCGAGCACATAGCTGTGGCAAAGATGTCGTGTGGGGATATCACAGTGAACAGGATGTACGGCTTGGTGGTAGCATTTGTAGTTATCGGGTTAGACCTGACTCTCATTGCCCTGTCCTATGGTCTGATCATCAGGGCCATCCTCAGAATCTCCTCCAAGAAAGCCCACCAGAAAGCCTTCAGCACCTGCACATCCCACCTCTGTGTGTTGATGATGGCTTATCCTCCTGGCCTCTTCTCCAATCTGACACAGCGGTTTGGTCAGGGCATTGCTCCCCATGTTCACATCATCTTGTCAAACCTCTATTTCCTCATCCCCCCCATGCTCAACCCTATCATTTATGGGGTCAAAACCAAAGAGCTTCATGACCAAGTGGGAAAATACATCTGCAGAAGGTGATCGCTGGGGGACAAAAACTGTAAACTTGAGTGATTACAGGGGGAAAGAATATCTCCTCGTTAATCAAGGGTGTTCTATACCAGTTTGGCTGAGCTCACCATTGCAGAATTCACAGTCTGAGAAGTTACTCACACCTAACCTTTTATCACTGGATCACCAAGCACTGGTTTCTCCATTGCTGTGTCACCTGATCTCTTTCAGCATCACTTGTCAGACCCTACCTCTGCACACTCCCTCAGCCTTTCCATGACTTCCAGACCACCAAAAGATACTGCAGCTTTCTGAAGAAAGTTGGCTTTCCATTAAACCATGTGTGAACACGCTTCTTCATCAGTTTGACGAACTGAAGCTACGGTTTCTGACAGACAAAGACAAAGAAAGCAACAACAATGCTGAACTTCTTTATTGTATGTAGGGTTATCTAGTGAGCAAAATTAACCTGATTTTTCTACGTTCAATCCTTCAGGAAGCCTCGATGATAAATGAAGTGTCTCAGTTGGATACTGCTAATACAGGAAAGCTGCTGCAGGAATTGAGGACATTCTTCTAGAGCTCATTGGTGAGGGTTTTGAAACAGTGTGTTTTTGATAACTGGACCGTGTTACCCTGGATTTGAGGAGTGTGTACTACAGAACTTGTTCAACCCAATTGCAACCATATGATGTGCACTCAGCCACTATGAATTAATAAAATAGAACACCAAATAGTTCAGGGTTAATTGGAAAGCAGGCTTTAAGATGCAAGGTCAAAATCAAGCTGGCAGTTCCCACTAAAAAAAGTGTATAGGTAAGTAAATAAATGAGAAAGAAAAAAAGATAAATGGATGTAAACCTTGAGTCTAGATGCCTCTAATATTAGAAGTTTATTGAAAGTTAAGCAAAGTGATGATCCAGTAGAAGTCACTATGACCTATTTGTTTGTAGACGTTATAAAAGATTAGCTAATACAGTGTACTTTAGAGGAGTTATCTGAAGTAATCTTGAGAAATGTTTTTTCTGACACCCTTTCTCCTCAGCGGGTGAGCAACTGGCCACTGCTAACCTGCTGTTAATTATTCAGTACCATTCCAAATGTTAGGGACATATCTGGGATGTTCTAAACCTTTTGCTTATGTCTGTGTGTGCTTAAATCTAATAAACTGTGGTGTTAGACATGAGCATGCTTACTTGCATTTAATCCATGATCAGACAGAATTGCTGTGTTCCCATTGATTTATTCCTGCCACCGCCTGGAGTGAAATAGTTAATTTGCCCTTCCTGGGGATTCTAAAGACCGCGGGTAATAGACTGCTGTGTTAAACTATGACATCACCTTGGAGTCCAATAACTTGCCACTTTGTGCAGTTGATTTTGCAGTTGCTTTCAGCTGAAACTTTCAAAATTCACTCTAACCATTCCCATTGTCCAAGACATCAAAAGTAGGTGTCAAGATTTCATCTTGGAGTTTGTGAAACAGATGAAACAGAGATTGCCACCAAATGTCCAAGTGATTGAATCGCTTCCAATACTAAGTTCTTCATGATTTAAATTGGCTGATATCTCATTTTTGCCATTGTTTTGTGAAGACTTTGGACAATTGGAGCAACACAGTGGAGAATTTTGCTTCTGGTTCACTGGCCTCATACTCAGAATAACTGAGTAGAGCACTTTTGGATTGAAGGTCTTGAACACATGGATGCCACTGGGGATTAAATCTTTAATGAATTTATCTCGTTTGCTCTTTCATTGATGTTGCTACCTTTTAGCAACGCTGCAGTTGAAAGACTGTTTTCTCAGATGGACTTGATAAAAAACAAAACTGCACAACATGATGCAAGAGGAACTTTTAGAAAATGTTCTTCATCTTAGGGTGTACATGCAACCCACAAAATATATTGTGAAGAGTTTTCACCAACTAAATAAATGATTTCACTGGTCACTGCTGATATGTATGACCAGCAACAGAAGCATTCCACTTCCAAAGAAGACAGTAATCATGAAATGTTGCCTTTTAGAGACTAACAGTAACAAACTAATACAACTCAAAATATGGACATTGGCTACCATCATTGAATGCAATTAGAAATAAATAATATTGTCAAGTTATTGTGGTTTTTACACTACATACGTTTTGGGCTCCTTTTGGGCTTCTAACACCTTAATTTGCCTTTTTTTTTGTTTGAAACACCTGACAACCCTCAGTCAGGATACAAGTACCAGTACTGGGGTTTTTATTTTGAATTTGATTGTCATCTCATAGCTTTGATGCTAATGGGGACAAAATCTATACTAGGGTATCTACCTAAAGCTTTCATTTGTTACTTGATCTATAGACCAAGGTGTTAATTAAAAACATTCTTTGTTTCAAGATATAGATTGAGTTATTTATTTATATGTTTATTTATATGTTAGCTGAGTCCTGACTCCCTCTTCTCGTCCATGCTCCTCCTACGTGTCCCGTACACCCACAGCTTGCTGAGTCCCTCCTCTCCTGTCCCCCCGCCAACCATTCGTTGAGTCCCTCTTCTCCTCCACCTACCTTTCCCCATGGACCTCCGACTGCTGCTCGCTGAGACCTTCCTCTCCTCCACCTCCCTTCCCATTGCTTGCTGAGTCCCTCCATTCCTCCACCCTGACTCCCCCTTCCCCGAGATGCCTACCACCTTCTGCTCATCCGTGAAACACAGAACCACATTTAAAATTGGGCCCTGGCCTCCTGGCCCCCCAGGTTCCAGCCCCCTTAGATGAGTTGTTCCAGCATCAGCAAGCACTGAAGCATGAGCAGTCCCACAGCTGGTCCAGGTATAGGAGCCGGACATCAACCAAAGAGCAGAGGCGGCTAGGTGGCAAAAAGTCCAAAGATGGAAAGAAAGTGAACTGGGGACACAAGTTGTGTCTCGGTCTTTCTCAGTTACATTGTTATATTACAAGACATTTTTATTTTTCGATTACAGCCAGCAGGCAGATGCCGTTTTCTGCTTTCTTTGCAGACAGTTTTCCAGTGGTTTGAGAGACTCTGCATTCACTGAAAATGGAGCAAGAGACCAGAAAAATATAGGAAAAAACCTTCAGAAAAATATACAATCTGCCATATAGAAGCAGTGATCTGAAAGGTGGCATTTTATTCAAAAAGTCAAAAGAAGTGGGCTCTCTGGTGGCACAGTTCAAATTCTCACACGATGGGGTTACATGAAAACAGAGACTATGCTTCAAAAATCACCAATGTACTGCTTTACCTGGCTAACAAAGGAATAGCACTGCGGGGGCAGGATGAGAGAGAAGCATCCTCAAACTGTGGAAACTTTCTGGAATTATTCTGTTCTCAGTGGTGGCAGACGACAGAACAAGGAGCAATGGTCTCAAGTTGCAGTGGGGGAGGTCCAGGTTGGATATCAGGAAAAACTATTTCACTAGGAGGGTGGTGAAACACTGGAATGCGTTTCCTAGGGAGGTGGTGGAGTCTCCTTCCTTGGAGGTTTTTAAGGCCCGGCTTGACAAAGCCCTGGCTGGGATGATTTAGCTGGGAATTGGTCCTGCTTTGAGCAGGGGGTTGGACTAGATGACCTCTTGAGGTCCCTTCCAACTCTGATATTCTATGATTCTATGATTATGCAATTTGTTTTCATGGTATTATGAAGCCTTCACATAAAAGAAAACAAACAAACAAACAAACAAAAGTGGTTCTTTCAATGTCACATACCACTCAACTGAAAACGAGCTTTTACAAATTGCTGCTGTAACACAGACCGGTGGAAATTGTGTGGCGAGGGTGTCGTCACTGTAATTGAGCACTGATTCTATAAAGGCCCTGTAAGGGTAACAGTTGTTGCTTTGGCTTAGGAGGAGGTCACCCAGTGTGACATCCAAGTGACTGAAAATAGAGGCCATGGTGTAATTCACCAGGCCCACCTCCGCATTCCCGGTGAGTTCAGTTCCATCTCCTTTTACTATCTTGCAACATAGGTATAGCAGTGTGTTGTTTAAATCCATATAAATCAATGTCATTCCCTGCTATAAAAAAGTCGATGGGGACTGCCTATGTAACGATTGATAGAGGCGGCACCTCGATATAGATGCTTTTCTTGATGCTGGTCTGCATAGGGGCTATTTGTAACAAGTCTAGTTCGGATTTGGTGCACTCTTTAGACCCACAATGAACAAAAGACATGGTGATTAAATAGGCTAATCTATTTATTGAAAAGAGGGTGTTAGAATATAGATATTTAGGCCTCCCTGTAAAGGCCTATACTTTAACAACTTAGGTGTATTTTTATCACTTAGCTATTTATAGAGATATAAAACAAAGAATCAAAATTATAAGTCTCGCTGTGTCTGGGCCTTTTCTCACTGTGACAGTCTGAGGCCTTGTTCTTAGGCTAAGGCCTTCGGCTAAGCAGCAGGGGCAGCCATAAACTGGGAAGGATATGGTCAAATCTTCACATCCCAAACCAGTCACATTGAAATAAGGTGCTATTTGGCAGTTAGGAAGACAATCGTGTGCTGATAGTGCCCATCACCACCTGATAAAAAAAACGGATCTTAAGATGGTTAAAGAAAACTTAGTTTGATAGCATCCTGTCTCTCAAGAAATCACTTATTAATGGTTGTGATTGTGAAACCCTCATTTCTGTATTGTTTTAACTTTATGCCCCCAACTTTTCTCTTGTTAATCTGTCTGGTTCTCTAATTGTTTCTGTCTGCTGTATAATTAATTAGGGTTGTGGGATATTATTGATTAGAGAATGATGTTACAATATGTTAGTATTGGTCAGTTAAATTTCAATACATTTATTGATTAAGATATAGCTGAGAATATTACTATATAAACTGGGATCAAACAGGAAGTGGAAGGGAAAATTGGAATCATGTTTGCTAAGGGGGGGGTAATAGGAACAGGGAATAAGGAATGGGGAACAGGGACACAGGCAAGGCTCTGCGGCATCACAGCTGGGAAAGGAATACTGGGGAACAGACTCGATCTGCATATAGAGATAAGCCCGTGTGACAAAGCTCTGTCCTTTTCTCAGTGGGTCCCGCGCTTCCTGGCAGATTTCACTAGCCTGAGAGGCTCACTGTGACCCTCCACATAGCCCTTCTCTCTCTAGAGACAAGGGTCACAGCCTATTAAGCCATTTTCATCATAAGCCAACAAGGGAGGGGAGAAGAGACAACCCTCCCTCGCACAGTCTCTGTTGTCTCCCAATCTCAGTGATTAATCGGGGACAGGAGGGGGCAGCCCGGGCCACCCTCTGCTCCGGGCTCCAGCCCAGGGACCCTAATACTAGCAGCTATGGTAGCTGACTTTTTGGAAATAAGACATGTACAATTCCCTGGGCCACTTCCCCACAACAGCCCCCACTCAATATCTCCTTCACTGTTACCTCAGGGCCTTCTTCCTTGCACCTGATATGGATTTGTACTGCTTAGTTCCTCCAACAGCACGACTTCCTCCTACAGCTCCTGACACACGCTCCTTACTGACTAACTGGGAGGCTTTTAACTAATACTAGCCAACACTTGATTGGCTTCAGGTGTCCCAATCAACTTAGCTCTCTCCACTGCTTTCTAGAATGATCTTAATTGGCCCCAGGTGTTGATTAACCTGGAGCAACTGCCATTTGGTTACCATTGTACCAGGGATTTGTTCAGTTTGGGGCTAACATACCTGTTCCTCACTACTTTACTATAACCATCTGGCCTTACCCCGACACACTCAACTGGTGTGAAGCCCGACTTCGGAATATGCTTACTTGGAAACTAACCCCAATAAGGATTTCATTGTTTGCATTTTGGACTTCTGGTCTTCTACTTTCTGTGTATGTGACAAGAACCAGGGGAGAAGGTGAAGAGAAAGCCCTTCAACAAAGGGTTTTTTTATTAACACATTGGTCTATATATCAAGTAAAAAATTAAAGATTTTGTTAGATACCTAATACAGATGAGATTAAAAAAAAAAAGCTACAAGCCCCAGCAGGAGTTCATCCACATTAGCAACAAAACTAGGAGATGAAAATCAGATTCACATTCAAAACCCCAATTTTGGTGCATGTTTCCTGACTGAGGGTTGGGTGATGTTTCAAACCAAAAATGGCAAAAGACAGTGTTAAAAATAGCTCAAAAGAAGCCCAAAATGTATGTAGTGAAAAAACAAAGATAATGTTATTATATTATTTATTTCTAAATGCATTCAGTGACAGTCGTCAATGTTCATATTTTGGATTGAATTAGTTTTTTACTGTTAGTCTCTAGAAGGCAACATTTCATCCTTGCTGTCTTCATCAGAACTAAAATGCATCTGCTGCTGGTCATATATCAGCAGTGACCACTGCAATCATTACTTTTATTGGTGTAAACTGTTCACAACAGATTTTGGGTCATTGCATATACGCCCTAACAAGAGGAATATTTTCTAAAATATCTTGTTGCACAGTTTTGTTTTTATCATGTTCATCTGAGAAAACAATCTCTCAGCTGCAGCATTGCTAAAAGGTAGTGACAGCAATGAAAGAGCAAGCGAGCCAAGTTCACAAAAGTCTTTGTCCTCAGCGGCATCCATGGGTTCAAGAAATTCAACCCAAAACTGTTCAACTTGGTTGTCCTGAGTATGAGGCCAGTGAACCATAGGCAAAACACTCCAAAGCTGCTTTAACTGTTTGAGGACTCCACAAAACAGTGGCAAAAATGAGGTCTCAGCCAATCTATGTCAGGAAGGGCTGAGTACTGCAAGCGATTCAATCACCTGGATTTTTGGTGGCAATTCCTCTTTCACCAGTTTCACAAACTCCAAAATGTAATCTCAACACCTACTTTGACAATGGGAACAGTTAGTGTTTATTTTGAGAGTTCCAGCTGAAAAGAGATACCAAAATCAACTGTGATAATTGTAAGTTATTTGATTCAAAGTTGATGTCATAGGTTAACACATTAGTTCAGTTCTCAAAAACAAAGCGTTCCATAACTCTCACCAACAAGCTCTGGTAGAATCTCCTCAATTCCTGCAGCAGTTTTTCCATATTAGCACTTTCCAACAGAAACATTTGGTTTATCCTCAGACTTCCTGAAGAATTGGAAGTAGAAAAATCAGGAATATTTGGTTCACCAGATCACTGCACATATAATAAAGAACTCCAGCATTGTGATTTCCTTCTTTGTCTTTGGCTATCTGAAAGTGTTGCTTCAGTTCATTGAACAGATCAAGAACCTTGTTCAAACAGGGTCTAATGGAAAGCCACCTTGTGTAAGAAATCTGCAGTATCTTCTGGTCATCTGGAAGTGACAGAAAAGCCAAGTAACTGGGTGTGTGGGTTGGGGGCTTACAGGTGATGCTGAAAATGGTCAGGTGATTGTCAGAGAGAGGGAATTCAGCAGTGCTTGGTGATGGAGTGATAAAACATTAGGTGTGAGAAAATTCTCAGACTGTGAACTCCCACCACACTGAGCCCTGCCAAACTGGGACATAGCACCCCTGATTAATGAGGAGATACCTGTTCCCCCTCTTGTCACACAGGTTTAACGTCAATGGCCCCAGGCAATCACATTCTGCAGATGTATTTGCCCACTTTTTCACGAAGCTCTTTGGTTTTGACTCCATAAATTATAGGGTTGATCATGGGGGGAACGAGGGAATAGAGGTTGGCCAAGATGATGAGAACATGGGGAGAGATGCCCTGACCAAACCGGTGTGTCAGAATGGAGAAAAGGTAGGGAGTATAAGACGTCAGCATCACACAGATGTGAGCAGTGCAAGTGCTGAGGGCTTTCTGGTGAGATTTCTTAGAGGAGATTCTGAGGACAGCCCTCATGATCAGACTGTAGGACAGGGCAATGAGCGTCAGGTCTAATCCGATGACTAGGAACCCCGTTACCAAGCCGTACATATTGTTGACTGTGATGTCTCCACATGATATCTTTGCCACAGCTATGTGGTCACAGTACGTATGGGGGATAATGCGGTTGTTACAGAATGGATGCCTGCTCAGGAGCAGGGGCAGAGGCAGGATAAAGAGAACAGCTCTTATCAAACCCACTAGCCCTAGCTTAGCTATTCGTGCATTGGTGAGGATGGTGGTGTATCTCAGAGGTTTACATATGGCAACATAGCGATCAAGGGCCATTGTGACGAGGACGCCTGAATGTGCCGTAGAACCCGCATGAAGGAAGAACATCTGGGTGAGACATCCACCCATAGTAATGCCTTTCAAATTGAACCAAAATATACACAGTGCCTTTGGCATGACAGAGTTAGACATGGTGATGTCTGTGAGCGCCAGCATGCAAAGCAACAGGAACATCGGCTTGTGCAGGGTCTGCTCTTTGCTTACAACAAACAGAACTGTGAAATTTCCCAACAGGCTGACAATGTAGAGCATAGAGAAAGGGATGGAAATCCAGACATGGGCAGCTTCTAGGCCAGGGATGCCCATTAGGATGAATGTTGAAGAGTCAGAGTGGGTGAGGTTGAAAGCTGCCATGAGGTTGTTGATGCAGCGATCTGGCTTAGAAATGCTCAAGGTGCCTGTGAAAGAAGAGAAGCACAGCGAGGGGAGTTACACGGTTTTTAACAAATAGTACGATAAATATTTTATACTTATCACCAATCTAGAAAGGGGGGTGAGCAGTGAGGTGTCAACATTTACAGATGGCACCCAATTATTCAGGTCAAAGCCATGTCCAGAGAAGTCCTCAGAGGGAGATAACCAAGTCAGGTGAATGGGCACCATAATTGCAGATTAATTTCTATGTCAATAACTGCAATGTGTTTGCCCATTGGAGAGAAAAACTTGAACTACTCAAATACCTTACTAGGTTCTAATTTAAGTCTATTAACTCAGGACAGGGACTGGACATCATTACACATAGCTTTGTGAAATCCTGCCCAAAGTGCAAGCATGGCCAGATATTAGGAAAAACCTTCGAATCTAGGAGAAGTGGGATGGGGAATCATACACAAAATACCCTGCCACGAGATCGGTCAATCAGTTTCACCCTCCTTTAGATTTCTCTGTGCAGTACTGAGTACCTATCTCAAACCTGACATTGCAGGACTAGAGTGATTCCGGAAAGGGTAGTGAGAATGATCAAGGGCCGGGGGCTCATATGGACTGGGATTGTTACCTTAGAAAGGAAATGAATAAGAGGGGAAATGAGGAAAGTGTATAAATTACTGACTGCTGGAGAGTAGATCGAGATTGAGTTCTCACTGTCTCATAACACATGATTAAGAGGACATTCAATTAAGCTGAAATGTTGCAAATTCAGAACAGATAAGAAAAGAGTGCTTTCTTCACTCAATGCCTAATTATACTGAGGAGCTCATTGCCACAAGATGTAGTTGAGGCAATGAGGTAAGCAAGAATAACAAAGGGTTTGGACATTTACATGGATAGTGAGACTATGCAGTTACAGTAGTTACAGCTAAATAAATGTTTTGGAAAGCCCGTACACCCATGTGTTTCAGGGGAAAAGCCAATCTCTAGCTGTCAGGCATTAGGGTGACACCCTCATCATGGTCAAGTCACCCCCTATCTATCTACTGCTGGGTTTCGTACACTTTCTTCTGTAGCTCCTGATGCTATCACTGTCAGAGAGAGGACACTTGGACTACATGGACAATGGGTCTGATTCACGATGCAATTCTTATGTTGGAAAGGAGCCAAATTTCCCCCATGGAAACAGACATTTTCATGCTGGGCTATGACTTTGTTCTTAACAGAATGGGGATGAAGGGCACATGGGTCTTGATATTTAGGGTTACATCTGTTACTTCCCTTGTTTCTTACTGGCACTTCTTATTTTAAACGGTGAGAATAAGTATTGGAACAATTTACCAAGGGTCATGGCAGATTCTCTGTCACTGAGAATTTCTGCGATCTGTCACTGTGGGTGAAGGGAACCCCAGCAGCAGCAACAGTTCAGCCTGTGCAGGGAAGGAGAGAGGGACAGACCCGGTGAAAGGGAAAGGCGACATGGAGACAAAAAGGAGCCAGTGTGAGTAACAAAGCTTTAACATATTGCAGCCTGTTAGGAACCCGGACATACCTTCCTGAGGCTGTTTCTGTGTTGGCAATTGCTGACGTTACCATGAGGCTGTAATGGTTATACCCCTCACCCAGGTCCAAAACCAGGTGTCAGACCCCATAAAGGCTTTTCAGGCTGATCCCCCTCTTTTCCCCGGTGCAGGCAGACACTGAGTTTAACCTCCTCTGAGGAGGTGTTTCTGTGATCTGTCGCTGTGGGTGAAGGAAACCCCAGCAGCAGCAGCAGCTCAGCCTGTGACAGACCCGGTAGGAGGGAGACAAAAAGGAGCCAGTGTGAGTAACTCTTCCTCAAAATAATGCACAGCTCTAACATATTGCAGCTCGTTAGAAACCCAGACACCCCTTCCTGAGGCTGCTTTTCCATGTTGGCAATTGCTGATGTTACCATGAGGCTGTAGGGAGGTTGCTCACGGGAGGATGAATGGTCTGGATGGGGGATGGCATCACAGACAATCTGCTATAGTGTGATCCACATTACGTTACTGCCTGAGACACCCCCCCACTGCCACAGGAAGCCTCCTTACGCCTCTTTGGTCTGTGTATTTGTCAGGGTGTCCATTGCTTATTTCACCCAGTTTCAGGACTCTGTGCCATTATGATTTGGATACTGCATGTCCCTGCCTTCCCTCCCTTCCCACCTCCCACCCTTAGCACTAACTATAATGCAGAAACACACAACTCACCGAAATCCCACTCAGCAGAGAAGGATTCTCCTTACTGCGACAGAAATGCAGAGCCCTGAGAATCGGCATATGAATCTCACACGTCTACATTCACAGCACTGGGCAGCTTTTATGATTCCCCTGTACATTCCCTGCGGACTCTCAAGTTGACAGGACTCCCGGACAATTCCCTCAGCTCTGTGAGCAGCAGGAAGAGCAGAAAGTACACCCTAGAGAACTACATCTTGAAATCCTTCCCCAGGAGTGAAGAAATAATTAGCCAATAGCAGGAGCTCAGATTGTCAGGGCAAAATGAGTCTTGCAGACTGTTCACCCTAGCACTGAAGGATGGCTGTCTTTTCTTTGTGTAATGTACTGCCATCTGCACTATGTGTGGGAATGCTGCCACAAGATATGTTACCAAAAACCATTTCAACTAATTGTAGCAGTGTACCGCCGCATATTGCCCATGCAGGTGTAATATCCAGTTCTTTAGCCTCTGAAAAGTCACTGCCACCCTGTGGAGGCCAAATGATGTGATCTTGAATTGGTGCAGGCTTAAGGACGTGGAAAAGGCTTTCTTCTCCTAGGAGTCTGGCATCAAAGGTATTTGCCAATATCCCTTCGTGAGGTCTAATGTGTGTATATATCTGGCAATCTCCCACCAACACTAATAGTTCATCTAATATCTGCATTTGCTCTAGAGTGGTAAGGAAAACCTCTGACAAGGAAACCCCTGAACATTTGCTCTTTTTAAGAACGGCCATCCTGGGTCAGACCAATGGTCCATCTAGCCCAGTCTCCTGTCCTCCAATAGTGGCCAATGCCAGGTGCTTCATTGGGAATGAACAGAACATGTAATCATCGTGTGCCCAGCTGGATAGAAAGTGCCCTACTGCAGGGTACTGTGCAAGAATATGTGCTGCAGAAGCAGTGGAGGCGATTATACAGGATCAACAGGATGTGGGTAAAGGAGTTTCCTGATGTATGGATTAAGAATAAAGCAGAATGGGGTAAAATAAAAGCATGTGTTAAAATCGTGCGGGCTGAAGTGCTACCACAGAGGCAATATAAATATCGTGTGGAAGCAGAGGCAGGAATTGAGACAATAATTGAATTAGTAGAACAACAGAGAATAACTGAAAAGGGGAATCCTGCATACAATAGCACAATTTGGCCTGTACTAAAAGCCTCAGGAGATTGGAGACTGACAATGGATTTTAGAAAAAATAATAAATTGGCACCAATTAATTAATAATTACTTAATAAAATGGCACCAATAGCAGCAGATCTACCTCAAGCGATGAGAACCATTTAGGGGGCTCCTAAATGGTTCTCTGTCATAGATTTGGCAAATTGTTTTTTTGTCATCCCATTGCATCCCGATTCTTGGGCCCACTTTGCATTTACTTTTAAGGGACATCAGTACTTGTTTAAACGAATTCCCCAGGGCCTACACTGCACTTTGGCTATTGCACATCAACATGCGGTGTAAATGCTGGATAAAATATCCAAAGAGGATCGGGAGAATGTCACCTCATATGTACATGACATATTAGTGAGGGGGACACAGAAGAGGAGGTGACTGAGCAGACGAAAAAAGTGTTGAGACACATCCATGAAATAGGTTTCAAGGCTAATAAAGAGAAAGCCCAACTAGTGCAGAGGACAGTGAATTATTTGGGGGTGACCCTAGGGGAACAGGGAATTCAGGTGGATCAACAAAACGTGAAACCATTCATGAATTTACCAAGTCCAAAGGATTCTCTGGTGTTGAGGGTAATGTTAGGAGGGTTTAACTATTCAAAGAAACACATCTGGAATTTTGCCACTATAACTGGAGCCTTGTGACATTTACTAAACAAGAAAGTAGAATGGGAGTGGGGGCCTAAACAAGAAAAAGCTTTCTGTAATTTAAAACAAGCCTTGATACAAGATGCAAGATCCAGCATTAAAATTCCCAGAAATTACAAGGGGCCTACCTTCAATCAATCAAATGTAAGCCCCGCCCGCTGACCCCATCAGGCCCCACACACCTGTCACACTAAGATCCACCCGCTGGGGTATATTACTTCCAGGATCAAAATGGACACATGAATGGAAACAAAGGGTGTCATGTGACCAGTCTAACTCTTCCCACAGCCCTCTACCAATCTGGATGGGTGTTACCCCCTGTAGATCTGCCCCAAGAGGAGATTTGACCAATCAGGGGTGTTCCAGGGAGAAGTGACCAGGCCAGGAGAGTGTTGTGTGACCCCCTCTAAGAACACCTGCTACTACCCTCTACCAATCAGGATGGGTTTTGCCCCCGTAGGACAACCCCAGGAGAAGATTTGATCAATCATGGGGTATTCTGGGGTGGGGTGATCAGTCAAGAAGTGGGTCGTGTGACCCCACTGAGAGCTCCTACCACCACTCTCTACCAATCAGGATGGGTTTCTGCCACAGAAGCCCTCCAGTAGAGCAGATTTGACCAATTGGGGGGAGTTCCAGGGTGGGATGACCCGCCCAGAAGAGGGTCATGTGACCCCCTCCAAGACCTCCTGCTACTGCCCTCTACCAATAAGAATAGAGCACTGCCCGAGGACGTCCCAGCAGCGTGCAGAAGAGGCCATTTTGTTCCAAGAAAGCCTGTTTTAGAAATCGTGAATATGCTGAGAGGAAAGATGGAGTTCTTCACCACCGTTGTGAGAACTTCGGACTCTGTTTTAGCTCTGAGGGCATTTCATCACCCGCAGAGAAAGCACTACATCAGCGATAGTTATGAGGGGGAGGGAGCAGACAAAGGAAGCCCTTTGACCCAACCATTGATGGATACACCGGAACCCAACCCCAAAACACAACGGTTCATTAGGAAGACCAATGTGCATGATGGCCTTTTGGCGTCCACCCCCCCCCCCCCCCCCCAGAGAAGGAAAGTGACCGTGGCTTGTGGGAGTCATCGGTGGAAAAGATGAACAGAAAAGATGTCACTCAGGTAAATGAATGATGGTCGAGGATGTGGTATAATGGGGTTAGGAACCAACCCAGGGTTGCATAAATCTAAAAACAAGCAGTGGGTTCTTACAGTTGTTGATTTTCTGAAAGTCTCTTGACATCTTGACAATGCCTTTCAAGAGGACCCAAAGGCCCTGGACAGCATTGCGTCAGACAATGAAGAGGAAATGGGTCCATCTTGGTTTTGCTCAACACCGGTACAAATTCTTGACGAGGATGCCTAGGATGATGGCTGTATTGATTTAAGGAAGAGGCTTGCATGGAACTAACTGAGCCAGTGACACGTTGTGAACATAAAAGAGTCATGCTTTTGTACGTGTTGCTGTTTATGCTGTCCTTAATCACTGCCTTAAGGAAAAGATTTTCAAAGATTGTGAGAGCAGTGTCCTAGATGCGCCAGCCCAACGACACCATGACTGTGTGAGTTGGACTTCGCAAGATATAAACTGCAAGCTCCGAGACGTGTGCGCTGACCTGTGTTTGGAAAGCTTATTAAACATGGTTACTGCCATAGGTTATGCTTTGTAATGTCTGTGCCTAACCCGAGAAAATGTAGCGCAAAGGGTAACCTTGGTAAATACTGTGCAATTCAAGATCCTGACCGTGTATTAAAGAAAATGACCAAACTGGAAGATGCCTGCTTGCAGCATTTTATTGACTGTCTGGTCCACACAAAAAGTTACAGAACCCTACTTAAGAAAATGATTATTTGTAAGAAATCTAAAAGGCTTGTTAGAGAATGGTGAGGGGACAAATATGTGATTTAAAACTTGGTAGCTGTAATTAAAAATATCTATTGAAAAGGGCTTTGTGACTATCTGTATTTCAGTTAGAAGGTCTGTGTGGCCCTTAAGATAGATAAACATTTTGATGGAGCATCTTGGTTTGTTTTCAAGGGGCTGTATGTCTTTTAAATAAAAAAAAAATAGTGTGTTAAAAACTAGCTCTTGTGTCTTTGTGTAAACGAGACCCATTTACAGCAAAAAGCTGCAATGTGTGTAGTAGAATATTGTGGGGACCCCCCAAAAATGTGTTTAAAATAAAAGCCAACAAAAAAGGCTTCTATATAAAACAGAGATATTTGAGACATGTGTTTGAATACAAGAGAGCTGATGGTTTAACCCAGGAGTCGGCAGTCTTTCAGAAGTGGTGTGCCGAATATTCATTTATTCACTCTAATTTAAGGTTTCGCGTGCCAGTCATACATTTAACGTTTTTAGAAGGTCTCTTTCTATAAGTCTATAATATATAACTAAACTATTGTTGTATGTAAAGTAAATAAGGTTTTTAAAATGTTTAAGAGGCTTCATTTAAAATTAAATTAAAATGCAGAGCCCCCCAGGGACCGGTGGCCAGGACTCGGGCAGTGTGAGTGCCACTAAAAATCAGCTCGCATGCTGCTTTCGGCACGTGTGCCATAGGTTGCCTACCCCTGGTTTAACCACACCCCCACTGAATAGTAAGTGTGACTCTATTGTATCTGTAGGTCTAGATGTGATTACCCACCGTTGTTACCATCAGGGTTAAACACATGAGTGATAAGTAATTAAGTTTGATGGGTGTACACCCATGGTAAAGGAGGTAAGATGGTGAGCGCTGATTAATATTAAATGAATTAAAACCTCAGGAGTTCATAGACAGTAACTGTCTACCAATGAATTATGCATCATAACCTTTAGAATTGTGCGCTGTAGTCCCGGAACGTTTTGCCCATGAAGGTCTTAACAAAAGTAAAAAGGTACTCACCACCCTTAAATTCCAAGGATTTTTTCGGTTTTAGGGACATAGCAAAAATGTCATTGGGCACATGCAATCCCGTCTCCTGCATGCATTCAAAATAATTAAAAAATATACTTTTCTGATTATTTGGCCTTTCTTAGGATATCTTTAAAACACAGGTGGCTGTCTACATTACTGGTGATCAAACCCCGCAGACACTGCTTACAAAGTCTCTCTTTTACACCTGTGCCCCTTGTCCATGTAAGACTGACACTTATCACATAAAGTTTTAGACAGGCATTCGACTTGGTTTTTTGGTGCACAGTCTGTTTGGGCATCTGCATTTTCAGGGTTACTTTGGGGTTCCTCTATGGGACCACCAGATCTGTCAGACGCCTCTGTGTGTTGATGATGGCTTATCCTCCTGGCCTCTTCTCCAATCTGACACAGCGATTTGGTTTTTACTGTAACTTCCGCTAAATGTGACGTTATCCACAAACCCTAGGACAAGCATTTTGGGTAATTCTCCCAAGAGCAGATTCTCCTCGTTACTGACCCTGCTGCCCGTGGGGATGCTAAACACTTTTATTCCCACACAGTCCATGGGGTATTAAGTATTAGCGGTAAGCTGGGTCTCCATCTGCCCCAGACGGACGCCCGGGGCCACCCATACTTTCTTCACAAAAAGGGATGCTGATACAATGCACAGTTTCAAGCCTTCCACTGCACATCAGTTTAATTTTCACATCCACACCATTTAACAATTTTTTTCTTGAAAAAGCAGGTCTCTGTGCAGCTGACCCAAGAGCTCTATCGTCATGCTCAGGGCTGTCAGCTTTTCCCGCCCCACAAACCTTAGATTCCTGCCATCCAGCTCCATTTCTTCATGTTGTTTGTGAGTGTCTTTGTAACACAGACCGGTGGAAATTGTGTGGTGAGGGTGTCGTCACTGTAATTGAGCACTGATTCTATAAAGGCCCTGTAAGGGTAACAGTTGTTGCTTTGGCTTAGGAGGAGGTCACCCAGTGTGACATCCAACTGACTGAAAATAGAAGTCATGGTGTAATTCACCAGGCCCACCTCAGCATCCCCGGTGAGTTCAGTTCCATCTCCTTTTACTATCTTGCAACATAGGTATAGCAGCGTGTTGTTTAAATCCATATAAATTGATGTCATTCCCTGCTATAAAAAAGTTGATGGGGACTGCCTATGTAACGATTGATAGAGGCGGCACCTTGATATAGATGCTTTTCTTGATGCTGGTCTGCATAGGGGCTATTTGGAACAAGTCTAGTTCGGATTTGGTACACTCTTTAGACCCGCAGTGAACAAAAGTCATGGTGATTAATTAGGCTAATCTATTTATTGAAAAGAGGGTGTTAGAATATAGATATTCAGGCCTGCCTGTAAAGGCCTATACTTTAACAACTTAGGTGTATTTTTATCACTTAGTTATTTATAGAGATATAAAACAAAGAATCAAAATCATAACTCTGCCTGTGTCTGGGCCTTTTCTCACTGTGACAGTCTGAGGCCTTGTTCTTAGGCTAAGGCCTTCGGCTAAGCAGCAGGGACAGCCATAAACTGTGAAGCATATGGTCATATCTTCACATCCCAAACCAGTCACACTGAAATAAGATGCTATTTGGCAGTTAGGAAGACAATCGTGTCCTGATAGTGCCCATCACCACCTGATAAAAAACCAGATCTTAAGATGGTTAAAGAAAACTTAGTTTGATAGCATCCTGTCTGACAAGAAATCAGTTATTAATGGTTGTGTTTGTGAAACCCTCTTTTCTGTATTTTTTAATCTTTATGGCCCCCGCTTTTCTCTTGTTAATCTGCCTGGTTCTGTAATTGTTTCTGTCTGCTGTATAATTAATTTTGCTGGTGTAAGTTAATTAGGGTTGGGAGATATTATAGGTTCCATAATGATGTTACAATATGTTAGTATTGGTCAGTTAAATTTCAATACATTTTTTGGTTAAGGTATAGCTGAGAATATTACTATATAAACTGGGATCAAACAGGAAGTGGAAGGGAAAATTGGACTCATGTTTGCTAAGGGGAAGGGGTAAAAGGAAAGAAAATAAGGAATGGGGATCAGGGACGCAGGCAAGGCTCTGCAGCATCACAGCTGGGAAAGGAATACTGAGGAACAGACTTGATTTGTATATAGAGATAAGCCCATGTGACAAAGCTCTGTCCTTGTCTCAGTGGGTCCCGTGCTTCCTGGTGGATTTTGATAGCCTCAGGGGCTCACTGTGACAAGATAGAACCAAGAGTCACAGCCTATTAAGCCATTTTCATCATAAGCCAACAAGGGAGGGGAGGAGAGACAACCCTCCCTCGCACAGTCCCTCTTGTCTCCCAATCTCAATGATTAATCGGGGAGGGAAGGGGGGAGCCCGGGCCCGCCTTCTACTCCAGGCTCCAGCCCAGGGACCTAATAGTAGCAGCTATGGTAGCTGACTTTTTGGAAATAGGATGTGTACAAATCCCTTGGTCACTTCCCCACAGCAGCCCACCTGATGTGGATTTGTACTGCTTAGTTCCTCCAACAGCGTGGCTTCCTCCTACAGCTCCTGACACACGCACCTCACTGGAGGCTTTTAACTAGTTCTAGCCAGCCTTTGATTGGCTTCAGGTGTCCCAATCAACCTAGCTGTCTCCACTACTTTCTACAATTATCTTAATTGGCCACAGGTTTCTCGATTATCCTGGAGCAACTGCCATTTGGTTACCATGCTACCAGAGATTTGTTTAGCTTGGGGCTAACATACCGTTTCCTCACTACTTTACTATTAGCATCTGGCCTTCCCTGTCACACCCAAACGGTGTGAAGCCTAACTTCAGCAGGAGTTCATCCACATTAGCATCAAAACTATGAGATGAAAATCAAATTCACATTCAAAATCCCAATTTTGGTACTTGTATCCCGATTGAGGGTTGGGTGACGTTTCACACAAAAAATGGCAAAAGGCGGTGTTAAAAATAGCCCAAAAGGAGCCCAAAATGTATGTAGTGCAAAAACAAAGATAAGATTATTATATTTTTTATTTCTAAATGCATTCAGTGATAGTTGTCAATGTCCATATTTTGTATTGAATTAGTTTTTTACCGTTAGTCTCTAGAAGGCAATATTTCATCCTCGTTGTCTTCATCGGCAGGAGAATGCATCTGCTGTTGGTCATATATCAGCAGTGACCATTCAATCATTTATTTTATTGGTGTAAACTATTCACAACAGATTTTGGGTCATTGCATATATGCCCTAACAAGAGGAATATTTTCTAAAATATCTTGTTGCACAGTTTTGTTTTTATCATGTTCATCTGAGAAAACAATCTCTCAGCTGCAGCATTGCTAAAAGGTAGTGACAGCAATGAAAGAGCAAGCGAGCCAAGTTCACAAAAGTCTTTGTCCTCAGCGGCATCCATGGGTTCAAGAAATTCAACCCAAAACTGTTCAACTGGGTTGTCCTGAGTATGAGGCTAATGAACCATAGGTAAAACTCTCCATTGCTGCTTTAACTGTCCAAGGAATCCACAAAACAGTGGCAAAAATGAGGTCTCAGCCAATCTATGTCAGGAAGGGCTGAGTACTGCAAGCGATTCAATCACCTGGATGTTTGGTGGCAATTCCTCTTTTAACAATTTTACAAACTCCAACATGAAATCTCAACACCTACTTTTGACATCTTCAACAACAGGAACAGTTAGTGTGTATTTTGAAAGTTTCAGCTGAAAAGCAATTCCAAAATTGGTAAGTTATTTGACTCAAAGTTGATGTCATAGTTTAACACAGTAGTCCAGTTCTCAAAAACAAAGAGTTCCATAACTCTCACCAACAAGCTCCGGTAGAATCTCCTCAATTCCTACAGCAGTTTTTCCATATTAGCACTTTCCAAAAGAAACATTTGGTTTATCCTCAGGTTTCCTGAAGAATTGGAATTCGAAAAATCAGGTAAATTTGGTTCACCAGATCACTGCATATATAATAAAGAACTTCAGGATTGTGATTTCCTTCTTTGTCTCTGGCTATCTGAAAGTGTTGCTTCAGTTCATTGAACAGACCAAGAACATTGTTCAAACAGGGTCGAATGGAAAGCCACCTAATGTCAGAAATCTGAAGTATTTTCTGGTCATCTGGAAGTCACAGAAAAGCCAAGTAACAGGGTGTGTGGTGTGTGGGCTTACAGGTGATGCTGAAAGAGGTCAGGTGATGGTCAGAGAGAGGGAACTCGGCAATGGAGAGAGCAGTGCTTGGTGATGGAGTGATAACAATGCTGAGCTCAGCCAAACTGGACCAGAACAGCCCTGATTAACAAGTAGATACCTGTTCCGCTTCTTGTCACACAGGTTTAAAGTCACTGGCCGCAGGCAATCACATTCTGCAGATGTATTTGCCCACTTTTTCACGAAGCTCTTTGGTTTTGACTCCATAAATGATAGGGTTGATCATGGGGGGGATGACGGAATAGAGGTTGGCCAAGATGATGAGAACATGGGGAGGGATACTCTGACCGAACCGGTGTGTCAGAATAGCGAAGAGATAGGAAGTATAAGATGTCAGCATCACACAGATGTGGGCTGTGCAAGTGCTGAGGGCTTTCTGGTGGGATTTCTCAGAGGAGATTCTGAGGACAGCCCTCATAATCAGACCATAGGACAGGGCAATGAGCATCAGGTCTAACACAATGACTAGGAACCCCATTACCAATCCATACATATTGTTGACTGTGATGTCCCCACACGATATCTTCGCCACAGCTATGTGGTCACAGTACGTGTGGGGGATAATGCGGTTGTTACAGAATGGCTGCCTGCTCAGGAGCAGGGGCAGAGGCAGGATGAAGAGAACAGCTCTTATCAAACACAGTAGGCCTAGGTTAGCTATTCGTGCATTGGTGAGGATGGAGGCGTATCTCAAAGGTTTACATATGGCAACATAGCGATCAAGGGCCATTGTGACGAGGACAGCTGAATGTGCCACAGAACCCGCATGAAGGAAGAACATCTGGGTGAGACATCCACCCATAGTAATGCCTTTCAAATTGAACCAAAGGATACACAGTGCGTTTGGCATGACAGAGTTAGACATGGTGATGTCTGTGAGCGCCAGCATGCAAAGCAGCAGGAACATCGGCTTGTGCAGGGTCTGCTCTTTGCCTACAACAAACAGAACCATGAAATTTCCCAACAGGGTGATAATGTAGAACATGGAGAAAGGGACGGAAATCCAGACATGGGAAGCTTCCATGCCAGGGATGCCCATTAGGATGAATGTTGAAGAGTCAGAGTGGGTGAGGTTGAAAGCTGCCATGAGGTAGTCGATGCAGTGATCTGGCTTAGAAATGCTCAAAGTGCCTGTGAAAAGAGAGAAGCACCCAGAGGGGGGTTACACGGTTTTTAACAAATAGTACGATAAATCTTTTATACTTATCACCAATCTAGAAAGGGGGGTGAGCAGTGATGTGTCAACATTTACAGAAGGCACCCGATTATTCAGGTCAAAGCCAAGTCCAGAGAAGTCCTCAGAGGGAGATAACCAAGTCAGGTGAATGGGCACCATAATTGCAGATGAATTTCTATGTCAATAACTGCAAGGTGTCTGACCATTGGAGGGGAAAAACTTGAACTACTCAAATACCTTACAAGGTTCTAATCTAACTCTATGAACTCAGGATTGGTACCTGGGAATCATGACACACAGCTCTGAGAAATCCTGCCCATAATGCAAGCATGGCCAGATTTTAGGCAACACCTTGGGATCCAGGATGCATGGTATGGGGAATCACACAGAAAGTATACTGGCATGAGATCGGTCATTCAATGTTTCACCCTCGTTTAGATTTCTCTGCAATACCAAGCACCCTTCCCAAACCTGCCATTGCAGAACTAGAGTGGTTCAGGGAAGGGCAATGAGAATGTAGATATCTACATCTAGGAACAAAGAATGTAGGTGATGCTAACATGATGAGGGACTCTCGTGGGAAGCACAATGACTCTGAACAAGATTAGGGGGCATGAAGGGGTATTACTTAACATGAGCTCCCAGTATGACCCTGCAGCCAAAAGAACTAATGTGATCCTTGGATGATAACCAGGGGAATCTCAACGAGCGGTAGAGAAGTTATATTACCTTTCTATTTGGCACTCGTGCTGGAATCCTGCGTCCAGTTCTGGTGTCCCTGGTTAAAGATGGATGTTGATACACTGAAGAGAGTACAGAGAAGAGTCACAAGAATTAGTAAAAGATTAGAAAACCTGCCTTATAGTGATAGACTCTAGGAGTCAATCTATTTAGCCGAACAAAGATGGTTAATGGGTGACTTGATAACAGTCTGTAAGTAGCTATATGGGGAACAAATAATTAATCATAGGCTTTTCATACAGAGGTGTAACAGGATCCAATGGCTGCAAGATGAAGTTAAAGACATTCTGAATGGAAATATGGCGTATATTTTCAACGGTGAGAGTAAGTATTGGAACAATTTACCAAGGGTCATGGCGGATTCTCCGTCACTGAGAATTTCTGCGATCTGTCGCTGTGGGTGAAGGGAACCCCAGCAGCAGCAGCAGCTCAGGCTGTGCAGGGAAGGAGAGAGGGACAGACCGGGCAGGAGGGAGAGAGAACGTGGAGA
The DNA here is from genome assembly GCF_011386835.1 of Chrysemys picta bellii. Lineage (NCBI taxonomy): Eukaryota > Metazoa > Chordata > Testudines > Emydidae > Chrysemys > Chrysemys picta. The sequence continues at coordinate 352,534,771 of NC_088791.1, forward strand.
CTAAAAGGAGCCAGTGTGAGTAACTCTTCCTCAAAATAATGCACAGCTCTAACATATTGCAGCCCGTTAGAAACCCAGACACCCCTTCCTGAGGCTGACTTTCCATGTTGGCAATTGCTGATGTTACCACAAGGCTGTAGTGAGGTTGCTCACAGGAGGATGAATGGTCTGGATGGGGGATGGTGTCAGAGACAATATGCTGCAGTGTGGTCCACATTACGTTACTGTCTGAGACAGCCCCCTGTCCCAGGAGGCCTCATTACACCGCTTTGGTCTGTGTATTTGGCAGGGTGTCCATTCCCTATTTCACCCAGTTTCAGGACTCTGTGGCATTGTGATGTGGATACTGCATGCCCCTGCCTTCTCCCTGACGCCGCCCGCCCCACCTCCACACACACACAAACACTGTGCATTCCTGGAACTCCCCCAAAGATATTTCTAACACTGCCTGGTTTCCTCTAAGCCAGAAACATATTTTTATGTTTACTGCCTTTTGGAGCTTCTCATCCTCTCCAGACCCAGAGTTGCAGGGGCGTGGAGATAGCAGACCTCTCTCTCCCATGAAAAAAAAAGTGTTATCCAAACTGTTTTAAAACTTTAAACCTGTGAGTTTGAGATTTCAGCAACTCTCCTCTCCTGTCAGTTTTTTCTTGGACCAAATGAGCTCACCCATCCTTAGAGGCCAATTGAAGTCACTGCAGGCTCATGGGCTGTGTAAATGAGGCCATTTATTTAAGTCCTTACATGTAGATATAGGGTGATCTCAATGGGGCCAATGTTGCACCCTCACTGTTTAACCCTCTTCATCTCCCAGAGGTGAATATCACACCTTCCTGTCGTGCTACAGAGAGCGCTATTCTGTCATGGCGCTGAAAGAGTCTGAAGTAAATCCCTAGTTTATGTGGTGTGCTGAGACCGGGCATGAAAGATTAGGATTTCAAAACACGTGGGCCCTGATTTTGCTCTCAGGGAAGCCAGTGTCATTCTAGAGTGACCCAGTGAAGGCAGAATGTGAGAGCAGAATCTGGCCAGTCTGCCACCCATTCTTGTTGTGAAATCTCTGATAACACAGATAACCACTGCAGAGGCATTTGTTATTCTACCTAACAGAGAATTGAAGTTTCTGAATTAGGAAACTTGTGCGAACCAGAGGAACAACCACACCACCCCAAAAAATGAAGCTACTGAGACAGATAGAAGAACACAGTAAGATACAAGGAACTGATCTTAAAAACAAATATCTGTCTAAACTATTTTCAATACATTTGTAGTTCCAATTTTACCAGGTAAATCCCTTGGTGTTTCTGTCAATACTAAAGTCGCTGTCCTGGTGAATTCCTGCCCAGATGGTTCTTGACATGACCCCAGGAATTCTTCCTGAGCCCTTAGTACTGACTTTAATGCAGGAACAGGCAACTCACCGAAATCCCACTCAGCAGAGACAAGGAGTCTCCTTACTGGGACAGGAATGCAGAGCCCTGAGAATCTGCATATGAATCTCACATGTCTGGCATTCATCTCACTGTGCAGCCTTTATGATTCCCCTGTACAATCCCTAGGGACTCTCAGGTTGGCAGGACTCCCGGACAATTCCCTAAGCTCTGTGAGCAGCAGAAAGGCATAAAATACACACTAGAGAACTACATCTTGAGACCCTCCCCCTGGAGTGAAGAAATAATTAATCAATAGCAGGGGCTCAGATTGTCATGGCAAAATGAGTCTTGCAGACTGTTCATCCTAGCAGTGAAGGATGGCTGTCTTTTCTGTGTGTAATGTACAGAAATCTGCACTATGTGTGGAAATGTTGCCACAAGATATGTGACCAAAAAACATTTCAACTGATTGTGGCAGTGTACCGCCGCATACTGCCCATGCAGTTCTAATATCCAGTCCATTAGCCTCTGAAAAGTCACTGCCACCCTGTGGAGGCCAAATGATGTGATCTTGAATTGGTGCAAACCGAAGGGCATGGAAAAGGCTTTCTTCTCCTAGGAGTCTGCTATCAAAGGATGACATGAACCCTGAGCACTAACTTTAATGCAGAAACAGGCAACTCACCAAAATCCTGCTCAGCAGACAGAGGAAATCTCCTTACAGTGACAGGAAGGCAGAGCACTGAGAATAAGTGTATGAATCTCACATGTCTGACACTTGGCTTGCTGGACAGCGACCTTTATGAATCCCCTGTACAGTCTCTGCAGACTCTCAGGCTGGCAGGAATCCCAGACAATTCCCTTGCCGCCATGAGCACCGGGAAGAGCAGAAAATAGACCCTGGAGAACTTCAGCCTCAGAGCCTCCCGTGGGAGTGAAGAAATGATTTGCTGATACCAGGGGCTCAGAATATCAGAGCAAACTGAGTCTTGCATACTGTTCAGCCTAGCAACTGATTGTGGCTGTCTTTTCTGTGCATAGAGTAATGCCCTCTGCACTGTGTGTGGGAATGCTGCCATGAGATACGGAACCAAAAACCATTTTCAATTGATCGTAGCAGCGTTCCGCTGCATACTGTCCATGCATTTGTAATATGCAGTCCATTAGCCTCTGAAATTCACTGACACCCTGTGGAGGCCAAATGACCTGATGCTGAATTGTTGCAGGCTGAAGAGCCTGGAAAATGCTTTCTTCTCTTAGGATTCTGGCCTCAAAGGTATTTGCTAGTATCCCTTTGTGAGGTCTAAAGTGTATATATATATATATATATATGGCAGTTCCCACCAGTACTAACAACATCGCTTGCCTCATAACCTTAGTCGTGCAGAACGCAATGCCATCCACAGCCTCAGAAACCACCCTGACATTATCATCAAAGAGGCTAATAAAGTAGGTGCTGTTGTCATCATGAACAGGTCTAACTACAAAAAAGAGGCTGCCAGACAACTCTCCAATACCAAATTCTACAGGCCACTTCCCACAGATCCCACTGAGGAATACGCTAAGAATCTGCACCCTCTACTCAGGACACTCCCTACACTAACACAGGAACAAATCAATATACCCATAGAGCACCGACTGGGGTTATTCTATCTACTACCTAAGATCCACAAACCTGGAAATCCTGGAGGCCCCATCATCTCGGGCATTGTCACTCTCACTGAAGGACTGTCTGGACATGTGGACGCTCTACTCAGGCCCTACGCCACCAGCACTCCCAGCTATCTCCGTGACACCACTGATTTCCTGAGAAAACTACAATGCATTGGTGACCTCCCAGAAAACACCATCCTAGCCACCATGGATGTAGAGGCTCTCTACACAAACATCCACCACACAGATGGAATACAAGCTGTCAGGAACAGTATCCCTGATGATGCCACAGTACAACTGGTTGCTGAGCTCTGTGACTTTATCCTCACACACTATTATTTCAAATTTGGTGATGTCAAGGCTGTATCCCCACTTTGAACCTTAGGGTACAAATGTAGGGGCCTGCATGAAAACTTCTAAGCTTAACTACCAGCTTAGCTTTGGTTCCGCTGCCACCATCCCAATGGATTCCCTCCCTGGGAAGCCTTGAAAAACCTTCACCAATTCCCTGGTGAATACAGATCCAAACCCCTTGGATCTTAAAACAAGGAGAAATTAACCATTTCCCTCCTTCCTCCCACCAACTCCTGGTGAATACAGTTCCAACCCCCCTGGGATCTAAAACAACGAGAAATTAACCATTCCCCTCCTTCCTCTCACCAACTCTTGGTGAATTAAGATCCAAACCCTTTGGATCTTAAAACAAGGAGAAATTAACCATTCCCCTCCTTCCTCCCACCAACTCCTGGTGAATACAGTTCCAACCCCCCTGGGATCTAAAACAAGGAGAAATTAACCATTCCCCCTCCTTCCTCCCACCAACTCCTGGTGAATACAGATCCAACCCCCTTGGATCTAAAACAAGGAGAAATTAACCATTCCCCTCCTTCCTCTCACCAACTCCTGATGAATTAAGATCCAAACCCCTTGGATCTTAAAACAAGGAAAAATCAATCAGGTTCTTTAAAAGAAGGCTTTTAATTAAAGAAAAAGGTAAAAATCATCTCTGTAAAATTAGTATGGAAATTAACCTTACAGGGTAATCAAACTTAAAGAGCTCAGAGGACTCCCCTCTAGTCTTAGGTTCAAAGTACAGCAAACAAAGATAAACACTCTAGTAAAAGGTACATTTACAAGTTGAGAAAACAAAGGAAAACTAACACGCCTTGCCTGGCTATTTACTTACAAGTTTGAAATAGGAGAGACTTGTTTAGAAAGATGTGAAGAACCTGGATTGATGTCTGGTCCCTCTCAGTCTCGAGAGCGAACACACTCCCAAACAAAGAACACAAACAAAAGTCTTCCCCCGCCCAAGATTTGAAAGTATCTTGTCCCCTTATTGGTCCTTTAGGTCAGATGCCTAGGTGGTGGAGTCTCCTTCCTTGGAGGTTTTTAAGGCCCGGCTTGACAAAGCCCTGGCTGGGATGATTTAGCTGGGAATTGGTCCTGCTTTGAGCAGGGGGTTGGACTAGATGACCTCTTGAGGTCCCTTCCAACTCTGATATTCTATGATTCTATGATTCTATGCCAGCCAGGTTACCTGAGCTTCTTAACCCTTTACAGGGAAAAGGATTTTGGAGTCTCTGGCCAGGAGGGATTTTATAGTACTGTACACAGGACAGCTGTTACCCTTCCCTTTATAGTTATGACAGGTGACAATATATAACTCCAGACCAGTGGCACCGCTATGGGCACCCGCATGGCCCCACAATATGCCAACATTTTTATGGGTCACCTGGAACAACTCTTCCTCAGCTCTTGCCCACTCAGACCCCTTCTCTACCTATGCTACATTGATGACATCTTCATTATCTGGACCCATGGGAAGGAGACTCTGGAAAAATTCCACCACGATTTCAACAGCTTCCACCCCACCATCAACCTCAGCCTGGACCAATCTACATGGGAGGTCCACTTCCTAGACACCATGGTGCAAATAAGTGACAGTCACATTAAAACCACCCTATACCAAAAACCCACTGACAGCTATGCCTACCTTCATGCCTCCAGCTGCCATCCCAGACAAACCACACGATCCATTGTCTACAGCCAAGGACTGAGGTACAAACACATTAGCTCCAACCACTCAGACAGAGACCAACACCTACACAATCTTCACCAAGAATTCTCAAATCTATGATATCGGCACGAGGGAATAAGGAAACAGATCAACAGAGCCAGACATTTACCCAGAAGTCTCCTACTGCAAGAAAAGCCCAAGAAAGAAACCAACAGAACTCCACTGGCCATCACATACAGTCCCCAGCTAAAACCTCTCCAACACATCATCAATGATCTACAACCCATCCTGGACATTGATCCCTCACTTTCACAGGCCATGGGTGGCAGGCCAGTCCTCGCCCACAGACAACCCGCCAACCTGAAGCATGTACTCACCAGTAACTATACCATAGTAACCCTAACTCAGGAACCAAACCATGCAACAAACCTCGACACCAAATCTACCCACATATCTACACCAGGGACACCATCACAGGACCTAACCAGATCTGCCACACCATCACCGGTTCATTCACATGCATGTCCACCAATGTAATATATGCCATCATATGCCAACAATGCCCCTCTGCTATGTAATCCGCAAATCTGGACAGTTTCTACATAAAAGGATAAATGGACACAAATCAGATATTAGGAATGGCAATATACAAAAACCTGCAGGAGAACACTTCCATCTCCCTGGTCACAGAATAGCAGATTTAAAGGTAACCTACAGCAAAAAAACTTCAGGACCAGACTTCAAAGAGAAACTGCTGAGCTTCAGTTCATCTGCAAATTTGACACCATCACCTCAGGATTAAACAAAGACTGTGAATGTCTAGCCAACTACAAAAGCAGTTTCTCCTCCCTTGGTGTTCACACCTCAACTGCTAGAAGAGGGCTTCATCCCCTGTGATTGAACTAACCTCGTTATCTCTAGCCTGACTCACTCATGCTTGCATATTTATACCTGCTTCTGGAAATTTCCACTACATGCATCCAACGAAGTGGGTATTTCAACATTCCTTTCTCCAGGAACTGACCAAATGCTCTACTAAGGTTATTTAGAAATTAAGCCAGTGCACAGCCAACATTTATATCATTCATACCTTCGAATACAAAAATAATACATACATACAAATAGAATTAATACATTCAGTAAATCATAACCTTTACGGAGATATGTTACATGGCATATGTAGCATAAAACACATTTTAAGCATATTTTCATAAAGCCTTATAGGAGGTATAGTCACAGAAATATGGAGTGCTTCACCATCCCCATGAGAACTTTGGACTGTTTTAGCTCTGAGGGCATTTGACCACCCGCGGAGAAAGCACTACATCAGCGACAGTTACAAGGAGGAGGAGGGAGTGGCCAACGGGAGTCCTTTGGCCCAGCCGTTGTTGGATATGCCAGACCCGACCCCAAAACACAACTGCTCATGAGGAAGATGGACGCGCTTGAAGGCCTCTTGGCATCCACACCCCTAGAGGAGGAAAGTGACCATGGCTTGTGGGAGTCATCGGTGGAAAAGGTGAACAGAAAAGACATCACTCAGCTAAATGAATGATTCATAGATTCATAGATTCTAGGACTGGAAGGGACCTCGAGAGGTCATCGAGTCTAGTCCCCTGCCCACATGGCAGGACCAAATACTGTCTAGACCAGAGGTTCCCAAACTTATTCGGCCTACCGCCCCCTTTTCAGAAAAAAAAATTACTCAGCGCCCCCCCTGGAAATCTACCTTCTTTAAGCGAACAAACAGAAAGATGCAGTGACAAATTTGTGTTCTTTTATGTATCTATATTTCTACCTACGTCCTACAATATAGTAAAGAAAGATGTGTTATTAGAATATCGCCCACGACATCAGGTATACAGCGGTTTTTGCATAAGACAGCAAAAGACAACCAAACTAAAATACTAATGAAACTAATAAACTGGGTTTTGTTCTTTGCTCAGCATTAGATATATGTATTTGATATTAAACTGTCAAATATCAAACTAAATTTATCAAGAAATAATTAATTAAAAAATAATCAATATGCAATTAAAAATCAGTTAATAGTTTTAATTTAGTTTGCCCTTATTTAAATAATTGTTCCTTATTAACACACGCCTTATTTACCAATTAACACAGATGATTCGATAGATATAAATAAATGTTGTTAGTTAACATTTTTTTTACGATTTCATTCCCGTTTTCGTTAATATTGTAATAAAAATATGACAAATATATTGACTGTACACTTCAAATAGTACTGTACCGACACAAGCCTGCTACGATTTTATTAGTAGTAAGCACTAGAGACACAGAAACGTACGGTAGATATGTAAGAAAATGTATAAAAATACTCACGTGTAAATTGCTGTTTTATTGAAACAACAATAATACAATTTGCTTTGTCTGTGATCCGTAATCCGTAAAGATCGAAGGTCTTGAATATGAATAAAAAAATTTAAATACTTATTGCACTATTGTTAACTGCTTTTTACACAACTCAGAAACAATCTAAATTAGATTTCATACATGTCGCCTATTTATAGTATCGTATTGTAAACAAGTCATTACACGCACATATTCCTGCCGATGATGCTGGACTTCCCGACAATGCGCGACACGCTCGCCTGCCAACACTTGCTTGTTAAGAGCTGTTGGCGGACTTGACACCTGATCGGTTATAATTTGTGAATTTATTTGGAAAATAAAGTAATCACTACAATTTTAACTCTATGTTACACAACAGATGAAACATGTTCTAACGGTTTTTCAAAATTTTCTTATATTCCTTCTTTATGCTTCCACCGCCCCCTTATTTTTATTCAACGCCCCCCAATTGCATCCAAGGCTACTACTGCCCCCCTGGATCGTTCCAGCGCCCCACAGGGGGTGGTATCGCCCACTTTGGGAACCTCTGGTCTAGACCATCCCTGATAGACATTTATCTAACCTACTCTTAAATATCTCCAGAGATGGAGATTCCACAACCTCCCTAGGCAATTTATTCCAGTGTTTAACCACTCTGACAGTTAGGAACTTTTTCCTAATGTCCAACCCAGACCTCCCTTGCTGCAGTTTAAACCCATTGCTTCTTGTTCTATCCTTAGAGGCTAAGGTGAACACGTTTTCTCCCTCCTCCTTATGACACCCTTTTAAATACCTGAAAACTGCTATCATGTCCCCTCTCAGTCTTCTCTTTTCCAAACTAAACAAACCCAATTCTTTCAGCCTTCCTTCCTAGGTCATATTCTCAAGACCTTTAATCATTCTTGTTGCTCTTCTCTGGACCCTTTCCAATTTCTCCACATCTTTTTTAAAATGCGGTGCCCAGAACTGGACACAATACTCCAGCTGAGGCCTAACCAGAGCGGAGTAGAGCGGAAGAATGACTTCTCGTGTCTTGGTCACAACATACTTGTTAATACATCCCAGAATCATGTTCGCTTTTTTTCCAACAGCATCACACTGTTGACTCATATTTAGCTTGTGGTCCACTATAACCCCTAAATCCCTTTCTGCCGTACTCCTTCCTAGACAGTCTCTTCCCATTCTGTATGTGTGAAAATGATTTTTTCTTCCTAAGTGGAGCACTTTGCATTTGTCTTTGTTAAACTTCATCCTGTTTAACTCAGACCATTTCTCCAATTTGTCCAGATGATTTTGAATTATGACCCTGTCCTCCAAAGCAGTTGCAATCCCTCCCAATTTGGTATCATCCGCAAAGTCTGAGCTTACCAAAATCTGCCTTTCTGAAATCCATTGTCTCTATTTTGCTGTTCTCCCTTCTACCCTTCCTTAGAATTGCGAACTCTATGATTTCATGATCACTTTCACCCAGGATGCCTTCTACTGTCAAATTCTCAACGAGTTCCTCCCTCTTTATTAAAATCAAGTCTAGAACAGCTTCCCCTCTAGTAGCTTTTCAACCTTCTGAAATAAAAAGTTGACTTCAATGCAGTCCAAGAATTTGTTGGATAGTCTGTGCCCCGCTGTGTTATTTTCCCAACATATATCCGGAGAGTTGAAGTCCCCCATCACCACCAAATCTTGGGCTTTGGATGATTTTGTTAGTTGCTTAAAAAAAGCCTCATCCACCTCTTCCACCTGGTTAGGTGGCCTGTAGTAGACTCCTAGAATGACATCTCCCTTGTTTTTACCCCTTTTAGCCTAACCCAGAGACTCTCAACACTTCCGTCTCCTATGTCCATCTCTGCCTCAGTCCAAGTGTGTACATTTTTAATATATAAGGCAACACCTCCTCCCTTTTTCCCTTGTCTATCCTTCCTGAGCAAGCTGTACCCATCCACACCAATATTCCAATCATGTGTATTATCCCATCAAGTTTCAGTGGTGCCAACAATGTCATAGTTGTATTTATTTATTAGCACTTCCAGTTCTTCCTGCTTATTCCCCATACTTCTTGCATTTGTATATAGGCATCTAAGATACTGGTTTGATCTTTCCTCCCAGTTTTGTCCTGACCCTCCTTTCTCTCTGCCAATATAGCCCACACTTCCTCTCATTTCCGACCCATCTCCCAGGTCTCCATGTTCCCCACTTACCTGTGGGCTTTGCTCACCTGTCCCCGTCGAACCTAATTTAAAGCCCTCCTCACTAGGTTAGCCAGTCTGTGTCCAAATAAGGTCTTTCCCCTCCTCGAAAGGTGAACGCCATCTCTGCCTAGCAGTCCCTCCTTGAATAGCATCCCGTGGTCTAGGAAGCCAAAGCCCTCCTGGGGACACCATCTTCCCAGCCAGGCATTCACTTCCATGATGCATCTGTCTCTGACTGGGCCCCTACCTTTGACAGGAAGAATTTAAGAGAATACCACCTGCGCTCCAAACTCCTTCACCCATACCCCCAGAGCACTGTAGTCACTCATGATCCGCTCAGTGTCACACCGCGCAGTATCATTTGTGCCCACATGGATGAGTAGCATGGGCTAGTAGTCAGAGGGCTTGATAATCCTCGACAATGCGTACCGTATCTCCCTATTTTCTTTGTGAGCGATATACAACTGACACTGAATAGAGGAGGTTGAATATCTCTTTTTCTGCCTGTGATAGTTGTCTGGAGTGAGAAGAGCTACTGTGTTAGGCTGCAAAACATGAATCTGTACATAGCCTTGCAACAAATGCCAGCGTTATGTACCGGAAAGGATTTCACCACAATTTTATCTCTCTGAATCTATCAGGTCCTCTCTCTCCGATATCCCCTGTCTATATCATTTTCATGATCTCTTCTCTGTACAGGATACAGGCCTGTCTGAAAATTTTGACATCCTACTGACAATAGTGGGCGAGTTCTTTCTGCAAGTTGAACTGTTCCGATAGCAGTCAAGAAATTCGGCTTTGTCTCTGGGCATCATGCTCTCTACGCCATGATATAATCCATGATCAGAAAGAATTCCTGTGTTCCCATTGATTTATTCCTGCCACCGCCTGGAGTGAAATAGTTCTACATTATGGGCTTCTTGGGAAATTTCATGGTTCTGCTTGTTGTAGGCAAAGAGCAGACCCTTCACAAGCCGATGTGCCTGTTGCTCTGCATGCTGGCACTCACAGACATCGGAACGTCTACATCCATTGTGCCAGAGCACTGTGTATATTTTGGTTCAATCTGAAAAGCATTACTGAGGGTGGCTGCCTCACCCAGATGTTTTTACTTCATCTGGTTTCTGCTGTGCACTCAGCCATCCCCGTGACAATGGCATTCAATCACTACATTGCCATACGTAACTCTCTGAGATACACCACCAGCCTCACCTATGCACGGATATTTAAGCTAGGGCTGGTGGGTTTGATAAGAGCTGTTCTGTTCATTCTTTCCCTGGTGAAGATGTCATGTGGGGACACCAGAGTCAACAGGACATATGGCTTGGTGGTAGCCTTTGTAGTCATTGGGTTAGATCTGATGCTTGTTGCCCTGTCCTATGGTCTGATCATCAGGGCCGTCCTCTGAATCTCCTCCAAGGAAGCCCACCAGAAAGCCCTGAACACCTGCACAGCCCACATCTGTGTGATGCTGACTTCTTGTATCCTCTCCCTCTTCTCCACTCTGACGCACCGATTCGGTAAAGGCATCGCTCCCCATGTTCACATCATCTTGGCCAACCTCTACTTCCTCGTTCCCCCCCATGCTCAGCCCTATCATTTAGGGGGTCAAAACCAAAGAGCTTCGTGACAAAGTGGGCAAATACACAAGGAGAAGGTAATCGCTGTGGGACACTGATTTTAAACCTGTATGACAAGAGAGAGAAATGACATCTACTTGTTAATCATGGGTGCTCTGTCCGAATTTGGCTGAGCTCCGCATTGTGGAAGTTCACAGTCTGAGAAGGTCCTCACATCTTACATCTTATCAGTGCATGACCAAGCACTGCAGGTAGGCCTCTGTGTCAATGGGGTAGGAGTGGTGTCTTAGACACATTTGTTAGCCAGTTCCCGTGGGGTAGTGCCTTAACTCATGAAAGTTCACTACAGTAGTTCCCCACTTACACTTGGGAACTGGGAGAAATTGATGGGTTGGATGTTAGTGACATGTAAATATATGTGTAACTTGTGAAATCTCCACATAAATGATAAAAGCTGAAATGCGTATCTTTGGGGAGCACACTTTCTGCATAAGGTGAATGGAACATTAATGCACAAGATGGCTTCCCAGAGACTGGTATCATATTAAACCTTTTTTCCTGTACTATTTTATTATGGGGTAAGAGCAGTAAACCTGACATTTTTTATTTGGCCTATTGAACATATTTCATAACAAATTAAAACTCGGTCAAGCAGGCTTCCTCCCATATTGAGGATTTAGACACAATGAAGGCACCCACAGAAATGATTCTCCTGTGCAAAAATGACTCAGGGGCTCACTGTGACAAGATAGAGACAAGGGTCACAGCCTATTAAGCCATTTTCATCATAAGCCAACAAGGGAGGGGAGGAGAGACAACCCTCCCTCGCACAGTCTCTGTTGTCTCCCAATCTCAGTGATTAATCGGGGAGGGAAGGGGGGAGCCCGGGCCCGCCGTCTACTCCAGGCTCCAGCCCAGGGACCTAATAGTAGAAGCTATGGTAGCTGTGTTTTTGGAAATAAGATTTGAACAAATCTCTTGGTCACTTCCCCACAGCAGCGCACATGATGTGGATTTGGACTGCTTAGTTCCTCCAACAGTGCGGCTTCCTCTTACAGCTCCTGACACACGCGCCTCACTGGAGGTTTTTAACTAGTTCCAGCCAGCCCTCGATTGGCTTTAGGTGTCCCAATCAACCTAGCTATCTCCACTGCTTTCTAGAATTATCTTAATTGGCCACAGTTTCTCGATTATTCTGTAGCAACTGCCATTTGGTTACCATGGTACCAGGGATTTCTTTAGCTTGGGGCTAACATACCTGTTCCTCACTACTTTACTATAAGCATCTGGCCTTCCCCGTCACACCCGACCAGTGTGAAGCCTGACTTCAGAATATGCTTGATTGGAAACTAACCCCAATAAAGATTGCATTGTTTGCACTTTGGACTTCTGGTCTTCTTCTTTTTGTGTATGTGACAGGAACAAGGGGAGAGGGTGAAGGGAAAGCCCTTCAACAAAGGAGTTTTTTATTAACACATCGGTCTATACGTCAAGTAACAAATTAAAAGATTTTCTTAGGTACCAAATACAGATGGGATTTAAAAAAAGCTACAAGCCCCAGCAGGAGTTCATCCACATTAGCATCAAAACGATGAGATGAAAATCAAATTCACATTCAAAATCCCAATTTTGGTACTTGTATCACGATTGAGGGTTGGGTGATGTTTCACACAAAAAAGGGCAAAAGGTGGTGTTAAAAATAGCCCAAAAGGAGCCCAAAATGTATGTAGTGCAAAAAAAAAGATAAGATTATTATATATTTTTATGTCTAAATGCATTCAGTGATAGTTGTCAATGTCCATTTTTTGTATTGAATTTTTTACCGTTAGTCTCTAGAAGGCAATATTTCATCCTCGCTGTCTTCATCGGCAGGACAATGCATCTGCTGTTGGTCATATATCAGCAGTGACCATTCAATCATTTATTTTATTGGTGTAAACAATTCACAACAGATTTTGGGTCATTGCATATATGCCCTAACAAGAGGAATATTTTCTAAAATATCTTGTTGCACAGTTTTGTTTTTATCATGTTCATCTAAGAAAACAATCTCTCTGCTGCAGCATTGCTAAAAGGTAGTGACAGCAAGTGAGCCAAGTTCACAAAAGTCTTTGTCCTCAGCGGCATCCATGGGTTCAAGAAATTCAACCCCAAACTGTTCAACTTGGTTATCCTGAGTATGAGGCCAGTGAACCATAGGTAAATTTCTCCACTGCTGCTTTAACTGTTTGAGGACTCCACAAAACAGTGGCAAAAATGAGGTCTCAGCCAATCTATGTCAGGAAGGGCTGAGTACTGCAAGCGATTCAATCACCTGGATGTTTGGTGCCAATTCCTCTTTTAACAATTTCACAAACTCCAACATGAAATCTCAACACCTACTTTTGACATCTTCAACAACGGGAACAGTTAGTGTGTATTTTGAAAGTTTCTGCTGAAAAGCAGTTCCAAAATCAACCGTGAAAATTGGTAAGTTATTTGACTCAAAGTTGATGTTATAGTTTAACACAGTAGTCCAGTTCTCAAAAACAAACTGTTCCATAACTTTCACCAACAAGCTCCGGTAGAATGTCCTCAATTCCTGCAGCAGTTTTTCCATATTAGCACTTTCCAACAGAAACATTTGGTTTATCCTCAGACTTCCTGAAGAATTGGAAGTAGAAAAATCAGGTAAATTTGGTTCACCAGATCACTGCACATATAATAAAGAACTCCAGCATTGTGATTTCGTTCTTTGTCTTTGGCTATCTGAAAGTGTTGCTTCAGTTCATTGAACAGATCAAGAGCCTTGTTCAAACAGGGTCGAATGGAAAGCCACCTAATGTCAGAAATCGGCAGTATCTTCTGGTCATCTGGAAGTCACAGAAAAGCCAAGTAACATGGTGTGTGGTGTGGGGGCTTACAGGTGATGCTGAAAGAAGTCAGGTGATGGTCAGAGAGAGGGAACTCGGCAATGGAGAGAGCAGTGCTTGGTGATGGAGTGATAACAATGCTGAGCTCAGCCAAACTGGGCCAGAACAGCCCTGATTAACAAGGAGATACCTGTTCTGCTTCTTGTCACACAGGTTTAAAGTCACTGGCACCAGGCAATCACATTCTGCAGATGTATTTGCCCAGTTTTTCACGAAGCTCTTTGGTTTTGACTCCATAAATGATAGGGTTGATCATGGGGGGGATGGCGGTATAGAGGTTGGCCAAGATGATGAGAACATGGGGAGGGATGCTCTGACCGAACCGGTGTGTCAGAATAGCGAAGAGATAGGAAGTATAAGATGTCAGCATCACACAGATGTGGGCTGTGCAAGTGCTGAGGGCTTTCTGGTGGGATTTCTCAGAGGAGATTCTGAGGACAGCCCTCATGATCAGACCATAGGACAGGGCAATGAGCATCAGGTCTAGCCCAATGATTAGGAACCCCATTACCAATCCATACATATTGTTGACTGTGATGTCCCCACACGATATCTTCGCCACAGCTATGTGGTCACAGTACGTGTGGGGGATAATGCGGTTGTTACAGAATGGCTGCCTGCTCAGGAGCAGGGGCAGAGGCAGGATGAAGAGAACAGCTCTCATCAAACACAGTAACCCTAGGTTAGCTATTCGTGCATTGGTGAGGATGGAGGCGTATCTCAAAGGTTTACATATGGCAACATAGCGATCAAGGGCCATTGTGACGAGGACAGCTGAATGTGCCGTAGAACCCGCATGAAGGAAGAACATCTGGGTGAGACATCCACCCATAGTAATGTCTTTCAAATTGAACCAAAATATACACAGTACCTTTGGCATGACAGAGTTAGACATGGTGATGTCTGTGAGCGCCAGCATGCAAAGCAGCAGGAACATCGGCGTGTGCAGGGTCTGCTCTTTGCCTACAACAAACAGAACCATGAAATTTCCCAACAGGGTGATAATGTACAACATGGAGAAAGGGATGGAAATCCAGACATGGGCAGCTTCCATGCCAGGGATGCCCATTAGGATGAATGTTGAAGAGTCAGAGGGGGTGAGGTTGAAAGCTGCCATGAGGTGGTCGATGCAGTGATCTGGTTTAGAAATGCTCAAGGCTTTCAATGCCTGTGAAAGAAGAGAAGCATAGCGATGGGGTTACACGGTTTTTAACAAATAGTACGATAAATATTTTATACTTATCACCAATCTAGAAAGGGGGGTGAGCAGTGATGTGTCAACATTTACAGATGGCACCCAATTATTCAGGTCAAAGCCAAGTCCAGAGAAGTCCTCAGAGGGAGATAACCAAGTCAGGTGAATGGGCACCATAAATGCAGATGAATTTCTATGTCAATAACTGCAACGTAACTGACCATTGGAGGGAAAAACTTGAACTACTCAAATACCTTACAAGGTTCTAATTTAACTTTATGAACTCAGGAGAGGGACTTGGGCATCATGACACACAGCTCTGAGAAATCCTGCCCATAACGCAAGCATGGCCAGATATTAGGCAACACCTTGGGATCCAGTATGCATGGGATGGGGAATCACACAGAAAATATACCGGCACGAGATAGGTCAGTCAATGTTTCACCCTCATTTAGATTTCTCTGCAATACCAAGCACCCTTCTCAAACTTGCCATTTGAGAACTAGAGTGGTTCAGGGAAGGGCAATGAGAATGTAGATATCTACATCTACGAACAAAGAATGTAGGTGATGCTAACATGATGAGGGACTCTTGTGGGAAGCACAATGACTCTGAACAAGATTAGGGGGCATGAAGGGGTAATTAGTTAACATGAGCTCCCAGTGTGACCCTGCAGCCAAAAGAACCAATTTGATCCTTGGATGATAACCAGGGGAATCTCAACGAGCGGTAGAGAAGTTATATTACCTTTCTATTTGGCACTCGTGCTGGAATCTTGCGTCCAGTTCTGGTGTCCCTGGTTAAAGATGGATGTCGATACACTGAAGAGGGTTCAGAAAAGAGTCACAAGAATTAGTAAAAGTTTAGAAAACCTGCCTTCCTATAATAGACTCTAGGAGTCGACCTATTTAGTCGAACAAAGATGGTTAATGGGTAACTTGATAACAGTCTGTAAGTACCTACATGGGGAACAAATAATTAATCATAGGCTTTTCATACAGAGGTGTAACAGGATCCAATGGCTGCAAGATGAAGTTAAAGACATTCTGAATGGAAATATGGCGTATATTTTCAACGGTGAGAGTAAGTATTGGAACAATTTACCAAGGGTCATGGCAGATTCTCCATCACTGAGAATTTCTGTGATCTGTCGCTGTGGGTGAAGGGAACCTCAGCAGCAGCAGCAGCTCAGGCTGTGCAGGGAAGGAGAGAGGGACAGACAGGGCAGGAGGGAGAGACAACATGGAGACTAAAAGGAGCCAGTGTGAGTAACTCTTCCTCAAAATAATGCACAGCTCTAACATATTGCAGCCCGTTAGAAACCCGGACACCCCTTCCTGAGGCTGACTTTCCATGTTGGCAATTGCTGATGTTACCACAAGGCTGTAGTGAGGTTGCTCACAGGAGGATGAATGGTCTGGATGGGGGATGGTGTCAGAGACAATATGCTGCAGTGTGGTCCACATTACGTTACTGTCTGAGACAGCCCCCTGTCCCAGGACGCTTCCTTTCGCCTCTTTGGTCTGTGTATTTGGCAGGGTGTCCATTCCCTATTTCACCCAGTTTCAGGACTCTGTGCCATTGTGATTTGGATACTGCCTTTCCCCCACCCCTCCACCCCCCCGCCTGCCCCACCACCACCAACACACACACACTGTGCATTCCTGGAACTCCCCCGAAGAGATTTCCAACACTGCCTGGTTTCCTCTAAGCCAGAAACATATTTTTATGTTTACTGCCTTTTGGTGCTTCTCATCCTTTCCAGACCCAGAGCTGCAGGGCTGTGGAGAGAGCAGACCAATCTCCCTCCCTGAAAAAAAAGTTATCCGAACTGTTTTAAAACTTTAAAGCTGTTAGTTTGAGATTTCAGCAATTCTCCTCTCCTGTCAGTTTTTCCTTGGACCAAACAAGCTCACCCGTCCTTAGAGGCCAATTGAAGTCACTGCAGGCTCATGGGCTGTGTAAATGAGGCCATTTATTTAAGTCCTTACATGTAGATTTAGGGTGATCTTAATGGGGCCACTGTGGCACCCTTAATGTCTAACTTTCGTCTCACAGCTCTGCATATCACAGCTTCGGGTCCTGCTACAGACAGTGCTATTCTGTCATGGTGCTGAAAGAGTCTGAAAGAAGCACCCAGTTTATGTGGCGTTCTGAGACCGGGCATGAAAGATTAGGATTTCAAAACATGTGAGCCCTGATTTCGCTCTCAGGGAAGCCAGTGTCATTCTGGAGTGACCCAGTGAAGGCAGAATGTGAGAGCAGAATCTGGCCAGTGTGTCACCAATTCTTGCTGTGAAATCTCTGGTAACACAGATACCCACTGCAGAGGCTTTTGTTATTCTACCTAATAGAGAAGTGAAGTTTCTGAATTGGGAAACTTGTGCGAACCAGAGGAAAAACCACACCACCCCAAAAAAGGAAGCTACTGAGACAGATAGAAGAACACAGTAAGAGACAGGGAACTGATCTTAAAAACAAAGATTTGTCTAAACTATTTTCAATACATTTGTAGTTCCAATTTTACCAGGTAAATCCCTTGGTGTTTCTGTCAATACTAAAGTCGCTGTCCTGGTGAATTCCTGCTCAGATGGTTCTTTACATGACCTAGGAATTCTTCCTGAGCCCTTAGTACTGACTTTAATGCAGGAACAGGCAACTCACCGAAATCCCACTCAGCAGAGACAAGGAGTCTCCTTACTGCGACAGGAATGCAGAGCCCTGAGAATCTGCTTATGAATCTCACATGTCTGGCATTCCCCTCACTGGGCAGCCTTTCTGATTCCCCTCTACAATCCCTACGGACTCTCAGGTTGGCAGGACTCCCGGACAATTCCCTAAGCTCTGTGAGCAGCAGAAAGGCATAAAATACACACTAGAGAACTACATCTTGAGACCCTCCCCTGGGAGTGAAGAAATAATTAATCAATAGCAGGGGCTCAGATTGTCATGGCAAAATGAGTCTTGCAGACTGTTCAGCCTAGCAGTGAAGGATGGCTGTCTTTTCTGTGTGTAAAGTACAGTCATGTGCACTATGTGTGGAAATGTTGCCACAAGATATGTGACCAAAAAACATTTCAACTGATTAAATTATAAATAAATAAATTAATGGAGATATCCCATCTCCTAGAACTGGAAGGGACCTTGAAAGGTCATCGAGTCCAGCCCCCTGCCTTCACTAGCAGGACCAAGTACTGATTTTGCCCCAGATCCCTAAGTGGCCCCCACAAGGATTGAAGTCACAACCCTGGGTTTAGCAGGCCAATGCTCAAACCACTGAGCTATCCCTCCCCAGATTGTGGCAGTGTACCGCCGCATACTGCCCATGCAGTTGTAATATCCATTCCATTAGCCTCTGAAAAGTCACTGCCACCCTGTGGAGGCCAAATGATGTGATCTTGAATTGGTGCAAGCCGAAGGGCATGGAAAAGGCTTTCTTCTCCTAGGAGTCTGCTATCAAAGGATGACATGAACCCTGAGCACTAACTTTAATGCAGAAACAGGCAACTCACCAAAATCCCGCTCAGCAAACAGAGGAAATCTCCTTACAGTGACAGGAAGGCAGAGCACAGAGAATACGTGTATGAATCTCACATGTCTGAAACTTGGCGTGCTGGACAGCGACCTTTATGAATCCCCTGTACAGTCTCTGCAGACTCTCAAGCTGGCAGGAATCCCAGACAATTCCCTTGCCACCATGAGCACCGGGAAGAACAGAAAATAGACCCTGGAGATCTTCAGCCTCAGAGCGTCCCCTGGGAGTGAAGAAATGATTTGCTGATACCAGGGGCTCAGAATATCAGATTAAACTGAGTCTTGCAGACTGTTCAGCCTAGCAACTGATTGTGGCTGTCTTTTCTGTGCATAGAGTAATGCCCTCTGCACTGTGTGTGGGAATGCTGCCATGAGATATGGGACCAAAAACCATTTTCAATTGATCGTAGCAGCGTTCCGCTGCATACTGTCCATGCATTTGTAATATGCAGTCCATTAGCCTCTGAAATTCACTGACACCCTGTGGAGGCCAAATGACCTGATGCTGAATTGTTGCAGGCTGAAGAGCCTGGAAAAGGCTTTCTTCTCTTAGGATTCTGGCATCAAAGGTATTTGCTTGTATCCCTTTGTGAGATCTAAAGTGTATATATATATATATATGGCAGTTCCCACCAGTACTAACAACATCGCTTGCCTCATAACCTCAGTTGTGCAGAACGCAATGCCATCCACAGTCTCAGAAACCACCCTGACATTATAATCAAAGAGGCTGATAAAGGAGGTGCTGTTGTCATCATGAACAGGTCTGACTACCAGAAGGAGGCTGCCAGACAACTCTCCAATACCAAATTCTACAGGCCACTTCCCTCAGATCCCACTGAGGAATACACTAAGAAACTGCACCATCTACTCAGAACACTCCCTACACTAACACAGGAAGAAATCAACATACCCATAGAGCACCGACTGGGGTTATTCTATCTACTACCCAAGATCGACAGAACTGGAAATCCTGGAGGCCCCATCATCTCGGGCATTGGCACTCTCATTGAAGGACTGTCTGGACATGTGGACTCTCTACTCAGGCCCTACGCCACCAGCACTCCCAGCTATCTCCGTGATACCACTGATTTCCTGAGAAAACTACAATGCATTGGTGACCTTCCAGAAAACACCATCCTAGTCACCATGGATGTAGAGGCTCTCTACACAAACATCCCACACACAGATGGAATACAAGCTGTCAGGAACAGTATCCCTGATGATGACACAGCACAACTGGTTGCTGAGCTCTGTGACTTTATGTTCACACACAACTATTTCAAATTTGATGACAATATATACCTCCAGACCAGTGGCACCGCTATGGGCACCCGAATGGCCCCACAATATGCCAACATTTTTATGGCTGACCTGGAACAACGCTTCCTCAGCTCTTGCCCACTCATGCCCCTTCTCTACCTATGCTACATTGATGACATCTTCGTCATCTGGACCAATGGGAAGGAGACTCTGGAAAAATTCCACCACGATTTCAACAGCTTCCACCCCACCATCAACCTCAGCCTGGACCAATCTACACAGGAGGTCCACTTCCTAGACACCACGGTGCAAATAAGTGATGGTCACATTAACACCACCCTATACCAAAAACCCACCGACAGCTATACCTACTTTCATGCCTCCAGCTGCCATCCCGGACACACCACACGATCCATTGTCTACAGCTAAGCACTGAGGTACAACCGCATCTGCTCCCACCCCTCAGACAGAGACCAACACCTACACAATCTTCACCGAGCATTCTCAAAACTACAATATTGGCACGAGGAAATAAGGAAACAGATCAACAGAGCCAGACGTGTACCCAGAAGCCTCCTACTGCAAGACAAGCCCAAGAAAGAAACCAACAGAACTCCACTGGCCATCACATACAGTCCCCAGCTAAAACCTCTCCAATGCATCATCAGTGATCTACAATCCATCCTGGACAACAATCCCTCACTTTCACAGGCCGTGGGTGGCAGGCCAGTCCTCGCCCACAGACAACCCGCCAACCTGAAGCATATTCTCACCTGTAAATATACCATAGTAACCCTAACTCAGGAACCAAACCATGCAACAAACCTCGATGCCAACTCTGCCCACATATCTACACCAGCGACACCATCACAGGACCTAACCAGATCAGCCACACCATCACCGGTTCATTCACGTCCACCAATGTTATATATGCCATCATGTGCCAGCAATGCCCCTCCGCTATGTAATCCGCAAATCTGGACAGTTCCTACGTAAAAGGATAAATGGACACAAATCAGATATTAGGAAGGGCAATATACAAAAACCTGTAGGAGAACACTTCAATCTCCCTGGAGACACAATAGCAGATTTAAAGGTAGCCATCCTGCAGCAAAAAAACTTCAGGACCAGACTTCAAAGAGAAACTGCTGCGCTTTAGTTCATCTGCAAATTTGACACCATCAGCTCAGGATTAAACAGAGACTGTGAATGTCCAGCCAACTACAAAAGCAGTTTCTCCTCCCTTGGTGTTCACACCTCAACTGCTAGAAGAGGGCCTCATCCCCCCTGATTGAACTAATCTCGTTATCTCTAGCCTTACTCACTCTTGCTTGCATATTTATACCTGCCTCTGGAAATTTCCACTACATGCATCCAAAGAATTGGGTATTCACCCACGAAGGCTCATGCTCCAATATGTCTGTTAGTCTATAAGGTGTCACAGGACTCTTTGCTGCTTTTACAGTACTAGTAGTTCATCTACTATCTGCATTTGTTCTAGAGGGATAAGGAAAACTTCTGACAAGGGAACCCCTCAAATTTTTCTCTTTATAAGAATGGCCATCCTTGGTCAGAGGAATGGTCCATCTAGCCCAGTCTCCTGTCCTCCAATAGTGGCCAATACCAGGTGCTTCATTGGGAATGAATAGAACATGTAATCATCATGTGCCCAGCTGGATAGAAAGTGCCCTACTGCAGGGAACATTCCAAGAATATGTGCTGCAGAAGCAGTGGAGCAGATGACACTGGATCAACAGGATGTGTGGGTGATGGAGTTTCCCGATATATGGATTCATAATAAAGCAAAATGAGGTAAAATTGTGGGGGACGCAGTGCCACCAGAGAGACAATATCAATATCCTGTGCAAGCAAAGGCAGGAACTTAGACAATAATTGAATCATGAAAACAATAGAGAATGATTGAAAAGGGGAATTCTGTATACAATAGCCCAATCTGGCCTGCATTAAAAGCCTCAGGACATTGGAGACTGACAATGGATTTTAGACCAATTACTAAATTGGCACCAATTAATTAATAATTACTTAATAAAATGGCACCAATAGCAGCAGATCTACCTCAAGCGATGGTAAGAATACAGGGGGCTCCTACATGGTTCTCTGTCATAAATTTGGCAAATTGTTTTTTTGTCATCCCATTGCATCCCGATTCTTGGGCCCACTTTACTTTTAAGAGACATCAGTACTTGTTTAAACGAATTCCCCAGAGTCTACACTGCACTTTGGCTATTGCATACCAACATGTGGTGTAAATGCTGGATGAATTATCCAAAGAGGATCAGAAGAATGTCACCTCATATGTACATGACATATTAGTGTGGGGGGACACAGAAGAGGAGGTGACTGAGCGGACTAAAAAAGTGTTGAGACACATCTAGGAAATAGGTTTCAAGGCTAATAAAGAGAAAGCCCAACTAGTGCAGAGGAGAGTGAGTTATTTGGGGGTGACCCTAGGGAAACAGGGAATTCAGGTGGATCAACAAAACGTGAAACCATTCATGAATTTACCAAGGCCAAAGGATTCTCTTGTGTTGAGGGTAATGTTAGGAGGGTTTAACTATTCAAAGAAACACATCTGGAATTTTGCCACTATAACTGGAGCCTTGTGACATTTACTAAACAAGAAAGTAGAATTGGAGTGGGGGCCTAAACAAGAAAAAGCTTTCTGTAATTTAAAACAAGCCTTGATACAAGATGCAAGATCCAGCATTAAAATTCCCAGAAATTATAAAGGGCCTACCATCAATCAATCAAATGTAAGCCCCGCCCCCTGACACCATCAGGCCCCACACACCTTTCACACTAAGATCCACCCCCTAGGGGATATTATATCCAGGATGAAAATGGACTCATGAATGGAACCAAAAGGTGTCATGTGACCATTCTAAGAACTCTTACCACAGCCCTCTACCAATCAGGATGGGTGTTACCCCCTGTAGGTCTGCACCAACAGGAGATTTGACCAATCAGGGGTTTCCAGGGAGGAGAGACCAGGCCAGGAGAGGGTTGTGTGACCCCTCTAATAACACCTGGTACTACCCTCTACCAATCAGGATGGGTTTTGCCCCTGTAGGACCACCCCAGGAGAAGATTTGATCAATCATGGGGTATTCTGGGATGGGGTGATCAGTCAAGAAGTGGGTCATGTGACCCCACTGAGAGCTCCTACCACCACTCTCTACCAATCAGGATGGGTTTCTGCCACGGAAGACCTCCCGTAGAGCAGATTTGACCAACTGGGGGGAGTTCCAGGGAGGGGTGACCCGCCCAGAAGAGGGTCTTGTGACCCCCTCCAAGACCTCCTGCTACTGTTCTCTACCAAGAAGAGTACAGCACTGCCCTGGGAATCCCAGTGCCACACAGAAAAGGCATTTTGTTCGAAGAAAAATGTTTTAGAAACCATGAATACGCTGAGAGGAAACTGTGACGGGTTGGATCACAGAAACCCCCTGGAAGCTGCCGCCTGATGTGCCAAGGCTACCTCTACCCCTGCTTTCCCTGCCTGCTCGGGACCCGAGCACCCTGTCTTGCTGAGCCAGACACTCCCGTCTGTTCCAACACTGACCCAGGGTCTGAATTACTTGCCCCATAGCTGCAGGTTTACCTGAAAGCAGTTAACAGAAGTGTTCCTGTCTTTAACACTCAGATGCCCAACTCCCAATGGGGTCTAAACCCAAATAAATCCATTTTGCCCTGTATAAAGCTTATGCAGGGTAAACTCATAAATTGTTTGCCCTCTGTCATACTGATAGAGCGATGTGCACCGCTGTTTGCTCCCCCATGTATTAATACATACTCTGGGTTAATTAATAAGTAAAAAGTGATTTTATTAAATACAGAAAGCAGTACTTAAGTGGTTCCAAGTAGTAACAGACAAAACAAATTAAGTCACCAAGCAAAATAAAATAAAATCTGCAAATCTATGTCTAATCAAACTGAATACAAATAAAATCCTCACCAGTTCCAGAATGCTCCCTTTTACAGACTAATCTCCTTTTAGACTGGGTCCAGCAATCACTCACATCCCTTGCACACTCTCCTTTGTCCCAGTTTCTTTCAAGTATCCTTGGGGTTGGAGAAGCTCTCTCTTTAGCTAGCTGAAAACAAAATGGAGGAGTCTCCCAGGGGTTTAAAGAGACTTTCTCTTGTGAGTGGAGAACCCCTCCTTGCTCGTATGAAAAGTCCAGCTCCAAGATGCAGTTTTGGAGTCACCTGGGTAAGTCACATGTCCATGCATGACTCACAGTTTTTAAAGGTAGCATCCATTGTTTACATGCTACAATGAACATCCTCAAGTAGACTTCTTATGTGGATTGAAGCATTCCAAGATCCATTCTCGTTTAAGTGTTTCTTAATTAGGTCCTTAATTTCAACATTCCTTTCTCGAGGAACTGACCAAATGCTCTACTAAGGTTATTTAGAAATTAAGCCAGTGCACAGCCAACATTTATAACATTCATACCTTCGAATACAAAAATAATACATGCATACAACTAGAATTAATACATTCAGTAAATCATAACTCTTACGGAGATATGTTACATGGCATATGTAGCATAAAACACATTTTAAGCACATTTTCATAAAGCTTTTTAGGAGGTATAGTCACAGAAATATGGAGTGCTTCACCATCCCCATGAGAACTTTGAACTGTTTTAGCTCTGAGGGCATTTGACCACCCGCGGAGAAAGCACTACATCAGTTACAGTTACAAGGAGGAGGAGGCAGTGGCCAACGGGAGTCCTTTGGCCCCACCGTTGTTGGATATGCCAGACCCGACACCAAAACACAAGTGCTCGTGAGGAAGATGGATGCACTTGAAGGCCTCTTGGCATCCACATCCCTAGAGGAGGAAAGTGACCATGTCTTGTGGGAGTCATTGGTGGAAAAGGTGAACAGAAAAGACATCACTCAGCTAAATGAATGATTCATAGATTCATAGATTCTAGGACTGGAAGAGACCTCGAGAGGTCATCGACTCCAGTCCCCTGCCCTCATGGCAGGACCAAATACTGTCTAGACCATCCCTGATAGACATTTATCTAACTTACTCTTAAATATCTTCAGAGATGGAGATTCCACAACCTCCCTAGGCAATTTATTCCCATGTTTAACCACCCTAAGAGTTAGGAACTTTTTCCTAATGTCCAACCTAGACCTCCCATGCTGCAGTTTAAACCCATTGCTTCTTGTTCTATCCTTAGAGGCTAAGGTGAGCAAGTTTTCTCCCTCCTCCTTATGACACCCTTTTAAATACCTGAAAACTGCTATCATGTCCCCTCTCAGTCTTCTCTTTTCCTAACTAAACAAACCCAATTCTTTCAGCCTTCCTTCATAGGTCATGTTCTCAAGACCTTTAATCATTCTTGTTCCTCTTCTCTGGACCCTTTCCAATTTCTCCACATCTTTTTTAAAATGCGGTGCCCAGAACTGGACACAATACTCCAGCTGAGGCCTAACCAGAGCGGAGTAGAGCGGAAGAATGACTTCTCGTGTCTTGCTCACAACACACCTGTTAATACATCCCAGAATCATGTTTGCTTTTTTTGCAACAGCATCACACTGTTGACTCATATTTAGCTTGTGGTCCACTATAACCCCTAGATCCCTTTCTGACGTACTCCTTCCTAGACTGTGTCTTCAAATTCCCTGCAATCCCTCCCAGTTTGGTATCATCCGCAAACTTAATAAGCGTACTTTCTATGCCAATATCTAAGTCGTTGATGAAGGTATTGAACAGA
Source organism: Chrysemys picta bellii (assembly GCF_011386835.1). Classification (NCBI taxonomy): domain Eukaryota; kingdom Metazoa; phylum Chordata; order Testudines; family Emydidae; genus Chrysemys; species Chrysemys picta. Next base: position 352,560,598 of record NC_088791.1, read on the forward strand.
GCCGGTCCCAAAACAGACCCCTGCGGTACCCCACTCGTTATGCCTTTCCAGCAGGATTGGGAACCATTAAGAACAACTCTCTGAGTATGGTTATCCAGCCAGTTATGCACCCACCTTATAGTAGCCCCATCTAAATTGTATTTGCCTAGTTTATCTATAAGAATATCATGCGAGACCGTATCAAATGCCTTACTAAAGTCTAGGTATACCACATCCACAGCTTCACCCTTATCCACAAGGCTCGTTATCCTATCAAAGAAAGCTATCAGATTGGTTTGACATGATTTGTTCTTCACAAATCCATGCTGGCTGTTCCCTATCACCTTACCACCTTACCACCTTCCAAGTGTTTGCTGATGATTTCCTTAATTACTTGCTCCATTATCTTCCCTGGCACAGAAGTTCAACTAACTGGTCTGTAGTTTCCTGGGTTGTTTTTATTTCCCTTTTTATAGATGAGCACTATTTATGCCCTCTTCTAGTCATCTGGAATCTCTCATGTTTCCCATGATTTTCCAAAGATCATAGCTAGAGGCTCAGATACCTCCTTTATTAGCTCCTGGAGTATTCTAGGATGCATTTCATCAGGCCCTGGTGACTTGCAGGCATCTAACTTTTCTAAGTGATTTTTAATTTGGTCTTTTTTTATTTTATCTGCTAAACCTACCCCCTTCCCATTAGCATTCACTATGTTAGGCATTCCTTCAGACTTCTCGGTGAAGACCAAAACAAAGAAGTCATTAAGCATCTCTGCCATTTCCAAGTTTCCTGATACTGTTTCTCCCTCTTCACTAAGCAGTGGGCCTACCCTGTCTTTGGTCTTCCTCTTGCTTCTAATGTATTGATAAAAAGTCTTCTTGTTTCCCTTTATTCCTGTAGCTAGTTTGAGCTCATTTTGTGCCTTTGCCTTTCTAATCTTGCCCCTGCATTCCTGTGTTGTTTGCCTATATTCATCTTTTGTAATCTGTCCTAGTTTCCATTTTTTATATGACTCCTTTTTATTTTTTAGATCATGCAAGATCTCGTGGTTAACCCAAGGTGGTCTTTTGCCACATTTTCTATCTTTCCTAACCAGCGGAATAGCTTGCTTTTGGGCCTTTAATAGTGTCCCTTTGAAAAATTGCCAACTCTCCTCAGTTGTTTTTCCCCTCAGTCTTGATTCCCATGGGACCTTACCTATCAGCTCTCTGAGCTTACCAAAATCTGCCTTCCTGAAATCCATTGTCTCTATTCTGCTGTTCTCCCTTCTACCCTTCCTTAGAATTGCAAATCTATGATTTCATGATCACTTTCACCCAGGCTGCCTTCCACTTTCAAATTCTCAACGAGTTCCTCCCTATTTGTTAAAATCAAGTCTAGAACAGCTTCCCCCATAGTAGCTTTTTCAACCTTCTGAAATAAAAAGTTGACTGCAATGCAGTCCAAGAATTTGTTGGATAGTCTGTGCCCCGCTGTGTTATTTTCCCAACATATATCCGGAGAGTTGAAGTCCCCCATCACCACCAAATCTTGGGCTTTGGATGATTTTGTTAGTTGCTTAAAAAAAGCTTCATCCACCTCTTCCACCTGGTTAGGTGGCCTGTAGTAGACTCCTAGCATGACATCTCCCTTGTTTTTTGCCCTTTTAGCCTAATCCAGAGACTCTCAACACTTCCGTCTCCTATGTCCATCTCTACCTCAGTCCAAGTGTGTACATTTTTAATATTTAAGGCAACACCTCCTCCCTTTTTCCCCTGTCTACCCTTCCTAAGCAAGCTGAACCCATCCACACCAACATTCCAATCATGTGTATTATCCCACCAAGTTTCAGTGGTGCCAACAATGTCATAGTTGTATTTATTCATTAGCACTTCCAGTTCTTCCTGCTTATTCTCCATACTTCTCACATTCACCTCCATGATGTATCTCTGCCCGGTCCCCTACCTTTGACAGGAAGAATTGAAGAGAATACCACCTGCACTCCAAACTCCTTCACCCGTACTCCCAGAGCCCGGAATCACTCTTGATCTGCTCAGTGTCACACTGCGCAGTATCATTTGTGCCCACATGGATGAGTAGCATGGCGTAGTACTCAGAGGGCTGGATAATCTTCGACGATGCCTCCGTTACGATTGAAGTTGGATATCTTAGCTCGACTGCCCCCCCCGTAGTGTAGACCTACCCTAAATGTAACCTAAAGTAATCGTGAGGGGTTATCTTGCTGTTAACGTCTTCGAGAACTAACTGCATCCCTGTGTATGTCTTCAACGACCTGCTGAGGTTAATTGATTTGCTCAAGATTGACAGAACAAAATTCCTCACCATACACCGAACCCCCAATCTAGGTAATTTCCATTACCAACTTCTCACTCACCCATATACACATCTGTTTGAGCATCTGCATTTTCAGGGTTACTTTGGGGTTCCTCGATGGGACCATCAGCTGTTTCCTCTACGTCAGAGGCTATTACATCAGCCTACATCAGACACCTCTGTGTGTTGACGATGGCTTATCGTCCAGGCCACTTCTCCAATCTGACACAGCGGTTTGGTCAGGTGATTGCTCCCCATGTTCACATCATCTTGTCAAAGCTCTATTTCCTCATCCCCCCCCATACTCAACCCTATCATTTATGGGGTCAAAACCAAAGAGCTTCATGACAAAGTGGGAAAATACATCTTCAAAAGATGATTGCCGAGGGACAAAAACTATAAACCTGAGTGATGACAGGGGGAAAGACTATCTCCTCGTTAATCAAGGGTGTTCTGTACCAGTTCAGTTGAGCTCACCATTGCGGAAGTTCACAGTCTGAAAAGTTACTCACACCTAACCTGTTATCACTGGATCACCAAGCACTGCACTCTCCATTGCTGCGTCACGTGATCTCTTTCAGTATCTCCCATCAGACCCTACCTCCGCACACCCCCTCGGCCTTTCCTTGACTTCCAGACCACCAAAAGATACTGCAGCTTTCTGAAGAAAGTTGGCTTTCCATTGAACCGTGTGTGAACAGGGTTAATCATCAGTTTGATGAACTGAAGCAATGGTTTCTGACAGACAAAGACAAAGAAAGCAACAATAATGCTGAACTTCTTTATTGTACGTATAGTTATCTAGTGAGAAAAATTAACCTGATTTTTTTACGTTCAATCCTTCAGGAAGCCTCGATGATAAATGAAGTGTCTCAGTTGGATAGTGCTAATACAGGAAAGCTGCTGCAGAAATTGAGGACATTCTACTAGAGCTGATTGGTGAGGGTTGTGAAGGAAAGGAAATAAACAAGGAGAAGGTAATCGCAGTGGGACACTGACTTTAAACCTGTATGACAAAAGGGAGAAATGACATCTACTTGTTAATCATGGGTGCTCTGTCCAAATTTGGCTGAGCACCGCATTGCGGAAGTTCACAGTCTGAGAAGGTCCTCACATCTAACATCTTATCAGTGCATGACCAAGCACTGCGGTGTTAAAAATAGCCCAAAAGGAGCCCAAAATGTATGTAGTTCAAAAACAAAGATAAGATTATTATATTTTTTATTTCTAAATGCATTCAGTGATAGTTGTCAATGTCCATTTTTTGTATTGAATTAGTTTTTTACCGTTAGTCTCTAGAAGGCAATATTTCATCCTCGTTGTCTTCATCGGAAGTAGAATGCATCTGCTGTTGGTCATATATCAGCAGTGATCAGTTCAATCATTTCTTTTATTAGTGTAAACTGTTCACAACAGATTTTGGGTCATTGCATATATGCCCTATGAAGAGGAATATTTTCTAAAATATCTTGTTGCACAGTTTTGTTTTTATCATGTTCATCTGAGAAAACAATCTCTCAGCTGCAGCATTGTTAACAGGTAGTGACAGCAATGAAAGAGCAAGCGAGCCAAGTTCACAAAAGTCTTTGTCCTCAGCGGCATCCATGGGTTCAAGAAATTCAACCCAAAACTGTTCAACTTGGTTGTCCTGAGTATGAGGCCAGTGAACCATAGGTAAAATTCTCCACTGCTGCTTTAACTGTTTGAGGACTCCACAAAACAGTGGCAAAAATGAGGTCTCAGCCAATCTATGTCAGGAAGGGCTGAGTACTGCAATCGATTCAATCACCTGGATGTTTGGTGGCAATTCCTCTTTTAACAATTTCACAAACTCCAACATGAAATCTCAACACCTACTTTTGACATCTTCAACAACGGGAACAGTTAGTGTGTATTTTGAAAGTTTCAGCTGAAAAGCAGTTCCAAAATCAACCATGAAAATTGGTAAGTTATTTGACTCAAAGTTGATGTCATAGTTTAACACAGTAGTCCATTTCTCAAAAACAAACTGTTCCATAACTTTCACCAACAAGCTCCGGTAGAATGTCCTCAATTCCTGCAGCAGTTTTTCCATATAAGCACTTTCCAACAGAAATATTTGGTTTATCCTCAGACTTCCTGAAGAATTGGAAGTAGAAAAATCAGGTAAATTTGGTTCACCAGATCACTGCACATATAATAAAGAACTCCAGCATTGTGATTTCTTTCTTTGTCTTTGGCTATCTGAAAGTGTTGCTTCAGTTCATTGAACAGATCAAGAACCTTGTTCAAACAGGGTCGAATGGAAAGCCACCTAATGTCAGAAATCTGCAGTATCTTCTGGTCATCTGGAAGTCACAGAAAAGCCAAGTAACAGTGTGTGTGGTGTGGGGGCTTACAGGTGATGCTGAAAGAAGTCAGGTGATGGTCAGAGAGAGAGAACTCGGCAATGGAGAGAGCAGTGCTTGGTGATGGAGTGATAACAATGCTGAGCTCAGCCAAACTGGGCCAGAACAGCCCTGATTAACAAGGCGATACCTGTTCTGCTTCTTGTCGCACAGGTTTAAAGTCACTGGCCCCAGGCAATCACATTCTGCAGATGTATTTGCCCAGTTTTTCACGAAGCTCTTTGGTTTTGACTCCATAAATAATAGGGTTGATCATGGGGGGGATGGCGGCATAGAGGTTGACAAAGATGATGAGAACATGGGGAGGGATGCTCTGACTGAACCGCTGTGTCAGAACAGCGAAGAGATAGGAAGTATAAGATGTCAGCATCACACAGATGTGGGCTGTGCAAGTGCTGAGGGCTTTCTGGTGGGATTTCTCAGAGGAGATTCTGAGGACAGCCCTCATGATCAGACCGTAGGACAGGGCAATGAGCATCAGGTCTAACCCAATGAGTATCAACCCCATTACCAATCCATACCTAATGTTGACTGAGATGTCCCCACACGATATCTTCGCCACAGCCATGTGGTCACAGTACGTGTGGGGGATATTGTGGTTGTTACAGAATGGCTGCCTGCTCAGGAGCAGGGGCAGAGGCAGGATGAAGAGAACAGCCCTCATCAAACACAGTAGCCCTAGGTTAGCTATTCGTGCATTGGTGAGGATGGAGGCGTATCTCAAAGGTTTACATATGGCAACATACCGATCAAGGGCCATTGTGACGAGGACAGCTGAATGTGCAATAGAACCCGCATGAAGGAAGAACATCTGGGTGAGACATCCACCCATAGTAATGCCTTTCAAATTGAACCAAAAGATACACAGTGCCTTTGGCATGACAGAGTTAGTCATGCCAATGTCTGTGAGCGCCAGCATGCAAAGCAGCAGGAACATTGGCTTGTGCAGGGTCTGCTCTTTGCCTACAACAAACAGAACCATGAAATTTCCCAACAGGGTGATAATGTAGAACATAGAGAAAGGGACGGAAATCCAGACATGGGCAGCTTCCATGCCAGGGATGCCCATTAGGAAGAATGTTGAATAGTCAGAGTGGGTGAGGTTGAAAGCTGCCATGAGGTGGTCGATGCAGTGATCTGGCTTAGAAATACTCAAGGTGCCTGTGAAAGAAAAGAAGCATAGCGAGGGGGGTTACACGGTTTTTAACAAATAGTACGATAACGATTTTATACTTATCACCAATCTAGAAAGGGGGGTGAGCAGTGAGATGTCAACATTTACAGATGTCACCTGATTATTCAGGGCAAAGCCAAGTCCAGAGAAGTCCTCAGAGGGAGATAACCAAGACAGGTGAATGGGCACCATAATTGCAGATGTAGTCTGTATCCGCAAAAAGAACAGGAGTACTTGTGGTACCTTAGAGAGTAACAAATTTATTAGAGCATAAGCTTTCGTGGACTATAGCCCACTTCTTCGGATGCATATAGAGTGAAACATATATTGAGGAGATATATATACACACATACAGAGAGCATGAACAGGTGGGAGTTGTCTTACCAACTCTGAGAGGCCAATTAAATAAAAGAAAAAAAACTTTTGAAATGATAATCAAGATAGCCCAGTACAGACAGTTTGATAAAAAGTGTGAGAATACTTACAAGGGGAGATAGATTCAATGTTTGTAATGGCTCAGTCATTCCCAGTTCTTATTCAATCCTGATTTGATTGTATCTAGTTTACATATCAATTCCAGCTCAGCAGTCTCTCGTTGGAGTCTGTTTTTGAAGTTTTTCTGTTGTAAGATAGCCACCCGCAGGTCTGTCATAGAATGACCAGACAGGTTAAAGTGTTCTCCCACTGGTTTTTGAGTATTATGATTCCTGATGTCAGATTTGTGTCCATTACTTCTTTTGTGGAGAGACTGTCCGGTTTGGCCAATGGACATGGCAGAGGGGCATTGCTGGCACATGATGGCATATATCACATTGGTAGATGTGCAGGTGAACCAGCCCCTGATGGTATGGCTGATGTGATTGGGAGACAGACCTGTCCTCGCTTACAGACAACCCCCCAACCTAAAGCAAATACTCACCAGCAACCACACATCACTGAACAAAAACACTGACCCAGGAGCCTATCCTAGTAACAAAGCCCGATGCCAACTCTGTCCACATATCTGTTCACGTGACATCATCATAGGACCTAATCACATCAGCCATACCATCAGATACACACTGCAGAGGTTTTTGTTATTCTACCTAACAGAGAAGTGAAGTTTCTGAATTGGGAAACTTGTGCGAACCAGAGGAAAAACCACACCACCCCAAAAAAGGAAGCTGCTGAGACAGATAGAAGAACACAGTAAGAGACAAGGAACTGATCTTAAAAACAAATATTTGTCTAAACTATTTTCAATACATTTGTAGTTCCAATTTTACCAGGTAAATCCCTTGGTGTTTCTGTCAATACTAAAGTCGCTGTCCTGGTGAATTCCTGCCCAGATGGTTCTTGACATGACCCCAGGAATTCTTCCTGAGCCCTTAGTACTGACTTTAATGCAGGAACAGGCAACTCATCGAAATCCCACTCAACAGAGAGAAGGAGTCTCCTTACTGCGACATGAATCCAGAGCCCTGAGAATCTGCTTATGAATCTCACATGTCTGGCATTCCTCTCACTGGGCAGCCTTTATGATTCCACTGTACAATCCCTACGGACTCTCAGGTTGGCAGGACTCCCGGACAATTCCCTAAGCTCTGTGAGCAGCAGAAAGACATAAAATACACACTAGAGAACTACATCTTGAGATCCTCCCCCTGGAGTGAAGAAATAATTAATCAATAGCAGGGGCTCAGATTGTCATGGCAAAATGAGTCTTGCAGACTGTTCAGCCTAGCAGTGAAGGATGGCTGTCTTTTCTGTGTGTAAAGTACAGTCATCTGGACTATGTGTGGAAATGTTGCCACAAGATATGTGACCAAAAAACATTTCAACTGATTGTGGCAGTGTACCGCCGCATACTGCCCATGCAGTTGTAATATCCTGTCCATTACCCTCTGAAAAGTCACTGCCACCCTGTGGAGGCCAAATGATGTGATCCTGAATTGGTGCAAGCCGAAGGGCATGGAAAAGGCTTTCTTCTCCTAGGAGTCTGCTATCAAAGGATGACATGAACCCTGAGCACTAACTTTAATGCAGAAACAGGCAACTCACCAAAATCCTGCTCAGCAGACAGAGGAAATCTCCTTATGGTGACAGGAAGGCAGAGCACTGAGAATAAGTGTATGAATCTCATATGTCTGAAATTTGGCGTGCTGGACAGCGACCTTTATGAATCCCCTGTACAGTCTCTGCAGACTCTCAAGCTGGAAGGAATCCCAGACAATTCCCTTGCCACCATGAGCACTGGGAAGAGCAGAAAATAGACCCTGGAGAACTTCAGCCTCAGATCATCCCGTGGGAGTGAAGAAATGATTTGCTGATACCAGGGGCTCAGAATATCAGAGCAAACTGAGTCTTGCAGACTGTTCAGCCTAGCAACTGATTCTGGCTGTCTTTTCTGTGCATAGAGTAATGCCCTCTGCACTGTGTGTGGGAATGCTGCCATGAGACACGGAACCAAAAACCATTTTCAATTGATCGTAGCAGCGTTCTGCTGCATACTGCCCATTCATTTGTAATATGCAGTCCATTAGCCTCTGAAATTCACTGACACCCTGTGGAGGCCAAATGACCTGATGCTGAATTGTTGCAGGCTGAAGAGCCTGGAAAAGGCTTTCTTCTCTTAGGATTCTGGCATCAAAGGTATTTGCTAGTGTTGCCGGCACAGGGGCCTGAGGACAGCAACAGTGGGGTTCGCTGCCCGGAGTGCTTCACGCCAATAAACATACCGGGGTGGAGAAACAATCAAAGTTTATTTGAGATCTCAAAGTGGTGCAAGGAGACAGGCAAGTCTCAAATCGAGCACTCCAGCAAAAACAGTTTCTCTCTTCTTTATACATTTTACAACTAAGCCCCCCCTCTCTCCCCCTCTCTACCACCCCCCCTACTCCCCCTCCCATCTCTACCGAAGGCATGTTTATACATTTAAGCAACTAAATCATTCTAGGGCTATAAATCTAGCTTGTTAGTAACTTCTCTCTAAACAGTTATTTGTTCCTGTTTACCCTTAGTTTATTACCCCTTCCCCACCTAGAAACATGCAAACCTCATCATTATTGTTTGGTACCTGAAATGAGCAAGGTCGTAATTGCTAACTAGCTATTTACACATTCCAATTCCTGTCCTTGGTTGTTAAGGTCGATCAGAGTTAAACATGGAAGGACAGAGTTTAAACATGGAAGAACTCTGGCTCAGGCAGGCCTAGTAACCCCAACAGTTCCCTCCTTTGAGAATACTCAACAAGTTTTTGGCTGAGTTTTCTCATATTCTGTAGACAAGATACGATTGAGTGCCATGGAGCTGGGGTTCTCAATGAGAGAGTATGCCGGGACTTCTGGGGAACGGGGGGCACACAGCTTACGGAGGAGCAATTTAAAACAAGCAATCAGGAGGAGGGTGACCAGGCACAGTACCACACCTGTGAGGAGGAGATGCACAAGGCTATTTCCCAGTCCTCCCAGGTTGGGCAACCAACTCCAAAGGGAATCAAAAACTGTGGGTTCCCTTTCCTGAGCCTTCCACTGCTCAAAAGCCTGTTCGGCTGACAGGACGTGCTTGTTAATGTCCAGTGAGTTTTCTGGAACATAAGTACAACGTTCACTCCCAATAAGGACACACACCCCGCCCTGGGAGGCTAAAACATAATCTAAGGCCTGTCTATTTTGCAGGGACAGCAACCGGAGCTGGTAAAGCTCTGAGTTAAGGCTTTTCTCTATGACCAAGGTCTCATTGGCATACTTGGTGAGAAGCACAGAGAGCCTACGATAAAATTGAGCCAGTCGTCCTACCCCATAGGATGGGAGAAAGATCATACCCAATCTGTCTCCTTCTGTAATGGGCTCTGGGGTGGCATACAAAGATCTACGCTGCCTGGCGTGGCCAGGGGGCAGTTTAGGGAGGACACAAAGGGGAGGGGCAAGATATCCTAGATAGCAGCTTCCATACCACTGATGCGGTAGCCACTTATAGGCAGAGGTACCTCAAATATAAAAGGAGTGGCCATTCCCTACCAAGCCATTATAACCGCTACTCCACCTATTTACTTGTCTGTCATTAAACGATCCGAACCGGGCAGTAGAGTCGGATTTGCCGTGAACATAGACAGGGATGGAAACATCACTGTCAGGGGATAAATAATACTGACAGGTGCTATTCCCAGCAAACCAGGTGTGATTGCTGGACTTAAACTGTCGATAGCACACCAACCCAGGGGCTACTGGCCGTAACCTAATAGGGGAAGGGATATATGTTGAGTTGGCCTGCGGCTTCCAGGGGTCGTCCCTTAATGCATACTGGGACTCAATGGTACAGTTCTGCGACAAGGGGTACCCGAGGCATTTTTCCCACTACTGAACCATCCCCAACAGATATCTGACCAATTCTGGGGAACCACCCTCCAGGGTAACCCTGCAGCATGGTGTGGGATTTAGGAGCATACCCAGCAGTTGGAGAGGTTAAACTCTTGGGCAAAGCAAACCTTCAGGGACTCATATGTGTTTGCCTCTAAGTTCGTAGGGATTCCTTTCCATCCCGCATGTGCCTGGGGGGAAACGGGAGTTAACAAGAGGAGTGTCCCTATGGCAAAGAGCACCACTGTGACAGACCCTGGATCTGAACTCATATTAGGCAGGTGATCCTAGGGCCTAACAATCACAATTCCCCAAATACCCACAAAATAACAATTACCAATAGTAAGCAGATTAAAAACAAAAGGGACCAGGCCACCAGGTTAGGCCAGTCCTGTGAAAACAAACACAACCAACGCTCAGATGTCTCGCAGGGAGTGCGCTGTGACTGTCCAAAGAGATCACAGGGCATTCCCAGCAGACACTATTGTCATCTGAATAACAGCTTAAGTCCCAAATCGTCGCTGGCAGTCTTCTCTGCAGGCTGGACGGTCCATCGTTCAGGAGCAGGCACTGCTTTCAGACGAGAGTGATGAATCCAGTTTTTGTGTCCCTCAACCTTTGCTGCTGTATGGGAGACCAGCAGGACGGTGTGGGTTCCCTTCCACTTCTCTTGGAGAGGCTCGTCTTTCCAGGTCTGGACGAGTACGGAATAGCCTGGCTGCAAGGAGTGGATCGGGGCATCCAGCGGGAGAAGCCTCTTGTGTTTCGTGGCAGTGTAATTTTATGTTCTCTGAAAAGAGTTTGTCAGACTTTTCTTCAAATGCCAGAGTTCATAGATTTTAGCCACCACGTACCTCTTCGCTAGAGCTGTGTTTAATTGCACCAATGGCCCTCTCCTCATCAGTATGGGTGCACATCTCCTGCTGCTCGGTTTCTGCACAGATTCAGTATGGCGGGAACATATATTTGCCACCCAATCTGACAGTCACCAATTGGAAAAAGAGGCCTCACGGGGAGTAAACTATTACTTTCGCAAATCCAAAGTAATTTGCAAAGCGTCCAAAATTGTCATGAACTATATTGGGTGTCCGATAGGGGATTCTTTCATTTTGTTTATGAAAGGATTCAGGCTGGTAAAATCATAATTGTGGACTTTCTCACTGGGGTTAGGTTTGTAATATAGGTGGATAGCGTTAGTCCTGCCCGCCAAAAAGCATCCCTCGGCACAAGGGGCTGAGACAACTGGGCTTCATTTAAGAAGTCTGCAAGCTCCCTGTCTCTTTCTATCATCACCTCCCACTCATGCTCCCAGAGGATCCCCACTACAATATCAAGTCGTTTCAGATATCAGTCATGAGCTGCATCTCGTAATAAAGAAACTCAAAAGTTGTCCCCATCATAGGGGTCTGTGCTTTTTCACAATAGCAGGTGCAAGAGTCATGGAAAAGACACCTATACAACTCAAAGGCTGTTCACACCCCATGAACAATGGCATAACTGTCTAAAAAGTAGGGGCCTACATGTAATTCCCCACCCCGTAAAGCGTGCCGTATCTGCCTATTTTCTTCGTGAGCGATATTCAACTTACACTGAATAGAGGAGGTTGAATATCTCTTTTTCTGACTGTGATAGTTGTCTGGAGGGAGAAGAGCTACTGTGTTAGGCTGCAAAAGCATGAACCTGTACATAGCCTTGCAACAGATGCCAGCGTTATGTACCAGAAAGGATTTTAACACAATTTTATGTCTCTGAATCTACCAGATCCTCTCTCTATGATATCCCCTGTCTCTGTCATTTTCATGATCTCTTCTCTGTACAGGATACAGGCCTGTCTCAAAATTTTGACATCCTACTGACAATAGTGGGTGAGTTCTTTCTGCAAGTTGAACTGTTCCGATACCAGTCAAGAAATTCGGCTTTCCCTCTGGGCATCATGCTCTCTACGCCATAGTGCTCCACCCTGGGCATAGGCCCCAAGTAATTTTGGTTTTCTAAAGTGTTAAAGAAATGTGGGAAGTATGCTTTGTAACCTTCAAACCACATCGCCTTCAGGAGCTTCCTAAGAATGATAGACAAGAAGTTTAAAGAATCTATAAAAAGAATGCCTAGGGTCATAACTTCCACACATAACTTACTCCCCTGAGTTATCATTTCTATGCACACCTTTTCCTTCAGTAACTGTCTACCAATGAAGTATGCAACATAACCTTTAGAATTGTGCGCTAGGCATGTGTAGTCCCGGAACGTTTTGCCCATGAAGGTCTTAACAAATTTAGAAAGACACTCACCTCCCTTAAATTCCAAGGATTTTAGGGACATAGCAAAAATGTCATTGGGCACATGCAATCCCGTCTCCTGCATGCATTCAAAATAATTAAAAAATATACTTTTCTGATTATTTGGCATTTCTTAGGATATCTTTAAAACACAGGTCGCTGTCTACATTACTGGTGATCAAACCCCGCAGACACTGCTTACAAAGTCTCTCTCTTTACACCTGTGCCCCTTGTCCATGTAAGACTGACACTTATCACATAAAGTTTTAGACAGGCATTCGACTTGGTTTTTTGGTGCACAGTCAACGTGTCTGCCTAAACTTGGAGCGACAATTCAGTCTACAGCGAGGACAGCTCAGCTGCACTCCCACACTGTCTGAGCATGTCTCACTCAAGCAGAGGTGGCAATGATACCCGCAAGAGTGATCGTGACTGTACACCCTGTGGCAAAACTCACAATATTTTTTTGCAGCAAGCAACTTATTCACATCCGGAACCCCATAATAGTGCTCATCATGCCACAGGATGAAAACAAATCTTGGGGTACACTGGGCCTCCCATTTAAAAAAAGCCCCTTCCGCCTTCCACCACCTAAAGCCCCAATTGTATATTAACTACTAAATGCTATTCGAATGCTGCTACGTCACTGAGCATAATCTTTTTTTGATCCGACCACCCCAGTTTCTCATGCAACTGTCTTGGCCCGTCTCAGAATTCCGCATCTGTGGGTTTATAGTTGGAAGTGATGGGCAAGAGTCCTCCCGCAAAACACAGATTGGTAAAATTTAACCACGGGCTTGTTTAAATTACAACTCTAAGGGCCCATCTTCACTATCTGCCGGATCGGCAGGTAGCGCTCGATCTATTGGGGATCAATTTATCGTGTCTAATGTAGACACGATAAAATTTGATCCCCGATTGCTCTGCTGTCAACTCCAGAACTCAACCACAGCAAGAGGTTTGAGTGGAGTTGGCGGGGGAGCGGCAGCGGTCGACTCGCCACCGTCCTCACAGCCAGGTAAGTCGACCTAAAATACGCAACTTCAGCTACGCTAATCGCATAGCTGAAGTTGGGTATCTTAGCTTGACCCCCCCCCGTAGTGTAGACCTACCCTAAATGTAACCTAAAGTAATCGTGAGGGGCTATCTTGCTGTTAACGTCTTCGAGAACTAACTGCATCCCTGTGTATGTCTTCAACGACCCACTGAGCTTCATTGATTTGCTCAAGATTGACAAAACAAAATTCCTCACCGTACACCGAACCCCCAATCTAGGTAATTTCCATTACCAACTTCTCACTCACCCATATACACGTCTGTTTGGGCATCTGCATTTTCAGGGTTACTATGGGGTTCCTCGATGGGACCATCAGCTGTGTCTTCTACGTCAGACGCTATTACATCAGCCTACATCAGACGACTCTGTGTTTTGATGATGGCTTATCCTCCAGGCCACTTCTCCAATCTGACACAGCGGTTTGGTCAGGCCATTGCTCCCCATGTTCACATCATCTTGTCGAACCTCTATTTCCTCACCCCCCCACCCCCCCATGCTCAACCCTATCATTTATGGGGTCAAAACCAAAGAGCTTCATGACAAAGTGGGAAAATACATCTTCCAGAGGTGATTGCCGGGGGACAAAAACTATAAACCTGAGTGATGACAGGGGGAAAGACTATCTCCTCGTTAATCAAGTGTGTTCTGTACCAGTGCGGTTGAGCTCACCATTGCGGAAGTTCACAGTCTGAAAAGTTACTCACACCTAACCTGTTATCACTGGATCACCAAACACTGCGCTCTCCATTGCTGCGTCACATGATACCTCCGCACACCCCCTCGGCCTTTCCTTGACTTCCAGACCACCAAAAGATACTGCAGCCTTCTGAAGAAAGTTGGCTTTCCATTAAACCGTGTGTGAACAGGGTTAATCATCAGTTTGATGATCTGAAGCAATGGTTTCTGACAGACAAAGACAAAGAAAGCAACAACAATGTTGAACTTCTTTATTGTACGTATAGTTATCTAGTGAGAAAAATTAACCTAATTTTTCAACGTTCAATCCTTCAGGAAGCCTCGATGATAAATGAAGTGTCTCAGTTGGATAGTGCTAATACAGGAAAGCTGCTGCAGGAATTGAGGACATTCTACTACAGCTCATTGGTGAGGGTTGTGAAACTGTGTGTTTTTGATAACTGGACCCTGTTACCCTGAATTTGAGGAGTGTGTACTACAGAACGTGTTCAACCCAATTGCAACCATATGATGTGCACTCAGACACTATGAATTAATAAAATAGAACACCAAATAGTTCAGGGTTAATTGGAAAGCAGGCTTTAACATGCAAGGCCAAAATCAAGTTGGCTGTTCCCACTAAAAAGAGGTGGATAGGCAAGTAAATAAATGAGAAAGAAAAAAGATAAATGGATGAAAACTTTGAGTCTAGATGCCTCTGATATTAAAAGTTTATTGAAAGATAAGAAAAGTGATGATCCAGTAGATGTCACTATGACCTATTTGTTTGTAGAAGTTATAAAAGATTAGCTAATACAGTGTACTTTGGAGGAGTTCTCTGAAGTAATCTTGAGAAATGTTTTTTCTGACACCCTTTCTCCTCAGCAGGTAAGCAACTGGCCACTGCGAACCTGCTGTTAATTATTCAATACCATTCCAAATGTTAGGGACATATCTGGGATGTTCTAACTCTATTGTTTATGTCTGTTTGTGCTTAAATCTCATAAACTGTGGTGTTAGACATGAGCATGCTTACTTGCATTTAATCCATGATCAGACAGAATTGCTGTGTTCCCATTGATTTATTCCTGCCACCGCCTGGAGTGAAATAGTTCTACATTATGGGCTTGTTGGGAAATTTCATGGTTGTGTTTGTTGTAGGCAAAGAGCAGACCCTGCACAAGCAGATGTGCCTGTTGCTCTGCATGCTGGCACTCACAGACATCGGAACGTCTATATCCATTGTGCCAGAGCACTGTGTATATTTTGGTTCAATCTGAAAAGTATTACTGAGGGTGGCTGCCTCACCCAGATGTTTTTACTTCATCTGGTTTCTGCTATGCACTCAGCCATCCCCGTGACAATGGCATTCAATCACTACATTGCCATACGTAACTCTCTGAGATACACCACCAGCCTCACCTATGCACGGATATTTAAGCTACGGCTTGTGGGTTTGATAAGAGCTGTTCTGTTCATTCTTCCCCTGCCCTTGCTCCTGAGCAGGCAGCCATTCTGTGCCAATCGCATTATCCCCCACACGTACTGTGACCACATGTCTGTGGTGAAGATGTCATGTGGGGACACCACAGTCAACAGGACATATGGCTTGGTGGTAGCCTTTGTAGTCATCAGGTTAGATCTGATGCTCGTTGCCCTGTCCTATGGTCTGATTATCAGGGTCGTCCTCAGAATCTCCTCCAAGAAAGCCAACGAGAAAGTCCTCAACACCTGCACAGCCCACATCTGTGTGATGCTGATTTCTTGTACTCTCTCCCTCTTCCCTACTCTGACACACCGGTTTGGTCAAGGCATCGCTCCCCATGTTCACATCATCTTGGCCAACCTCAACTTCCTCGTTCCCCCACATACTCAGACCTATCATTTATGGGATCTAAACCAAAGAGCTTCGTGACAAAGTGGGAAAATACACAAGGAGAAGGTAATCGCTGTGGCACATTGACTTTAAACCTGTATGACAAGAGGGAGAAACAACATCTACTTGTTAATCATGGGTTCTCTGTCCCAATTTGACTGAGCTCTGCATTGTGGAAGTTCACAATCTGAGAAGTTCCTCACACCTAACATCTTATAACTGCATCACCAAGCACTGCAGGTAGGCCTCTGTGCAAATGGTGTAGGAGTAGGGCCTTAGACACTTTTACTAGCCAATTCCCGTGCAGTAGTTCAGAAGCCAGGAAAGTTCCCAACAATAGTCCCCCGTTTACACTTGGGAACTAGGAGAAATTGATGGGTTGGATGTTAGTGACATCTTTGGGGAGCACACTTCCTGCATAAAGTGAATGTAACATTAATACACAAGATGGCTTCCCAGAGACTGGTATCGTATTAAACCTTTTTTCCTGTACTATTTTATTATGGGGTAAGAGCAGTAAACCTGACATTTTTTATTTGGCCTCTTCAACATATTTCATAACAAATTAAAAATTGGTCAAGCAGCCTTCCTCCCATATTCAGTATTTAGACACAATGAAGGCACCCACAGAAATGATTCTCCTGTGCAAAAATGCGGACGAATTTACGAGCCTTCAGTATTAAAGAAATTAATGGAAAATTTTTGTGGTTTGTTTTCATTGTGCTCCAAAGAAAAATTATGTACTGAGTTCAAAAAAGCCAAATGTTCAGCAAGTACATTGTCAGAAAATGGGACAGACAAATAAAATTTGAAGAGACGTGTGTGACGTTGTGCAGTCTATATGGTTTTATAAAAACTTATTATCAAGTCAATATAATGTAACTGGGATAGTTTTAGAGAAAATACGGTAATAAGTGAATGTAACGTAACTGGGATATGCCTCATGCAAAAGGTCTCTTGTAAGGTATCATTACAAAGCCTATAATCTACTGAGTGTGATCATCTGTTTTGTATAAATGTACCACTCTTGTATCTAAAACTAGAAATATAAAATGTAACTCTGAGGGCCTATTGTAATTGTGTAAAGTGTGGACCATTAATGATGGTTTGGAATCTTGATGACTCCCATTGTCTGCAGATGGCTGTATTTACCTGTGAGTCTTCCTGTATATGTGTGTGCTGGCAAGTGAGTAATGAAGTCTTGCAGTGACATGTGATCATGTCACCTGAACTGGAATCCATCTTTAACCTGGTGCTTTTCCAGTGAGGGGGGGTGGAAACCCAGAGAGACAAAGAGTTCCCGCCTTATGCAAAAGATATATAAAGGGGGGAAGAGAAGAGAGGGGGGAGAAACCATCATGAAGAATCCCCTAGCTACCACCTGAGCTGCAACAAGAGCTGTACCAGGGGAAAGAATTGTGCCCAGGCCTGGAAGGTGTCCAGTCTGAGAAAAACTTACTGAAACATCTCTGAGGGTGAGATTATCTGTATTTAGTTTGATTAGGCATAGATTTGCGCATTTTATTTTATTTTGCTTGGTGATTTACTTTGTTCTGTCTGTTACTACTTTGAACCACTTAAATCCTACTGTCTGTATTTAATAAAATCACTTTTTATTTAGTAATTTACTCAGAGTATGTATTAATACCTGGGGGAACAAACAACTGTGCATATCTCTCTATCAGTGTTATAGAGGGCGAACAATTTATGAGTTTGCCCTGCATAAGCTTTATGCAGAGTAAAACGGATTTATCTGGGTTTAGACCCCATTGGGAGTTGGGCATCTGAGTGCTAAAGACAAGCACGCTACTGCGAGCTGTTTTCAGGTAAACTTGCAGCTTTGGGACAAGTGATTCAGACCCTGGGTCCGTGTCTGGAGCCAGACGGGAGTGTCTGGCTCAGCAAGACAGGGTGCTGGAGTCCTGAGCTGGCAGGGAAAACAGAAGCAGGGGTAGTCTTTGCACATCGGGTGGCAGCTCCCAAGGGGGTTGCTGTGATCCAACCCGTCAGAACGTGTTTGAGAAAGGGAAAAAGGCAGGGGAGCAGCTCATTTTGTGGCAGACCAGGGAGGAGAGCAGACCTGCTATTGGCAGCTGTAGGGGAGCTGAGCTGAGGGAAACAGAATCACCCCCTGAACAACTGCCTGAAGGTTCCTCCATGAGGGAAGGGAGGGCTTGCTGCATGGACATCCTGAGAGAGAAGCATTCATCATTAAACTAGGATTTAAACTACGTTTGCCGGGGGATGGACAATTAAGCCCAGAGCTAAGTGGGGAAGTGGGAGGAAACACAAGGGGGAGTGTACAACACCAGAGGCCTCTTGAAACATACTGAGAAAGTAGGGCAATTGGCTAGTTACCTTAAGTGCCTGTACATGAACGGAAGAAGTCTGGGAAACAAGCTGGAAGAAATGGAATTCCTGGCACAGTCAAGGAACTATGCTGTGATTGAAATAACAGAGACTTTGTGGGGTAAGTCACATGACTGGAGCACTGTCATACGTGTGTATAGGCAAACAAGTGTAATACTGTGCAAACTCCTCATGGCCAATTAACAGAGACCAATCTTTCATGTGTTTACCAGCCATCTACATCCGATTCATGTATTCTCTCACACAGCATCTGTCCTCAAAGTCTGGTTGCAGAGGCTTGGTTGATTTCTGTTCACCATCCACATACAAGGCCAGAAAATTAATATGGTAATGTTTAAAATGAAAAGGGTTTTTACTGTAACTTCCGCTAAATGTGACATTATCCACAAACCCTAGGACAAGCATTTTGGGTAACTCTCCCAAGAGCAGATTCTCCTCGTTACTGACCCTGCTGCCCGTGGGGATGCTAAACACTTTTATTCCCACATAGTCCATGGGGTATTAAGTATTAGCGGTGTGACGGGTTGGATCACAGAAACCCCCTTGGGAGCTGCCACCTGATGTGCAAAGACTACCCCTGCTTCTGTTTTCCCTGCCAGCTTAGGACTCCAGCCCCCTGTCTTGCTGAGCCAGCCACTCCTGTCTGGCTCCAGACACAGATCCAGGGTCTGAATCACCTGTCCCAAAGCTGCAAGTTTACCTGAAAACAGCTGACAGTAGTGTGCTTGTCTTTAGCACTCAGATGCCCAACTCCCAATGGGGTCTAAACCCAGATAAATACGTTTTACCCTGCATAAAGCTTATGCAGGGCAAACTCATAAATTGTTCGCCCTCTATAACACTGATAGAGAGATATGCACAGTTGTTTGCTCCCCCAGGTATTAATACATACTCTGAGTGAATTACTAAATAGAAAGTGATTTTATTAAATACAGACAGTAGGATTTAAGTGGTTCAAAGTAGTAACAGACAGAACAAAGTAAGTCACCAAGCAAAATAAAATAAAATTCGCAAATCTATGCCTAATCAAACTGAATACAGATAATTTCCTCACCAGTTCCAGAGTGCTCCCTTTTATAGGCTAATCTCCTTTTAGCCTGGGTCCAGCAATCACTCACACCCCCTGTAGTTACTGTCCTTTGTTTCAGTCTCCTTCAAGTATCCTGGAGGGGGGTGGAGAGGCTCCTTCTTTAGCCAGCTGAAGACAAAATGGAGGGGTCTCCCCTGGGTTTAAATAGACTCTCTCTTGTGGGTGGAGACCCCCCTCCTCCCTCCTATGCAAAGTCCAGCTCCAAGATGGAGTTTTGGAGTCACCTGGGCAAGTCACATGCCCCTGCATGACTCAGTCTTTGCAGGCCAACGCCATTGTCCACATGGCATCTTGCATGTCTCCAGGAAGACTTCTCATGTGGATTGGAGCATTCCAAGATGCATTGTTCCTCAAGTGTCTCCTGATCAGGTACTTAACCTGGCGAATTCCTTCCTAAAGCAGCTGACCAAATGCCTCCCAAAGCTTACTTAGAAATCAGGCAAGCATACAGCCCATATTCTTAACCTCAAGTAGAAAATGATATATATGTACAAATAGGATGAATAGATATAGTAGACCATAACCTTTACGGAGATATGTTACATGGCACCGGCAGCACAAAACATATTCCAGTTATGTCATACATACATTTATAGGCACCCCCTTAAAGCCTTATGGGGTACACTGTCACAAGCGGTAAGCTGGGTCTCCATCTGCCCCAGACGGACGCCCGGGGCCACCCATACTTTCTTCACAAAAAGGGATGCTGATACAATGCACAGTTTCAAGCCTTCCACATCAGTTTAATTTTCACATCCACACCATTTAACAATTTTTTTCTTGAAAAAGCAGGTCTCTGTGCAGCTGACCCAAGAGCTCTATCGTCATTCTCAGGGCCGTCAGCTTTTCCCGCCCCACAAACCTTAGATTCCTGCCATCCAGCTCCATTTCTTCATGTTGTTCGCGAGTGTCTTTGTAACACAGACCGGTGGAAATTGTGTGGCGAGGGTGTCGTCACTGGAATTGAGCACTGATTCTATAAAGGCCCTGTAAAGGTAACAGTTGTTGCTTTGGCTTAGGAGGAGGTCACCCAGTGTGACATCCAACTGACTGAAAATAGAGGCCATGGTGTAATTCACCAGGCCCACCTCCGCATTCCCGGTGAGTTCAGTTCCAGCTCCTTTTACTATCTTGCAACATAGGTATAGCAGCGTGTTGTTTAAATCCATATAAATTGATGTCATTCCCTGCTATAAAAAGGTGGATGGGGACTGCTATGTAATGGTTGATAGAGGCGGCACCTTGATATAGATGCTTTTCTTGATGCTGGTCTGCATAGGGGCTAATTGGAACAAGTCTAGTTCGGATTTGGTGCATTCTTTAGACCCGCAGTGAACAAAAGACATGGTGATTAATTAGGCTAATCTATTTATTGAAAAGAGGGTGTTAGAATATAGATATTCAGGCCTCCCTGTAAAGGCCTATACTTTAACAACTTAGGTGTATTTTTATCACTTAGTTATTTATAGAGATATAAAACAAAGAATCAAAATCATAACTCTGCCTGTGTCTGGGCCTTTTCTCACTGTGACAGTCCGAGGCCTTGTTCTTAGGCTAAGGCCTTCGGCTAAGCAGCAGGGGCAGCCATAAACTGGGAAGCATATGGTCATATCTTCACATCCCAAACCAGTCACACTGAAATAAGGTGCTATTTGGCAGTTAGGAAGACAATCGTGTCCTGATAGTGCCCATCCCCACCTGATAAAAAACCAGATCTTAAGATGGTTAAAGAAAACTTAGTTTAATAGCATCCTGTCTCTCAAGAAATCACTTATTAATGGTTGTGGTTGTGAAACACCCTTTTCTGTATTTTTTTATCTTTATGGCCCCCGCTTTTCTCTTGTTAATCTGTCCGGTTCTGTAATTGTTTCTGTCTGCTGTATAATTAATTTTGCTAGTGTAAGTTAATTAGGGTTGGGAGATATTATAGGTTCCAGAATGATGTTACAATATGTTAGTATTGGTCAGTTAAATTTCAATACATTTTTTGGTTAAGGTATAGCTGAGAATATTACTATATAAACTGGGATCAAACAGGAAGTGGAAGGGAAAATTGGACTCATGTTTGCTAAGGGGAAGGGGTAAAAGGAAAGAGAATAAGGAATGGGGATCAGGGACACAGGCAAGGCTCTGCAGCATCACAGCTGGGAAAGGAATACTGAGGAAAAGACTTGATTTGTATATAGAGATAAGCCCATGTGACAAAGCTCTGTCCTTGTCTCAGTGGGTCCCGTGCTTCCTGGCGGATTTTGATAGCCTCAGGGGCTCACTGTGACAAGATAGAGACAAGAGTCACAGCCTATTAAGCCATTTTCATCATAAGCCAACAAGGGAGGGGAGGAGAGACAACCCTCCCTCGCATAGTCCCTGTTGTCTCCCAATCTCAGTGATTAATCGGGGAGGGAAGGGGGGAGCCCGGGCCCGCCGTCTACTCCAGGCTCCAGCCCAGGGACCTAATAGTAGCAGCTATGGTATCTGACTTTTTGGAAATAGGATGTGTACAAATCCCTTGGTCACTTCCACACAGCAGCCCACCTGATGTGGATGTGTACTGCTTAGTTCCTCCAACAGCGTGGCTTCCTCCTACAGCTCCTGACACAAGCACCTCACTGGAGGCTTTTAACTAGTTCCAGCCAGCCTTTGATTGGCTTCAGGTGTCCCAATCAACCTAGCTGTCTCCACTACTTTCTAGAATTATCTTAATTGGCCACAGGTTTCTCGATTATCCTGGAGCAACTGCCATTTGGTTACCATGCTACCAGAGATTTGTTTAGCTTGGGGCTAACATACCGTTTCCTCACTACTTTACTATAAGCATCTGGCCTTGCCCCGTCACACCCGAACGGTGTGAAGCCTGACTTCAGCAGGAGTTCATCCACATTAGCATCAAAACTATGAGATGAAAATCAAATTCACATTCAAAATCCCAAGTTTGGTACTTGTATCCCGATTGAGGGTTGGGTGATGTTTCACACAAAAAATGGCAAAAGGCGGTGTTAAAAATAGCCCAAAAGGAACCCAAAATGTATGAAGTGCAAAAACGAAGATAAGATTATTATATTTTTTATTTCTAAATGCATTCAGTGATAGTTGTCAATGTCCATATTTTGTATTGAATTAGTTTTTTACCGTTAGTCTCTAGAAGGCAATATTTCATCCTCGCTGTCTTCATCGGCAGGACAATGCATCTGCTGTTGGTTATATATCAGCAGTGACCATTCAATCATTTATTTTATTGGTGTAAACTATTCACAACAGATTTTGGGTCATTGCATATATGCCCTAACAAGAGGAATATTTTCTAAAACATCTTGTTGCACAGTTTTGTTTTTATCATGTTCATCTGAGAAAACAATCTCTCAGCTGCAGCATTGCTAAAAGGTAGTGACAGCAATGAAAGAGCAAGCGAGCCAAGTTCACAAATGCCTTTGTCCTCAGCGGCATCCATGGGTTCAAGAAATTCAACCCAAAACTGTTCAACGTGGTTGTCCTGAGTATGAGGCTAATGAACCATAGGTAAAACTCTCCACTGCTGCTTTAACTGTTTGAGGACTCCACAAAACAGTGGCAAAAATGAGGTCTCAGCCAATCTATGTCAGGAAGGGCTGAGTACTGCAAGCGATTCAATCACCTGGATGTTTGGTGGCAATTCCTCTTTTAACAATTTCACAAACTCCAACATGAAATCTCAACACCTACTTTTGACATCTTCAACAACAGGAACAGTTAGTGTGTATTTTGAAAGTTTCACCTGAAAAGCAATTCCAAAATCAACCGTGAAAATTGGTAAGTTATTTGACTCAAAGTTGATGTCATAGTTTAACACAGTAGTCCAGTTCTCAAAAACAAAGAGTTCCATAACTCTCACCAACAAGCTCCGGTAGAATCTCCTCAATTCCTACAGCAGTTTTTCCATATTAGCACTTTCCAAAAGAAACATTTGGTTTATCCTCAGGTTTCCTGAAGAATTGGAATTAGAAAAATCAGGTAAATTTGGTTCACCAGATCACTGCATATATAATAAAGAACTTCAGGATTGTGATTTCCTTCTTTGTCTTTGGCTATCTGAAAGTGTTGCTTCAGTTCATTGAACAGACCAAGAACATTGTTCAAACAGGGTCGAATGGAAAGCCACCTAATGTCAGAAATCTGAAGTATTTTCTGGTCATCTGGAAGTCACAGAAAAGCCAAGTAACAGGGTGTGTGGTGTGGGGGCTTACAGGTGATGCTGAAAGAGGTCAGGTGATGGTCAGAGAGAGGGAACTCGGCAATGGAGAGAGCAGTGCTTGGTGATGGAGTGATAACAATGCTGAGCTCAGCCAAACTGGGCCAGAACAGCCCTGATTAACAAGGAGATACCTGTTCCGCTTCTTGTCACACAGGTTTAAAGTCACTGGCACCAGGCAATCACATTCTGCAGATGTATTTGCCCACTTTTTCACGAAGCTCTTTGGTTTTGACTCCATAAATGATAGGGTTGATCATGGGGGGGATGGCGGTATAGAGGTTGGCCAAGATGATGAGAACATGGGGAGGGATGCTCTGACCGAACCGGTGTGTCAGAATAGCGAAGAGATAGGAAGTATAAGATGTCAGCATCACACAGATGTGGGCTGTGCAAGTGCTGAGGGCTTTCTGGTGGGATTTCTCAGAGGAGATTCTGAGGACAGCCCTCATAATCAGACCATAGGACAGGGCAATGAGCATCAGGTCTACCCCAATGACTAGGAACCCCATTACCAATCCATACATATTGTTGACTGTGATGTCCCCACACGATATCTTCGCCACAGCTATGTGGTCACAGTACGTGTGGGGGATAATGTGGTTGTTACAGAATGGATGCCTGCTCAGGAGCAGGGGCAGAGGCAGGATGAAGAGAATAGCTCTCATTAAACACAATAGCCCTAGGTTAGCTATTCGTGCATTGGTGAGGATGGAGGCATATCTCAAAGGTTTACATATGGCAACATAGCGATCAACTGCCATTGTGACGAGGACAGCTGAATGTGCCACAGAACCCGTATGAAGGAAGAACATCTGGGTGAGACATCCACCCATAGTAATGTCTTTCAAATTGAACCAAAAGATACACAGTGCCTTTGGTATGACAGAGTTAGACATGGTGATGTCTGTGAGCGCCAGCATGCAAAGCAGCAGGAACATCGGCTTGTGCAGGGTCTGCTCTTTGCCTACAACAAACAGAACCATGAAATTTCCCAACAGGGTGATAATGTAGAACATAGAGAAAGGGACGGAAATCCAGACGTGGGAAGCTTCCAGGCCAGGGATGCCCATTAGGATGAATGTTGAAGAGTCAGAGTGGGTGAGGTTGAAAGCTGCCATGAGGTGGTCGATGCAGTGATCTGGCTTAGAAATGCTCAAAGTGCCTGTGAAAGGAGAGAAGCACACAGAGGGCGGTTACACGGTTTTTAACAAATAGTACGATCAATCTTTTATACTTATCACCAATCTAGAAAGGGGGATGAGCAGTGATGTGTCAACATTTACAGAAGGCACCCGATTATTCAGTTCAAAGCCAAGTCCAGAGAAGTCCTCAGAGGGAAATAACCAAGTCAGGTGAATGGGCACCATAATTGCAGATGAATTTCTATGTCAATAACTGCAAGGTGTCTGACCATTGGAGGGGAAAAACTTGAACTACTCAAATACCTTACAAGGTTCTAATCTAACTCTATGAACTCAGGATTGGTACCTGGGAATCATGACACACAGCTCTGAGAAATCCTGCCCACAATGCAAGCATGGCCAGATATTAGGCAACACCTTGGGATCCAGGATGCATGGTATGGGGAATCACACAGAAAGTATACTGGCATGAGATCGGTCATTCAATGTTTCACCCACGTTTAGATTTCTCTGCAATACCAAGCACCCTTCCCAAACCTGTCATTGCAGAACTAGAGTGGTTCAGGGAAGGGCAATGAGAATGTAGATATCTACATCTAGGAATAAAGAATGTAGGTGATGTTAACATGATGAGGGACTCTCGTGGGAAGCACAATGACTCTGAACAAGATTAGGGGGCATGAAGGGGTAATTACTTAACATGAGCTCCCAGTGTGACCCTGCAGCCAAAAGAACCAATGTGATCCTTGGATGATAACCAGGGGAATCTCAACGAGCGGTAGAGAAGTTATATTACCTTTCTATTTGGCACTCATGCTGGAATCGTGCGTCCAGTTCTCGTGTCCCTGGTTAAAGATGGATGTTGATAGACTGAAGAAAGTACAGAGAAGAGTCACAAGAATTAGTAAAAGATTAGAAAACCTGCCTTATAGTGATAGACTCTAGGAGTCAATCTATTTAGCCGAACAAAGATGGTTAATGGGTGACTTGATAACAGTCTGTAAGTACCTATATGGGGAACAAATAATTAATCATAGGCTTTTCATACAGAGATGTAACAGGATCCAATGGCTGCAAGATGAAGTTAAAGACATTCTGAATGGAAATATGGCGTATATTTTCAACGGTGAGAGTAAGTATTGGAACAATTTACCAAGGGTCATGGCGGATTCTCCGTCACTGAGAATTTCTGTGATCTGTCGCTGTGGGTGAAGGGAACCCCAGCAGGAGCAGCAGTAAGCCTGTGCAGGGAAGGAGAGAGGGACAGACCGGGCAGGAGGGAGAGAGAATGTGGAGACTAAAAGGAGCCAGCGTGAGTAACTCTTCCTCAAAATAATGCACAGCTCTAACATATTGCAGCCCGTTAGAAACCCAGACACCCCTTCCTGAGGCTGCTTTTCCATGTTGGCAATTGCTGATGTTACCACAAGGCTGTAGTGAGGTTGCTCACAGGAGGATGAATGGTCTGGATGGGGGATGGTGTCAGAGACAATATGCTGCAGTGTGGTCCACATTACGTTACTATCTGAGACAGCCCCCTGTCCCAGGAGGCTTCCTTACGCCTCTTTGGTCTGTGTATTTGGCAGGGTGTCCATTCCCTATTTCACCCAGTTTCAGGACTCTGTGGCATTGTGATGTGGATACTGCATGCCCCTGCCTTCTCCCCGACCCCGCCCGCCCCGCCCCGCCTCCACACCCACACAAACACTGTGCATTCCTGGAACTCCCCCAAAGATATTTCTAACACTGCCTGGTTTCCTCTAAGCCAGAAACATATTTTTACGTTTACTGCCTTTTGGAGCTTCTCATCCTCTCCAGACCCAGAGTTGCAGGGGCGTGGAGAGAGCAGACCCCTCTCTCCCCTGAAAAAAAAAGTGTTATCCAAACTGTTTTAAAACTTTAAACCTGTGAGTTTGAGATTTCAGCAACTCTCCTCTCCTGTCAGTTTTTCCTTGGACCAAAGGAGCTCACCCGTCCTTAGAGGCCAATTGAAGTCACTGCAGTCTCATGGTCTGTGTAAATGAGGCCATTTATTTAAGTCCTTACATGTAGATATAGGGTGATCTCAATTGGGCCAATGTTGCACCCTCAGTGTTTAACCCTCTTCGTCTCCCAGCTGTGAATATCACAGCTTCCTGTCGTGCTACAGAGAGCGCTATTCTGTCATGGCGCTGAAAGAGTCTGAAGTAAATCCCTAGTTTATGTGGCGTGCTGAGACCGGGCATGAAAGATTAGGATTTCAAAACACGTGGGCCCTGATTTTGCTCTCAGGGAAGCCAGTGTCATTCTAGAGTGACCCAGTGAAGGCAGAATGTGAGAGCAGAATCTGGCCAGTGTGTCACCCATTCTTGTTGTGAAATCTCTGATAACACAGATAACCACTGCAGAAGCATTTGTTATTCTACCTAACAGAGAATTGAAGTTTCTGAATTAGGAAACTTGTGCGAACCAGAGGAACAACCACACCACCCCAAAAAATGAAGCTACTGAGACAGATAGAAGAACACAGTAAGATACAAGGAACTGATCTTAAAAACAAATATCTGTCTAAACTATTTTCAATACATTTGTAGTTCCAATTTTACCAGGTAAATCCCTTGGTGTTTCTGTCAATACTAAAGTCGCTGTCCTGGTGAATTCCTGCCCAGATGGTTCTTGACATGACCCCAGGAATTCTTCCTGAGCCCTTAGTACTGACTTTAATGCAGGAACAGGCAACTCACTGAAATCCCACTCAGCAGAGAGAAGGAGTCTCCTTACTGCGACAGGAATGCAGAGCCCTGAGAATCTGCATATGAATCTCACATGTCTGGCATTCATCTCACTGGGCAGCCTTTATGATTCCCCTGTACAATCCCTACGGACTCTCAGGTTGGCAGGACTCCTGGACAATTCCCTAAGCTCTGTGAGCAGCAGAAAGGCATAAAATACACACTAGAGAACTACATCTTGAGACCCTCCCCTGGGAGTGAAGAAATAATTAATCAATAGCAGGGGCTCAGATTGTCATGGCAAAATGAGTCTTGCAGACTGTTCAGCCTAGCAGTGAAGGATGGCTGTCTTTTCTGTGTGTAATGTACAGAAATCTGCACTATGTGTGGAAATGTTGCCACAAGATATGTGACCAAAAAACATTTCAACTGATTGTGGCAGTGTACCGCCGCATACTGCCCATGCAGTTCTAATATCCAGTCCATTAGCCTCTGAAAAGTCACTGCCACCCTGTGGAGGCCAAATGATGTGATCTTGAATTGGTGCAAACCGAAGGGCATGGAAAAGGCTTTCTTCTCCTAGGAGTCTGCTATCAAAGGATGACATGAACCCTGAGCACTAACTTTAATGCAGAAACAGGCAACTCACCAAAATCCTGCTCAGCAGACAGAGGAAATCTCCTTACAGTGACAGGAAGGCAGAGCACTGAGAATAAGTGTATGAATCTCACATGTCTGACACTTGGCTTGCTGGACAGCGACCTTTATGAATCCCCTGTACAGTCTCTGCAGACTCTCAGGCTGGCAGGAATCCCAGACAATTCCCTTGCCGCCATGAGCACCGGGAAGAGCAGAAAATAGACCCTGGAGAACTTCAGCCTCAGAGCCTCCCGTGGGAGTGAAGAAATGATTTGCTGATACCAGGGGCTCAGAATATCAGAGCAAACTGAGTCTTGCAGACTGTTCAGCCTAGCAACTGATTGTGGCTGTCTTTTCTGTGCATAGAGTAATGCCCTCTGCACTGTGTGTGGGAATGCTGCCATGAGATACGGAACCAAAAACCATTTTCAATTGATCGTAGCAGCGTTCCGCTGCATACTGATCATGCATTTGTAATATGCAGTCCATTAGCCTCTGAAATTCACTGACACCCTGTGGAGGCCAAATGACCTGATGCTGAATTGTTGCAGGCTGAAGAGCCTGGAAAATGCTTTCTTCTCTTAGGATTCTGGCATCAAAGGTATTTGCTAGTATCCCTTTGTGAGGTCTAAAGTGTATATATATATATATATATATATATGGCAGTTCCCACCAGTACTAACAACATCGCTTGCCTCATAACCTTAGTCGTGCATAACGCAATGCCATCCACAGCCTCAGAAACCACCCTGACATTATCATCAAAGAGGCTGATAAAGTAGGTGCTGTTGTCATCATGAACAGGTCTAACTACAAAAAAGAGGCTGCCAGACAACTCTCCAATACCAAATTCTACAGGCCACTTCCCACAGATCCCACTGAGGAATACACTAAGAATCTGCACCCTCTACTCACGACACTCCCTACACTAACACAGGAACAAATCAATATACCCATAGAGCACCGACTGGGGTTATTCTATCTACTACCTAAGATCCACAAACCTGGAAATCCTGGAGGCCCCATCATCTCGGGCATTGTCACTCTCACTGAAGGACTGTCTGGACATGTGGACGCTCTACTCAGACCCTACGCCACCAGCACTCCCAGCTATCTCCGTGACACCACTGATTTCCTGAGAAAACTACAATGCATTGGTGACCTCCCAGAAAACACCATCCTAGCCACCATGGATGTAGAGGCTCTCTACACAAACATCCCACATACAGATGGAATACAAGCTGTCAGGAACAGTATCCCTGATGATGCCACAGTACAACTAGTTGCTGAGCTCTGTGACTTTATCCTCACACACTATTATTTCAAATTTGGTGATGTCAAGGCTGTATCCCCACTTTGAACCTTAGGGTACAAATGTAGGGGCCTGCATGAAAACTTCTAAGCTTAACTACCAGCTTAGCTCTGGTTCCGCTGCCACCATTTACAATGGATTCCCTCCCTGGGAAGCCTTGAAAAACCTTCACCAATTCCCTGGTGAATACAGATTCAATCCCCTTGGATCTAAAACAAGGAGAAATTAACCATTCCCCTCCTTCCTCCCACCAACTCCTGGTGAATACAGTTCCAACCCCCCTGGGATCTAAAACAATGAGAAATTAACCATTCCCCTCCTTCCTCTCACCAACTCTTGGTGAATTAAGATCCAAACCCTTTGGATCTTAAAACAAGGAGAAATTATCCATTCCCCTCCTTCCTCCCACCAACTCCTGGTGAATACAGTTCCAACCCCCCTGGGATTTAAAACAAGGAGAAATTAACCATTCCCCCTCCTTACTCCCACCAACTCCTGGTGAATACAGATCCAACCCCCTTGGATCTAAAACAAGGAGAAATTAACCATTCCCCTCCTTCCTCTCACCAACTCCTGGTGAATTAAGATCCAAACCCCTTGGATCTTAAAACAAGGAAAAATCAATCAGGTTCTTTAAAAGAAGGCTTTTAATTAAAGAAAAAGGTAAAAATCATCTCTGTAAAATTAGTATGGAAATTAACCTTACAGGGTAATCAAACTTAAAGAGCTCAGAGGACTCCCCTCTAGTCTTAGGTTCAAAGTACAGCAAACAAAGATAAACACTCTAGTAAAAGGTACATTTACAAGTTGAGAAAACAAAGGAAAACTAACACGCCTTGCCTGGCTATTTACTTACAAGTTTGAAATAGGAGAGACTTGTTTAGAAAGATGTGAAGAACCTGGATTGATGTCTGGTCCCTCTCAGTCCCGAGAGCGAACACACTCCCAAACAAAGAACACAAACAAAAGCCTTCCCCCGCCCAAGATTTGAAAGTATCTTGTCCCCTTATTGGTCCTTTAGGTCAGATGCCAGCCAGGTTACCTGAGCTTCTTAACCCTTTACAGGGAAAAGGATTTTGGAGTCTCTGGCCAGGAGGGATTTTATAGTACTGTACACAGGACAGCTGTTACCCTTCCCTTTATAGTTATGACAGGTGACAATATATAACTCCAGACCAGTGGCACCACTATGGGCACCCGCATGGCCCCACAATATGCCAACATTTTTATGGGTCACCTGGAACAACTCTTCCTCAGCTCTTGCCCACTCAGACCCCTTCTCTACCTATGCTACATTGATGACATCTTCATCATCTGGACCCATGGGAAGGAGACTCTGGAAAAATTCCACCACGATTTCAACAGCTTCCACCTCACCATCAACCTCAGCCTGGACCAATCTACACAGGAGGTCCACTTCCTAGACACCATGGTGCAAATAAGTGACAGTAACATTAATACCACCCAATACCAAAAACCCACTGACAGCTATGCCTACCTTCATGCCTCCAGCTGCCATCCCAGACAAACCACACGATCCATTGTCTACAGCCAAGGACTGAGGTACAAACGCATTAGCTCCAACCACTCAGACAGAGACCAACACCTACACAATCTTCACCAAGAATTCTCAAATCTATGATATCGGCACGAGGGAATAAGGAAACAGATCAACAGAGCCAGACATTTACCCAGAAGTCTCCTACTGCAAGAAAAGCCCAAAGAAAGAAACCAACAGAACTCCACTGGCCATCACATACAGTCCCCAGCTAAAACCTCTCCAACACATCATCAATGATCTACAACCCATCCTGGACATTGATCCCTCACTTTCACAGGCCATGGGTGGCAGGCCAGTCCTCACCCACAGACAACCCGCCAACCTGAAGCATGTACTCACCAGTAACTATACCATAGTAACCCTAACTCAGGAACCAAACCATGCAACAAACCTCGACACCAACTCTACCCACATATCTACACCAGGGACACCATCACAGGACCTAACCAGATCTGCCACACCATCACCGGTTCATTCACATGCATGTCCACCAATGTAATATATGCCATCATATGCCAACAATGCCCCTCTGCTATGTAATCCGCAAATCTGGACAGTTCCTACATAAAAGGATAAATGGACACAAATCAGATATTAGGAATGGCAATATACAAAAACCTGCAGGAGAACACTTCCATCTCCCTGGTCACAGAATAGCAGATTTAAAGGTAACCTACAGCAAAAAAACTTCAGGACCAGACTTCAAAGAGAAACTGCTGAGCTTCAGTTCATCTGCAAATTTGACACCATCACCTCAGGATTAAACAAAGACTGTGAATGTCTAGCCAACTACAAAAGCAGTTTCTCCTCCCTTGGTGTTCACACCTCAACTGCTAGAAGAGGGCTTCATCCCCCGTGATTGAACTAACCTCGTTATCTCTAGCCTGACTCACTCTTGCTTGCATATTTATACCTGCCTCTGGAAATTTCCACTACATGCATCCAACGAAGTGGGTATTTCAACATTCCTTTCTCCAGGAACTGACCAAATGCTCTACTAAGGTTATTTAGAAATTAAGCCAGTGCACAGCCAACATTTATATCATTCATACCTTCGAATACAAAAATAATACATACATACAAATAGAATTAATACATTCAGAAAATCATAACCTTTACGGAGATATGTTACATGGCATATGTAGCATAAAACACATTTTAAGCATATTTTCATAAAGCCTTATAGGAGGTATAGTCACAGAAATATGGAGTGCTTCACCATCCCCATGAGAACTTTGGACTGTTTTAGCTCTGAGGGCATTTGA
This sequence comes from Chrysemys picta bellii, assembly GCF_011386835.1. NCBI lineage: Eukaryota > Metazoa > Chordata > Testudines > Emydidae > Chrysemys > Chrysemys picta. The sequence goes on from NC_088791.1 coordinate 352,592,990, forward strand.
CCACCCGCGGAGAAAGCACTACATCAGCGACAGTTACAAGGAGGAGGAGGGAGTGGCCAACGGGAGTCCTTTGGCCCAGCCGTTGTTGGATATGCCAGACCCGACCCCAAAACACAACTGCTCGTGAGGAAGATGGACGCGCTTGAAGGCCTCTTGGCATCCACACCCCTAGAGGAGGAAAGTGACCATGGCTTGTGGGAGTCATCGGTGGAAAAGGTGAACAGAAAAGACATCACTCAGCTAAATGAATGATTCATAGATTCATAGATTCTAGGACTGGAAGGGACCTCGAGAGGTCATCGAGTCTAGTCCCCTGCCCACATGGCAGGACCAAATACTGTCTAGACCAGAGGTTCCCAAACTTATTCGGCCTACCGCCCCCTTTTCAGAAAAAAAATTACTCAGCGCCCCCCCTGGAAATCTACCTTCTTTAAGCGAACAAACAGAAAGATGCAGTGACAAATTTGTGTTCTTTTATGTATCTATATTTCTACCTACGTCCTACAATATAGTAAAGAAAGATGTGTTATTAGAATATCGCCCACGACATCAGGTATACAGTGGTTTTTGCGTAAGACAGCAAAAGACAACCAAACTAAAATACTAATGAAACTAATAAACTGGGTTTTGTTCTTTGCTCAGCATTAGATATATGTATTTGATATTAAACTGTCAAATATCAAACTAAATTTATCAAGAAATAATTAATTAAAAAATAATCAATATGCAATTAAAAATCAGTTAATAGTTTTAATTTAGTTTGCCCTTATTTAAATAATTGTTCCTTATTAACACACGCCTTATTTACCAATTAACACAGATGATTCGATAGATATAAATAAATGTTGTTAGTTAACATTCTTTTTACGATTTCATTCCCGTTTTCGTTAATATTCTAATAAAAATATGACAAATATATTGACTGTACACTTCAAATAGTACTGTACCGACACAAGCCTGCTACGATTTTATTAGTAGTAAGCACTAGAGACACAGAAACGTACGGTAGATATTTAAGAAAATGTATAAAAATACTCACGTGTAAATTGCTGTTTTATTGAAACAACAATAATACAATTTGCTTTGTCTGTGATCCGTAATCCGTAAAGATTGAAGGTCTTGAATATGAATAAAAAATTTTAAATACTTATTGCACTATTGTTAACTGCTTTTTACACAACTCAGAAACAATCTAAATTAGATTTCATACATGTCGCCTATTTATAGTATCGTATTGTAAACAAGTCATTACACGCACATATTCCTGCCGATGATGCTGGACTTCCCGACAATGCGCGACACGCTCGCCTGCCAACACTTGCTTGTTAAGAGCTGTTGGCGGACTTGACACCTGATTGGTTATAATTTGTGAATTTATTTGGAAAATAAAGTAATCAGTACAACTTTAACTCTATGTTACACAACAGATGAAACATGTTCGAACGGTTTTTCAAAATTTTCTTATATTCCTTCTTTATGCTTCCACCGCCCCCTTATTTTTATTCAACGCCCCCCAATTGCATCCAAGGCTACTACTGCCCCCCTGGATCGTTCCAGCGCCCCCCAGGGGGTGGTATCGCCCACTTTGGGAACCTCTGGTCTAGATCATCCCTGATAGACATTTATCTAACCTACTCTTAAATATCTCCAGAGATGGAGATTCCACAACCTCCCTAGGCAATTTATTCCAGTGTTTAACCACTCTGACAGTTAGGAACTTTTTCCTAATGTCCAACCTAGACCTCCCTTGCTGCAGTTTAAACCCATTGCTTCTTGTTCTATCCTTAGAGGCTAAGGTGAACAAGTTTTCACCCTCCTCCTTATGACACCCTTTTAAATACCTGAAAACTGCTATCATGTCCCCTCTCAGTCTTCTCTTTTCCAAACTAAACAAACCCAATTCTTTCAGCCTTCCTTCATAGGTCATATTCTCAAGACCTTTAATCATTCTTGTTGCTCTTCTCTGGACCCTTTCCAATTTCTCCACATCTTTTTTAAAATGCGGTGCCCAGAACTGGACACAATACTCCAGCTGAGGCCTAACCAGAGCGGAGTAGAGCGGAAGAATGACTTCTCGTGTCTTGGTCACAACATACTTGTTAATACATCCCAGAATCATGTTCGCTTTTTTTCCAACAGCATCACACTGTTGACTCATATTTAGCTTGTGGTCCACTATAACCCCTAAATCCCTTTCTGCCGTACTCCTTCCTAGACAGTCTCTTCCCATTCTGTATGTGTGCAAATGATTTTTTCTTCCTAAGTGGAGCACTTTGCATTTGTCTTTGTTAAACTTCATCCTGTTTAACTCAGACCATTTCTCCAATTTGTCCAGATGATTTTGAATTATGACCCTGTCCTCCAAAGCAGTTGCAATCCCTCCCAATTTGGTATCATCCGCAAAGTCTGAGCTTACCAAAATCTGCCTTTCTGAAATCCATTGTCTCTATTTTGCTGTTCTCCCTTCTACCCTTCCTTAGAATTGCGAACTCTATGATTTCATGATCACTTTCACCCAGGATGCCTTCTACTGTCAAATTCTCAACGAGTTCCTCCCTCTTTATTAAAATCAAGTCTAGAACAGCTTCCCCTCTAGTAGCTTTTCAACCTTCTGAAATAAAAAGTTGACTTCAATGCAGTCCAAGAATTTGTTGGATAGTCTGTGCCCCGCTGTGTTATTTTCCCAACATATATCCGGAGAGTTGAAGTCCCCCATCACCACCAAATCTTGGGCTTTGGATGATTTTGTTAGTTGCTTAAAAAAAGCCTCATCCACCTCTTCCACCTAGTTAGGTGGCCTGTAGTAGACTCCTAGAATGACATCTCCCTTGTTTTTACCCCTTTTAGCCTAACCCAGAGACTCTCAACACTTCCGTCTCCTATGTCCATCTCTGCCTCAGTCCAAGTGTGTACATTTTTAATATATAAGGCAACACCTCCTCCCTTTTTCCCTTGTCTATCATTCCTGAGCAAGCTGTACCCATCCACACCAATATTCCAATCATGTGTATTATCCCATCAAGTTTCAGTGGTGCCGACAATGTCATAGTTGTATTTATTTATTAGCACTTCCAGTTCTTCCTGCTTATTCCCCATACTTCTTGCATTTGTATATAGGCATCTAAGATACTGGTTTGATCTTTCCTCCCAGTTTTGTCCTGACCCTCCTTTCTCTCTGCCAATATAGCCCACACTTCCTCTCATTTCCGACCCATCTCCCAGGTCTCCATGTTCCCCACTTACCTGTGGGCTTTGCTCACCTGTCCCCGTTGAACCTAATTTAAAGCCCTCCTCACTAGGTTAGCCAGTCTGTGTCCAAATAAGGTCTTTCCCCTCCTCGAAAGGTGAACGCCATCTCTGCCTAGCAGTCCCTCCTTGAATAGCATCCCGTGGTCTAGGAAGCCAAAGCCCTCCTGGGGACACCATCTTCCCAGCCAGGCATTCACTTCCATGATGCATCTGTCTCTGCCCGGGCCCCTACCTTTGACAGGAAGAATTTAAGAGAATACCACCTGCGCTCCAAACTCCTTCACCCATACCCCCAGAGCACTGTAGTCACTCATGATCCGCTCAGTGTCACGCCGCGCAGTATCATTTGTGCCCACATGGATGAGTAGCATGGGCTAGTAGTCAGAGGGCTTGATAATCCTCGACAATGCGTACCGTATCTCCCTATTTTCTTTGTGAGCGATATACAACTGACACTGAATAGAGGAGGTTGAATATCTCTTTTTCTGCCTGTGATAGTTGTCTGGAGTGAGAAGAGCTACTGTGTTAGGCTGCAAAACATGAATCTGTACATAGCCTTGCAACAGATGCCAGCGTTATGTACCGGAAAGGATTTCACCACAATTTTATCTCTCTGAATCTATCAGGTCCTCTCTCTCCGATATCCCCTGTCTATGTCATTTTCATGATCTCTTCTCTGTACAGGATACAGGCCTGTCTCAAAATTTTGACATCCTACTGACAATAGTGGGCGAGTTCTTTCTGCAAGTTGAACTGTTCCAATAGCAGTCAAGAAATTCGGCTTTGTCTCTGGGCATCATGCTCTCTACGCCATGATATAATCCATGATCAGAAAGAATTCCTGTGTTCCCATTGACTTATTCCTGCCACCGCCTGGAGTGAAATAGTTCTACATTATGGGCTTCTTGGGAAATTTCATGGTTCTGCTTGTTGTAGGCAAAGAGCAGACCCTTCACAAGCCGATGTGCCTGTTGCTCTGCATGCTGGCACTCACAGACATCGGAACGTCTACATCCATTGTGCCAGAGCGCTGTGTATATTTTGGTTCAATCTGAAAAGCATTACTGAGGGTGGCTGCCTCACCCAGATGTTTTTACTTCATCTGGTTTCTGCTGTGCACTCAGCCATCCCCGTGACAATGGCATTCAATCACTACATTGCCATACGTAACTCTCTGAGATACACCACCAGCCTCACCTATGCACGGATATTTAAGCTAGGGCTGGTGGGTTTGATAAGAGCTGTTCTGTTCATTCTTTCCCTGGTGAAGATGTCATGTGGGGACACCAGAGTCAACAGGACATATGGCTTGGTGGTAGCCTTTGTAGTCATTGGGTTAGATCTGATGCTTGTTGCCCTGTCCTATGGTCTGATCATCAGGGCCGTCCTCTGAATCTCCTCCAAGGAAGCCCACCAGAAAGCCCTGAACACCTGCACAGCCCACATCTGTGTGATGCTGATTTCTTGTATCCTCTCCCTCTTCTCCACTCTGACGCACCGATTCGGTAAAGGCATCGCTCCCCATGTTCACATCATCTTGGCCAACCTCTACTTCCTCGTTCCCCCCCATGCTCAGCCCTATCATTTAGGGGGTCAAAACCAAAGAGCTTCGTGACAAAGTGGGCAAATACACAAGGAGAAGGTAATCGCTGTGGGACACTGACTTTAAACCTGTATGACAAGAGAGAGAAATGACATCTACTTGTTAATCATGGGTGCTCTGTCCGAATTTGGCTGAGCTCCACATTGTGGAAGTTCACAGTCTGAGAAGGTCCTCACATCTTACATCTTATCAGTGCATGACCAAGCACTGCAGGTAGGCCTCTGTGTCAATGGGGTAGGAGTGGTGTCTTAGACACATTTGTTAGCCAGTTCCCGTGGGGTAGTGCCTTAACTCATGAAAGTTCACTACAGTAGTTCCCCACTTACACTTGGGAACTGGGAGAAATTGATGGGTTGGATGTTAGTGACATGTAAATATATGTGTAACTTGTGAAATCTCCACATAAATGATAAAAGCTGAAATGCGTATCTTTGGGGAGCACACTTTCTGCATAAGGTGAATGGAACATTAATGCACAAGATGGCTTCCCAGAGACTGGTATCATATTAAACCTTTTTTCCTGTACTATTTTATTATGGGGTAAGAGCAATAAACCTGACATTTTTTATTTGGCGTCTTGAACATATTTCATAACAAATTAAAACTTGGTCAAGCAGGCTTCCTCCCATATTGAGGATTTAGACACAATGAAGGCACCCACAGAAATGATTCTCCTGTGCAAAAATGACTCAGGGGCTCACTGTGACAAGATAGAGACAAGGGTCACAGCCTATTAAGCCATTTTCATCATAAGCCAACAAGAGAGGGGAGGAGAGACAACCCTCCCTCGCACAGTCTCTGTTGTCTCCCAATCTCAGTGATTAATCGGGGAGGGAAGGGGGGAGCCCGGGCCCGCCGTCTACTCCAGGCTCCAGCCCAGGGACCTAATAGTAGCAGCTATGGTAGCTGACTTTTTGGAAATAGGATGTGTAAAAATCCCTTGGTCACTTCCCCACAGCAGCGCACATGATGTGGATTTGTACTGCTTAGTTCCTCCAACAATGCGGCTTCCTCTTACAGCTCCTGACACACGCGCCTCACTGGAGGCTTTTAACTAGTTCCAGCCAGCCCTTGATTGGCTTTAGGTGTCCCAATCAACCTAGCTATCTCCACTGCTTTCTAGAATTATCTTAATTGGCCACAGGTTTCTCGATTATTCTGTAGCAACTGCCATTTGGTTACCCTGGTACGAGGGATTTCTTTAGTTTGGGGCTAACATACCTGTTCCTCACTACTTTACTATACACATCTGGCCTTGCCTCATCACACCCGACCGGAGTGAAGCCTGACTTCAGAATATTCTTGATTGGAAACTAACCCCAATAAAGATTGCATTGTTTGCACTTTGGACTTCTGGTCTTCTGCTTTTTGTGTATGTGACAGGAACGAGGGGAGAGGGTGAAGGGAAAGCCCTTCAACAAAGGAGTTTTTTATTAACACATCGGTCTATACGTCAAGTAACAAATTAAAGATTTTTTTAGATACCTAATACAGATGGGATTTAAAAAAAGCTACAAGCCCCAGCAGGAGTTCATCCACATTAGCATCAAAACTCTGAGATGAAAATCAAATTCACATTCAAAATCCCAAGTTTGGTACTTGTATCCCGATTGAGGGTTGGGTGATGTTTCACACAAAAAAGGGCAAAAGGTGGTGTTAAAAATAGCCCAAAAGGAGCCCAAAATGTATGTAGTGCAAAAACAAAGATAAGATTATTATATATTTTTATTTCTAAATGCATTCAGTGATAGTTGTCAATGTCCATTTTTTGTATTGAATTTTTTACCGTTAGTCTCTAGAAGGCAATATTTCATCCTCGCTGTCTTCATCGGCAGGACAATGCATCTGCTGTTGGTCATATATCAGCAGTGACCATTCAATCATTTATTTTATTGGTGTAAACTATTCACAACAGATTTTGGGTCATTGCATATATGCCCTAACAAGAGGAATATTTTCTAAAATATCTTGTTGCACAGTTTTGTTTTTATCATGTTCATCTGAGAAAACAATCTCTCTGCTGCAGCATTGCTAAAAGGTAGTGACAGCAAGTGAGCCAAGTTCACAAAAGTCTTTGTCCTCAGCGGCATCCATGGGTTCAAGAAATTCAACCCAAAACTGTTCAACTTGGTTGTCCTGAGTATGAGGCCAGTGAACCATAGGTAAATTTCTCCACTGCTGCTTTAACTGTTTGAGGACTCCACAAAACAGTGGCAAAAATGAGGTCTCAGCCAATCTATGTCAGGAAGGGCTGAGTACTGCAAGTGATTCAATCACCTGGATGTTTGGTGCCAATTCCTCTTTTAACAATTTCACAAACTCCAACATGAAATCTCAACACCTACTTTTGACATCTTCAACAACGGGAACAGTTAGTGTGTATTTTGAAAGTTTCAGCTGAAAAGCAGTTCCAAAATCAACCGTGAAAATTGGTAAGTTATTTGACTCAAAGTTGATGTCCTAGTTTAACACAGTAGTCCAGTTCTCAAAAACAAACTGTTCCATAACTTTCACCAACAAGCTCCGGTAGAATCTCCTCAATTCCTGCAGCAGTTTTTCCATGTTAGCACTTTCCATCAGAAACATTTGGTTTATCCTCAGACTTCTTGAAGAATTGGAAGTAGAAAAATCAGGTACATTTGGTTCACCAGAGCACATATAATAAAGAACTCCAGCATTGTGATTTCCTTCTTTGTCTTTGGCTATCTGAAAGTGTTGCTTCAGTTCATTGAACAGATCAAGAACCTTGTTCAAACAGGGTCGAATGGAAAGCCACCTAATGTCAGAAATCTGCAGTATCTTCTGGTCATCTGGAAGTCACAGAAAAGCCAAGTAACAGGGTGTGTGGTGTGGGGGCTAACAGGTGATGCTGAAACAGGTCAGGTGATGGTCAGAAAGAGAGAACTCGGCAATGGAGAGAGCAGTGCTTGGTGATGGAGTGATAACAATGCTGAGCTCAGCCAAACTGGGCCAGAACAGCCCTGATTAACAAGGAGATACCTGTTCTGCTTCTTGTCACACAGGTTTAAAGTCACTGGCACTAGGCAATCACATTCTGCAGATGTATTTGCCCAGTTTTTCACGAAGCTCTTTGGTTTTGACTCCATAAATAATAGGGTTGATCATGGGGGGGATGGTGGCATAGAGGTTTACAAAGATGATGAGAACATGGGGAGGGATGCTCTGACCGAACCGGTGTGTCAGAACAGCGAAGAGATAGGAAGTATAAGATGTCAGCATCACACAGATGTGGGCTGTGCAAGTGCTGAGGGCTTTCTGGTGGGATTTCTCAGAGGAGATTCTGAGGACAGCCCTCATGATCAGACCATAGGACAGGGCAATGAGCATCAGGTCTAACCCAATGAGTATCAACCCCATTACCAATCCATACATAATGTTGACTGTGATGTCCCCACACGATATCTTCGCCACAGCTATATGGTCACAGTACGTGTGGGGGATAATGTGGTTGTTACAGAATGGCTGCCTGCTCAGGAGCAGGGGCAGAGGCAGGATGAAGAGAACAGCTCTCATCAAACACAATAGCCCTAGGTTAGCTATTCGTGCATTGGTGAGGATGGAGGCGTATCTCAAAGGTTTACATATGGCAACATAGCGATCAAGGGCCATTGTGACGAGGACAGCTGAATGTACCAGAGAACCCGCATGAAGGAAGAACATCTGGGTGAGACATCCACCCATAGTAATGCCTTTCAAATTGAACCAAAAGATACACAGTGCCTTTGGCATGACAGAGTTAGTCATGCCAATGTCTGTGAGCGCCAGCATGCAAAGCAGCAGGAACATTGGCTTCTGCAGGGTCTGCTCTTTGCCTACAACAAACAGAACCATGAAATTTCCCAACAGGGTGATAATGTAGAACATAGAGAAAGGGATGGAAATCCAGACATGGGCAGCTTCCATGCCAGGGATGCCCATTAGGATGAATGTTGAAGAGTCAGAGTGGGTGAGGTTGAAAGCTGCCATGAGGTGGTTGATGCAGTGATCTGGCTTAGAAATACTCAAGGTGCCTGTGAAAGAAGAGAAGCATAGCGAGGGGGGTTACACGGTTTTTAACAAATAGTACAATACAGATTTTATACTTATCACCAATCTAGAATGGGGGGTGAGCAGTGAGGTGTCAACATTTACAGATGTCACCTGATTATTCAGGGCAAAGCCAAGTCCAGAGAAGTCCTCAGAGGGAGATAACCAAGATAGGTGAATGGGCACCATAATTGCAGATGAATTTCTATGTCAATAACTGCAATGTGTCTGCCCATTGGAGGGAAAATCTTGAACTACTCAAATACCTTAGGTTTCAGAGTAGCAGCCGTGTTAGTCTGTATCCGCAAAAAGAACACGAGTACTTGTGGTACCTTAGAGACTAACAAATTTATTAGAGCATAAGCTTTCATGGACTACAGCCCACTTCTTCGGATGCATATAGAGTGAAACATATATTGAGGAGATATATATATACACACATACAGAGAGCATGAGCAGGCGGGAGTTGTCTTACCAACTCTGAGAGGCCAATTAAGTAAGAGAAAAAAACTTTTGAAGTGATAATCGAGATAGCCCAGTACAGACAGGTTGATAAGAAGTGTGAGAATACTTACAAGGGGAGATAGATTCAATGTTTGTAATGGCTCAGTCATTCCCAGTCCTTATTCAATCCTGAGTTGATTGTATCTAGTTTGCATATCAATTCCAGCTCAGCAGTCTCTCGTTGGAGTCTGTTTTTGAAATTTTTCTGTTGTAAGATAGCCACCCGCAGGTCTGTCATTGAATGACCAGACAGGTTAAAGTGTTCTCCCACTGGTTTTTGAGTATTATGATTCCTGATGTCAGATTTGTGTCCATTACTTCTTTTGCAGAGAGACTGTCCGGTTTGGCCAATCTACATGGCAGAGGGGCATTGCTGGCACATGATGGCATATATCACATTGGTAGATGTGCAGGTGAACGAGCCCCTGATGGTATGGCTGATGTGATTGGGAGACAGGCCTGTCCTCGCTTACAGACAACCCCCCAACCTAAAGCAAATACTCACCAGCAACCACACATCACTGAACAAAAACACTGACCCAGGAGCCTATCCTAGTAACAAAGCCCGATGCCAACTCTGTCCACATATCTGTTCACGTGACATCATCATAGGACCTAATCACATCAGCCATACCATCAGATACACACTGCAGAGGCTTTTGTTATTCTACCTAACAGAGAAGTGAAGTTTCTGAATTGGGAAACTTGTGCGAACCAGAGGAAAAACCACACCACCCCAAAAAAGGAAGTTACTGAGACAGATAGAAGAACACAGTAAGAGACAAGGAACTGATCTTAAAAACAAATATTTGTCTAAACTATTTTCAATACATTTGTAGTTCAAATTTTACCAGGTAAATCCCTTGGTGTTTCTGTCAATACTAAAGTCGCTGTCCTGGTGAATTTCTGCCCAGATGGTTCTTGACATGACACCAGGAATTCTTCCTGAGCCCTTAGTACTGACTTTAATGCAGGAACAGGCAACTCACCGAAATCCCACTCAGCAGAGAGAAGGAGTCTCCTTACTGCGACAGGAATGCAGAGCCCTGAGAATCTGCTTATGAATCTCACATGTCTGGCATTCCCCTCACTGGGCAGCCTTTATGATTCCACTGTACAATCCCTACGGACTCTCAGGTTGGCAGGACTCCTGGACAATTCCCTAAGCTCTGTGAGCAGCAGAAAGACATAAAATACACACTAGAGAACTACATCTTGAGACCCTCCCCCTGGAGTGAAGAAATAATTAATCAATAGCAGGGGCTCAGATTGTCATGGCAAAATGAGTCTTGCAGACTGTTCAGCCTAGCAGTGAAGGATGACTGTCTTTTCTGTGTGTAAAGTACAGTAATCTGCACTATGTGTGGAAATGCTGCCACAAGATATGTGACCAAAAAACATTTCAACTGATTGTGGCAGTGAACCGCCGCACACTGCCCATGCAGTTGTAATATCCAGTCCATTAGCCTCTGAAAAGTCACTGCCACCCTGTGGAGGCCAAATGATGTGATCTTGAATTGGTGCAAGCCGAAGGGCATGGAAAAGGCTTTCTTCTCCTAGGAGTCTGCTATCAAAGGATGACATGAACTCTGAGCACTAACTTTAATGCAGAAACAGGCAACTCGCCAAAATCCTGCTCAGCAGACAGAGGAAATCTCCTTACAGTGACAGGAAGGCAGAGCACTGAGAATAAGTGTATGAATCTCACATGTCTGAAACTTGGCGTGCTGGACAGCGACCTTTATGAATCCCCTGTACAGTCTCTGCAGACTCTCAAGCTGGCAGGAATCCCAGACAATTCCCTTGCCACCATGAGCACTGGGAAGAGCAGAAAATAGACCCTGGAGAACTTCAGCCTCAGAAAAAAGCAACAGAGGGTCCTGTGGCACCTTTGAGACTAACAGAAGTACTGGGAGCATAAGCTTTCGTGGGTAAGAACCTCACTTCTTCAGATGCAAGTCTTCTTCTCTTGCATCTGAAGAAGTGAGGTTCTTACCCACGAAAGCTTATGCTCCCAGTACTTCTGTTAGTCTCAAAGGTGCCACAGGACCCTCTGTTGCTTTTTACAGATTCAGACTAACACGGCTACCCCTCTGATACTTTCAGCCTCAGAGCAGAATATCAGAGCAAACTGAGTCTTGCATACTGTTCAGCCTAGCAACTGATTGTGGCTGTCTTTTCTGTGCATAGAGTAATGCCCTCTGCACTGTGTGTGGGAATGCTGCCATGAGACACGGAACCAAAAACCATTTTCAATTGATCGTAGCAGCGTTCTGCTGCATACTGCCCATGCATTTGTAATATGTAGTCCATTAGCCTCTGAAATTCACTGACACCCTGTGGAGGCCAAATGACCTGATGCTGAATTGTGGCAGGCTGAAGAGCCTGGAAAAGGCTTTCTTCTCTTAGGATTCTGGCATCAAAGGTATTTGCTAATATCCCTTTGTGAGATCTAAAGTTTGTATATATATATATATATATATATATATATATATATATATATATATATATGGCAGTTACCACCAGTACTAACAACATCGCTTGCCTCATAACCTCAGTGGTGCAATGCCATCCACAGTCTCAGAAACCACCCTGACATTATCATCAAAGAGGCTGATAAAGGAGGTGCTGTTGTCATCATGAACAGGTCTGACTACCAAAAGGAGGCTGCCAGACAACTCTCCAATACCAAATTCTACAGGCCACTTCCCTCAGATCCCACTGAGGAATACACTAAGAAACTGCACCATCTACGATCAGGGTCGTCTTCAGAATCTCCTCCAAGGAAGCCCACCAGAAAGCCCTCAACACCTGCACAGCCCACATCTGTGTGATGCTGATTTCTTGTACTCTCTCCCTCTTCCCTACTCTGACACACCAGTTCGGTAAAGGCATCGCTCCCCATGTTCACATCATCTTGGCCAACCTCTACTTCCTCGTTCCCCCCCATGCTCAGCCCTATCATTTATGGGATCTAAACCAAAGAGCTTCGTGACAAAGTGGGAAAATAAACAAGGAGAAGGTAATCGCTGTGGCACATTGATTTAAACCTGTATGACAAGAGGGAGAAACAACATCTTCTTGTTAATCATGGGTGCTCTGTCCCAATTTGGCTGAGCTCTGCATTGTGGAAGTTCACAGTCTGAGAAGTTCCTCACACCTAACATCTTATCACTGCATCACCAAGCACTGCAGGTAGGCCTCTGTGCAAATCATAGAATCATAGAGAATCATAGAATATCAGAGTTGGAAGGGACCTCAAGAGGTCATCTAGTCCAACCCCCTGCTCAAAGCAGGACCAATTCCCAGCTAAAGCATCCCAGCCAGGGCTTTGTCAAGCCGGGCCTTAAAAACCTCCAAGGAAGGAGATTCCACCACCTCCCTAGGTAACGCATTCCAGTGTTTCACCACCCTCAAATATATTCTCTTTAGAGACATTTCTGCTCGTGTATGGCATATAACTTGCTTATTACTTTCAACTTGTCTGTTTTCCCCCTCATCTAAGTTATTTACTATACATAAAACAGGATCTCTGTTCAAGAGTTCTATTCCGAGAGCTTTTTGTGGTGTAGGAGTGGGGCCTTAGACACTTTTACTAGCCAATTCCCGTGCAGTAGTACAGAAGCCAGGAAAGTTCCCAACAATAGTCCCAACAATACACTTGGGAACTGGGAGAAATTGATGGGTTGGATGTTAGTGACATGTAAATATATGTGTAACTTGTGAAATCTCCACATAAATGATAAAAGCTGAAATGTATATCTTTGGGGAGCACACTTCCTGCATAAGGTGAATGTAACATTAATACACAAGATGGCTTCCCAGAGACTGGTATCGTATTAAACCTTTTTTCCTGTACTATTTTATTATGGGGTAAGAGCAGTAAACCTGACATTTTTTATTTGGCCTCTTGAACATATTTCATAACAAATTAAAAATTGGTCAAGCAGGCTTCCTCCCATATTCAGTATTTAGACACAATGAAGACACCCACAGAAATGATTCTCCTGTGCAAAAATGCTGACAAATTTACGAGCCTTCAGCATTAAGAAATTAATGGAAAATGTTTGTGGTTTGTTTTCATTGTGCTCCAAAGAAGGATTATGTACTGAATTCAAAAAAGCCAAATGTTCAGCAAGTAAATTGTCAGAAAATGGGGCAGACAAATCAATTTTGAAGAGAAGTGTTTGAGAAAGGGAAAAAGGCAGGGGAGCACATTTTGTGTCAGACCAGGGAGGAGAGAAGACCTGCTATTGGCAGCTGTAGGGGAGCTGAGCTGAGGGAAACAGAATCACCCTCTGAACAACTGCCTGAAGGTCCCTCCCTGAGGGAAGGGAGGACCTGCTGCAGAGACATCCTGAGAGGGAAGCATTCATCTTTAAACTAGGATTTAAACTAGGTTTGCCAGGGGATGGACAATTAAGCCCAGAGCTAAGTGGGGAAGTGGGAGGAAACACAAGGGGGAGTGTACAAGACCAGAGGCCTCTTGAAACATACTGAGAAAGTAGGGCAATTGGCTAGTTACCTTAAGTGCCTGTACATGAACGGAAGAAGCCTGGGAAACAAGCAGGAAGAAATGGATTTCCTGGCACACTCAAGGAACTATACTGTGATTGAAATAACAGAGACTTGGTGGGGTAACTCACATGCCTGGAGCACTGTCATACGTGTGTATAGGCAAACAAGTGTAATGCTGTGCAAACTCCTAATGGCCAATTAACAGAGACCAATCTTTCATGTGTTTACCAGCCATCTGTACCCGATTCATGTATTCTCTCACACAGCATCTGGCCTCAAAGTCTGGTTGCAGAGGCTTGGTTGATTTCTGTTCACCATCCACATACAAGGCCAGAAAATTAATATGGTAATGTTTAAAATGAAAAGGGTTTTTACTGTAACTTCCGCTAAATATGACATTATCCACAAACCCTATGACAAGCATTTTGGGAAACTGTCCCAAGAGCAGATTCTCCTCGTTGCCCGTGGGGATGCTAAACACTTTTATTCCCACACAGTCCATGGGGTATTAAGTATTAGCGGTAAGCTGGGTCTCCATCTGCCCCAGACGAACGCCCGGGGCCACCCATATTTTCTTCACAAAAAGGGATGCTGATACAATGCACAGTTTCAAGCCTTCCACTGCACATCAGTTTAATTTTCACATCCACACCATTTAACAATTTTTTTCTTGAAAAAGCACGTCTCTGTGCAGCTGACCCAAGAGCTCTATCGTCATGCTCAGGGCTGTCAGCTTTTCCCGCCCCACAAACCTTAGATTCCTGCCATCCAGCTCCATTTCTTCATGTTGTTTGTGAGTGTCTTTGTAACACAGACCGGTGGAAATTGTGTGGCGAGGGTGTCGTCACTGTAATTGAGCACTGATTCTATAAAGGCCCTGTAAAGGTAACCGTTGTTGCTTTGGCTTAGGAGGAGGTCACCCAGTGTGACATCCAACTGACTGAAAATAGAGGCCATGGTGTCATTCACCAGGCTCACCTCAGCATCCCCGGTGAGTTCAGTTCCAGCTCCTTTTACTATCTTGCAACATAGGTATAGCAGTGTGTTGTTTAAATCCATATAAATTGATGTCATTCCCTGCTATAAAAAAGTTGATGGGGACTGCTATGTAATGGTTGATAGAGGCGGCACCTTGATATAGATGCTTTTCTTGATGCTGGTCTGCATAGGGGCTATTTGGAACAAGTCTAGTTCGGATTTGGTGCACTCTTTAGACCCACAGTGAACAAGAGACATGGTGATTAATTAGGCTAATCTATTTATTGAAAAGAGGGTGTTAGAATATAGATATTCAGGCCTGCCTGTAAAGGCCTATACTTTAACAACTTAGGTGTATTTTTATCACTTAGTTATTTATAGAGATATAAAACAAAGAATCAAAATCATAACTCTGCCTGTGTCTGGGCCTTTTCTCACTGTGACAGTCTGAGGCTAAGCAGCAGGGACAGCCATAAACTGGGAAGCATATGGTCATATCTTCACATCCCAAACCAGTCACACTGAAATAAGGTGCTATTTGGCAATTAGGAAGACAATCGTGTCCTGATAGTGCCCATCACCACCTGATAAAAAAACAGATCTTAAGATGGTTATAGAAAACTTAGTTGGATAGAATCCTGTCTCTCAAGAAATCAGTTATTAATGGTTGTGGTTGTGAAACCCCCATTTCTGTATTCTTTTATCTTTATGGCCCCCGCTTTTCTCTTGTTAATCTGCCTGGTTCTGTAATTATTTCTGTCTGCTGTATAATTAATTTTGCTGGTGTAAGTTAATTAGGGTTGGGAGATATTATAGGTTCCAGAATGATGTTACAATATGTTAGTATTGGTCAGTTAAATTTCAATACATTTTTGGTTAAGGTATAGCTGAGAATATTGTATACTGGGATCAAACAGGAAGTGGAAGGGAAAATTGGAATCATGTTTGCTAAGGGGGGGGGTAAAAGGAAAGAGAATAAGGAATGGGGAACAGGGACACAGGCAAGGCTCTGCAGCGTCACAGCTGGGAAAGGAATACTGGGGAACAGACTTGATCTGTATATAGAGATAAGCCCCTGTGACAAAGCTCTGTCCTTGTCTCAGTGGGTCCCATGCTTCCTGGCGGATTTTGATAGCCTCAAGGGCTCACTGTGACAAGATACAGACAAGAGTCACAGCCTATTAAGCCATTTTCATCATAAGCCAACAAGGGAGGGGAGGAAAGACAACCCTTCCTCGCACAGTCCCTGTTGTCTCCCAATCTCAGTGATTAATCGGGCCCGCCGTCTACTCCAGGCTCCAGCCCAGGGACCTAATAGTAGCAGCTATGGTAGTTGACTTTTTGGAAATAGGATGTGTACAAATCCCTTGGTCACTTCCCCACAGCAGCGCACATGATGTGGATTTGTACTGCTTAGTTCCTCCAACAGTGTGGCTTCCTCCTACAGCTCCTGACACACGCACCTCACTGGAGGCTTTTAACTAGTTCCAGCCAGCCCTTGATTGGCTTCAGGTGTCCCAATCAACCTAGCTATCTCCACTACTTTCTAGAATTATCTTAATTGGCCACAGGTTTCTCGATTATCCTGGAGCAACTGCCATTTGGTTACCATGGTACCAGGGATTTGTTTAGCTTGGGGCTAACATACCGTTTCCTCACTACTTTACTATTAGCATCTGGCCTTGCCCTATCACACCCGAACGGTGTGAAGCCTGACTTCAGCAGGAGTTCATCCACATTAGCATCAAAACTATAAGATGAAAATCAAATTCACATTCAAAATCCCAATTTTGGTACTTGTATCCCGATTGAGGGTTGGGTGATGTTTCACACAAAAAATGGCAAAAGGCGGTGTTAAAAAGAGCCCAAAAGGAGCCCAAAATGTGTGTAGTGCAAAAAGAAAGATAAGATTATTATATTTTTTATTTCTAAATGCATTCAGTGATAGTTCTCAATGTCCATATTTTGTATTGAATTTTTTACCGTTAGTCTCTAGAAGGCAATATTACATCCTCGCTGTCTTCATCGGCAGGACAATGCATCTGCTGTTGGTCATATATCAGCAGTGACCATTCAATCATTTATTTTATTGGTGTAAACTATTCACAACAGATTTTGGGTCATTGCATATATGCCCTAACAAAAGGAATATTTTCTAAAATATCTTGTTGCACAGTTTTGTTTTTATCATGTTCATCTGAGAAAACAATCTCTCAGCTGCAGCATTGCTAAAAGGTAGTGACAGCAATGAAAGAGCAAGCGAGCCAAGTTCACAAAAGTCTTTGTCCTCAGCGGCATCCATGGGTTCAAGAAATTCAACCCAAAACTGTTCAATTTGGTTGTCCTGAGTATGAGGCCAGTGAAACATAGGTAAAATTCTCCACTGCTGCTTTAACTGTTTGAGGACTCCACAAAACAGTGGCAAAAATGAGGTCTCAGCCAATCTATGTCAGGAAGGGCTGAGTACTGCAAGCGATTCAATCACCTGGATGTTTGGTGGCAATTCTTCTTTTAACAATTTCACAAACTCCAACATGAAATCTCAACACCTACTTTTGACATCTTCAACAACGGGAACAGTTAGTGTGTATTTTGAAAGTTTCTGCTGAAAAGCAGTTCCAAAATCAACCGTGAAAATTGGTAAGTTATTTGACTCAAAGTTGATGTTATAGTTTAACACAGTAGTCCAGTTCTCAAAAACAAACTGTTCCATAACTTTCACCAACAAGCTCCGGTAGAATGTCCTCAATTCCTGCAGCAGTTTTTCCATATTAGCACTTTCCAACAGAAACATTTGGTTTATCCTCAGACTTCCTGAAGAATTGGAAGTAGAAAAATCAGGTAAATTTGGTTCACCAGATCACTGCACATATAATAAAGAACTCCAGCATTGTGATTTCGTTCTTTGTCTTTGGCTATCTGAAAGTGTTGCTTCAGTTCATTGAACAGATCAAGAGCCTTGTTCAAACAGGGTCGAATGGAAAGCCACCTAATGTCAGAAATCGGCAGTATCTTCTGGTCATCTGGAAGTCACAGAAAAGCCAAGTAACATGGTGTGTGGTGTGGGGGCTTACAGGTGATGCTGAAAGAAGTCAGGTGATGGTCAGAGAGAGGGAACTCGGCAATGGAGAGAGCAGTGCTTGGTGATGGAGTGATAACAATGCTGAGCTCAGCCAAACTGGGCCAGAACAGCCCTGATTAACAAGGAGATACCTGTTCTGCTTCTTGTCACACAGGTTTAAAGTCACTGGCCCCAGGCAATCACATTCTGCAGATGTATTTGCCCAGTTTTTCACGAAGCTCTTTGGTTTTGACTCCATAAATGATAGGGTTGATCATGGGGGGGATGGCGGTATAGAGGTTGGCCAAGATGATGAGAACATGGGGAGGGATACTCTGACCGAACCGGTGTGTCAGAATAGCGAAGAGATAGGAAGTATAAGATGTCAGCATCACACAGATGTGGGCTGTGCAAGTGCTGAGGGCTTTCTGGTGGGATTTCTCAGAGGAGATTCTGAGGACAGCCCTCATGATCAGACCATAGGACAGGGCAATGAGCATCAGGTCTAGCCCAATGATTAGGAACCCCATTACCAATCCATACATATTGTTGACTGTGATGTCCCCACACGATATCTTCGCCACAGCTATGTGGTCACAGTACGTGTGGGGGATAATGCGGTTGTTACAGAATGTATGCCTGCTCAGGAGCAGGGGCAGAGGCAGGATGAAGAGAACAGCTCTTATCAAACACAATAGCCCTAGGTTAGCTATTCGTGCATTGGTGAGGATGGAGGCGTATCTCAAAGGTTTACATATGGCAACATAGCGATCAAGGGCCATTGTGACGAGGACAGCTGAATGTGCCGTAGAACCCGCATGAAGGAAGAACATCTGGGTGAGACATCCACCCATAGTAATGTCTTTCAAATTGAACCAAAATATACACAGTACCTTTGGCATGACAGAGTTAGACATGGTGATGTCTGTGAGCGCCAGCATGCAAAGCAGCAGGAACATCGGCGTGTGCAGGGTCTGCTCTTTGCCTACAACAAACAGAACCATGAAATTTCCCAACAGGGTGATAATGTACAACATGGAGAAAGGGATGGAAATCCAGACATGGGCAGCTTCCATGCCAGGGATGCCCATTAGGATGAATGTTGAAGAGTCAGAGGGGGTGAGGTTGAAAGCTGCCATGAGGTGGTCGATGCAGTGATCTGGTTTAGAAATGCTCAAGGCTTTCAATGCCTGTGAAAGAAGAGAAGCATAGCGACGGGGTTACACGGTTTTTAACAAATAGTACGATAAATATTTTATACTTATCACCAATCTAGAAAGGGGGGTGAGCAGTGATGTGTCAACATTTACAGATGGCACCCAATTATTCAGGTCAAAGCCAAGTCCAGAGAAGTCCTCAGAGGGAGATAACCAAGTCAGGTGAATGGGCACCATAAATGCAGATGAATTTCTATGTCAATAACTGCAACGTAACTGACCATTGGAGGGAAAAACTTGAACTACTCAAATACCTTACAAGGTTCTAATTTAACTTTATGAACTTAGGAGAGGGACTTGGGCATCATGACACACAGCTCTGAGAAATCGAGCCCACAATGCAAGCATGGCCAGATAAGAGGCAACACCTTGGGATACAGGAGGCATGGGATGGGGAATCACACAGAAAATATACTGGCACAAGATGGGTCAGTAACTGTTTCACCCTCGTTTAGATTTCTCCGCAATACCGAGCACCCTTCTCAAACTTGCCATTTGAGAACTAGAGTGGTTCAGGGAAGGGCAATGAGAATGTAGATATCTACATCTACGAACAAAGAATGTAGGTGATGCTAACATGATGAGGGACTCTTGTGGGAAGCACAATGACTCTGAACAAGATTAGGGGGCATGAAGGGGTAAGTAGTTAACATGAGCTCCCAGTGTGACCCTGCAGCCAAAAGAACCAATGTGATCCTTGGATGATAACCAGGGGAATCTCAACGAGCGGTAGAGAAGTTATATTACCTTTCTATTTGGCACTCGTGCTGGAATCCTGCGTCCAGTTCTGGTGTCCCTGGTTAAAGATGGATGTTGATACACTGAAGAGAGTACAGAGAAGAGTCACAAGAATTAGTAAAAGATTAGAAAACCTGCCTTATAGTGATAGACTCTAGGAGTCAATCTATTTAGTCGAACAAAGATAGTTAATGGGTGACTTGATAACAGTCTGTAAGTAGCTATATGGGGAACAAATAATTAATCATAGGCTTTTCATACAGAGGTTTAACAGTATCCAATGGCTGCAAGATGAAGTTAAAGACATTCTGAATGGAAATATGACGTATATTTTCAACGGTGAGAGTAAGTATTGGAACAATTTACCAAGGGTTATGGCGGATTCTCCGTCACTGAGAATTTCTGCGATCTGTTGCTGTGGGTGAAGGGAACCACAGCTGGAGCAGCAGCTCAGCCTGTGCAGGGAAGGAGAGAGGGACAGACCCGGCAGGAGGGAGAGAGAACGTGGAGACTAAAAGGAGCCAGTGTGAGTAACTCTTCCTCAAAATAATGCACAGCTCTAACATATTGCAGCCCGTTAGAAACCCAGACACCCCTTCCTGAGGCTGCTTTTCCATGTTGGCAATTGATGATATTACCTTGAGCCTGTAGTGGGGTTGCTCACAGGAGGATGAATGGTCTGGATGGGGGATGGTGTCAGAGACAATCTGCTACAGTGTGATCCACATTACTTTACTGTCTGAGAGACCCCCACCCACACTGCCCCAGGAGGCCTCCTTACACCTCTTTGGTCTGTGTATTTGACAGGGTGTCCATTCCCTATTTCACCCAGTTTCAGGACTCTGTGGCTGATGTGATTAGGTCCTATGATGATGTCACTTGAACAGATATGTGGACAGAGTTGGCATC